>NC_090448.1:610699529-611016543 GCF_031143425.1 Pleurodeles waltl | reverse complement strand
ACTGCACCCGTCGCGTATTTCACTGTCTGCAAGGCAGACAGTGAAATACATTTTGGGGCCCTCTTACGGGGGCCCCTGCCGTGCCCATGCCATTGGCATGGGCACGGCAGGGGCCCCCAGGGGCCCCGCGACCCCCCCTACCGCCATCCTGTTCATGGCGGCTTTCCCGCCATGAACTGAATGGCGGTAGGGGGGGTCAGAATCCTCATGGCTGCGGAGCGCGCTCCGCAGCCATGGAGGATTCCAATGAGCAGCGGAAAGTCAGCGGGAGACCGCTGACTTTCCGCTTCTGACCGCGGCTGAACCGCCGCGGTCAGAATGCTCATTGGAGCACCGCCAGCCTGTCGGCGGTGCTCCCGCGGTCGGTGGCCCTGGCGGCCACCGGCCGCCAGGGTCAGAATGACCCTCAAAATGTCATGGCTCGTAACTGCTTAGTATCTATTAAATGTGGGGCAGGTAGACAAAGGGTGTTAATACCTGTTGTTTAAAAAAAAACTGCAGAGCCCCCTCAAGGCAATCATGGAATCGTGGTTCATGGCAATCATTCATATCGCACTCCCCTCCCAACCTGCTCATGGTTTATCCCAGGCCTTCCTAAAAAAAAGCTTAAATGAAACCCACCCACATTTGCTCAAAGTGAAGCCCAAACATCCTTCCGCTCTTGCCTTGTTTCCTGGCCCAGAAGAGCACCATTTGAAGCCTGCAGCCTGAGGGTGCAGTGCCAGACCTCCCTTCACCCGGACTGTTATGCCACTCCCACACCTATCGGTGTTCTACACGGCCTTCGTTTCCAATTCCCGTCGATTGCTATATTGGAGCAGGAAAAACAATGGTGGAAGGTGACACGGGAGATGTTTGTCTAAATAATCATCATGTCCTGCTCAAGCAGGAATTCAATCATCAGGAGATGCTAATGGTGGTTTCACCACCTCTAACAACAAAAACCGGAGCTGGAAGGGGCAGCCTGAATGCCTTTCACGATTGTCCGGGCGGTTTTAGGGAAACTGAAAACCTAGAGATGTGAATTCCCCGACTACCCTACACATAGTTCAAAGTTTGCAAAGCTTTAACAGATGCCCAGTGAAATCTTTCACATGTGCTCTTTTAACTGAAATGATCTCCCATGATTACCCCAACCGGTTCTACTCATATTACCAGTGAGGTTATACTATAGTGAAATTCTTGTTTATATAACTAGAAACAAATGAGGGCCGAGGTGAAAAATAAATATGTGGCCCCAGTGCAGGTAAAAAAACAGGAAAGCAAAACACAGAGACAAGAGGTTCAAGTGAGATAGATGGGATTTTCCCAGTTGGGATTGCTTCTTTTTTCTATTTCACTGTAACAAAAAAAACCAGACCTGACACAGATATTTCTTGAGTGCTAGTTGCTGTGGTAAACAAGTGACGATTCGAAATGCAAGTTGTCATTATCTTTCAGTAACTACAATGTCTTGTTTTAAATTGTACAGTTGCAACAGTCTTTTTGATCTAAAATGATGTGTTCTTATTGCTCATCCCGATGATACTCATTCGTTGAACCTTGAATTGCTGGAAAGGTGAAACCAGACCCCTGATTTACAGGCTATCCGGAATTCTAAACTGAATGCAGTAACATACTGAGTTATCCAAGAAAAATATGTGAAAAGTCCATCTCAATTTATCTCTGTCAGTGAGGAGGGGTGTGTTAAGAACATCTTTTGAACATATTGTATTTGGCTTATTGTCTAGAACTTGATAGATGGTGCGTTTGAAATTGTTTAGGTTTTCTTTTGGAAAACTGCCTCATTCTTAATAACCTCCTCGAATTATTGCATGGGACAAATACCGTTAAGCATTTAAACTTGTGTTTATCTTTGCACTTCACGGATTCAGGAGCCATCTTCATTGTTTATTATTCAAAGTCCACACCCAAAGCACAATATGTAGCAATTACTTTTGCTTTTGCCCAATATCCCGATAGATACTACTATGCCCTGCTGTGCAGCTTAACATGGCTCTTAGAATCTCAAAATGACAATGTCCTAATCGTCAGCCTCCGCCTCTCTCTCCCCCCCCCCCGCCCCCCCCCCCCCCCAGCACTTCATGACATGTGGATTGCATAGAGGAAAGAGAGAAGGAGAGGCTGTGGACCTGGGCACACAGTAACATTAACTTCCCTGCTCCCGTAGCTCACAATGTCAGCCTGTTTAGTTCCTGGGTCTCCCTGACCGAGCTCAATGAGGAGCCGAACCCAGAGATATCGAGGGGTTGATATCAGTCTCCCGTGCCTGTATATGTTCAACAGTTAACAGCCGTCGGACTCACCATGGTTGTAATTGTTCAGCTGTGAAATTTAGACTTCACAGCTGCGAAAGGTTTCAATCCTCTCTGACTCCCGAGCTGCCTCCGTTTTTAATCAGGACAGGGCGTCTTTATGGGCTGGTATGTTCTGATAGCCTATTAGCCAGCTGTAGCAGGCTATTTTGGCCATTAAAGGATGACTCCCTTGTTATAGGCTCTTGCTTCAGCTTAGGCCTACAGCGCTAAGGCAGGCCTTCAACCGCTGGCTCCCTAATTTCGAACATTGAATACTGGAATGATTAGAGCTCCACTGAAGACAATGATTTCGTTCAGGCTCAATAATGACTGGATTAGACCTTCTGCTCCAACATATACAATGTGTGTTTTTTTTTCATTTCTCCGTTGTAATTTAGGACATTTTAGCCTTTGTGGATCTAGTGTTCTAATTGCATGAGAGGCTTTCCACCTCGGACTATGACAACTCAGACTCAAGGCCTGCAACTGCAGATAATAGACCTCTGCAGCGAGATATATTACTATGGAACAGCCCACACATACTGTGATAGTATTAACAGTTTATACTGGCATACAGTTGAGAAACACTGCACACACACACACATACACAGAATTTATAATAATTCTTACCCTGTTAATATTATAGCCAGATGTAAAACAGGAACACACTCTGCCAACAATGTGAGGAGTGGTCCAGTTCACACAGTTGACAAACAAACACACACACACTCACACATAGACGCACACACGCGCACATACACTCACTTTTTGCAGGACTCAGTGCAGACAGTGGCTACTGTGCTCAGATTTCAACAAACCCTTGGTGTCCTGGGGTCTTGCCTTTCTATTGAGCACAAAGCTGAACACACGATCCTCAGGGCAGCAGGGTTGAGCATTCCAACAATATTTCAGAGAGTTGGTGTGAGGTAGAAACTTACAACACAACAGCCATCTATTAACAATGAATACATCAATGTCTAGTCAGTGCTTTTACTTGTAAAAAAAAACTGCTTACAATGAAATACTGTGCATATACAATTTAGAGGGAGGATTACTAATACACAGGGATTTACATGTCAGTCACTGTGTGCTGAAAGTCTAACTCTAATTGTAACAGTAAGACTAAGGTCCATATTTACACTCTGTTTGCACCAGATGTGCATCATTTGTTTACGCAAATCTGGCGCAAACTGAACTCCATATTTATATTTTGGCACTAGACATGTCTAGCGCCAAAATATTGGAGTTAAAGTCATTTTTTGCCTGCGGAAAACTACCTTGTGTCAATGAGATGCAAGGTAGGCATTCCTGGGCAAAAAATTACTCAAAGGCCTTAGCGCCTTATTTATCCTCACATGCAAAAATCACGCACAGAAGGAGGAGGGGCTTAAATAATGGCATTAAGCCTGCTTAGCACCATTATTTAACACCTGGGTCAGGGTAGGCGTTAAGGGACCTGTGGTTCTTTTTCCATGGTCAGAGACCATGGAAAAAGCCCACAGGTGCCCTTCCCTGCCCCCAGAGACACCCTCACCCACCTGCACCCGCACCCACACCTGGAGGACACCTAAGGATGGGGGGACCCATCCCAGGTAAGTCGAGGTAGGTATTTTAAATATTTTTTCAAAGTGCCATTGTGGGGGCCTAACTTGGGCCCCCCCCTACATGGCACTGTACCCAATGGCCATGCCTAGGCATGGCCATTGGGCTGGGGCATGACTCCTCTCCTTACTAAGACAGGAGTCATGTCCATGGGGGTTGTGTGTCAAAAAAATGATGCTAGTCAGGTTAGAGTAATTTTTTTTAATCTAACCTGACTAGCGCCATTCTTTCCCACACAACCTCCAGGTTTCCCTACGCCTCCCTTACCCGGTTAGCATCATGTATTTTGACACTAACCGGGTCTTAGCGCTGGTTTGCGCCATTCCTTCAATGTGGCACCTGGCTGGCGTCCTGGAATGGCGCAAGCCGGAACTATACTTTTTGACGCAAACCTGCTCTAACGCAGGTTTGTGTCAAAAAGTATAAATATGGACCTAAGTGTCACATACTCTTCTACACCCCCGGTGAAGACATTGAATCTCAATCACGACTGTTGGTTCCAGATTGGTCCTACTGGATTTGGTGCTGCATATTGGAATATTGACTACATAAACATTGTGGTATCAAACTATTGTGGCCAAAATATAGAGGGCCAAAATTAGAGATGGTAAGCCGATATATCTAAGTATAGGTTTACCATTCTTTACTTCGAATCTACATTTCCTGAAGATGTAAAGATCATCAAGGAACATATTAGAGTAATGTAAAATAGGCATATACTTACCTTATTTTTACTTACCTTCACAATATATTGGTCCTCTGTATTTTGTGCACGATATTCTGGAATAACAATATGCTGGAGTCAATAAGAAGGTGGAATACTACTCTCTGTGGCAAAGATATTTGTGATGCCATTGTTGGGGTGCCCCTCCAGGCTTCCATTGAACCTTTTGACTACTCCATACTTATTATTGGAGATTTCCCAGGTTCACAGTTCTCCCTGTTTGCCACACTTGTGCAATTCACTTTTGACTTTACTCCAATGAGAGTCTGCTGAGTCAATAGCTGTGAGCAAGGATGGTACAGTTCTCAGTACCATACAGTCCTGCATGGCCCAATTAGAACAGATGCACAACTCAGGTCCATCTCAGCTAATGTCCCTGTTGTATCTGATTTCATGTTGATACAGTGGCTTGTGCTGTATCTGACAAGATGAAGAGCACAGACTGCTCTCCACCTTGACCATTTGATGTCAGATATTACCTGGCGAATGAGCCTCTGTAAGGCTCAGTACACAGCCTACCACCCAAACAACCAGGAAGCTATAGCACTGTGATGATCCAATGCAAATCAAGGGGATTCGCCAATGTGGAATACAATTGTGTAGTAGTGTTCACCTCTATCTCAGTGATTTGCATTCTGTGAGTGTAGAACCTGACATGTAATCGCAAGCAGGGCGGTGGAGCGTCGCCCCACTAATGAGAGATGAATAATAAAATAATAATTATTACTATTTTCGTTTTCACTAGCCCTCATTCCGAGCTGAGTGTCAGGACGGGACGGGACCACTGCTGAGCAGCAGCAGAAGGAAGAAGTGGTGAGCTGGGCACTTAAGTTTAAAGCGTGCATGTCTCTTTGGCTGGCTGTCTTGCAATGACCAGCCAGACAGGTGCACTTTAAACCTCTCAATTGTCTTAGACAGCTGGGTTGAGAACTGCAAGCACAGGTCTGCAGTGACATCGGAAGTTCTGAGAGAACCTGCTCTATCCAATCCTGGTGCTGCTCTCATGCTTGTTAACAGCATGGAAGCAATACCAGGATTGGTTAGGGAAGTTGGCTGTGCCAGCTCTGGAGGAGAGAAGAACATCAGGACCGGAGTGAAGACGTGCAAAAAAGTAAGTGATTATTTTATTTTATTTTTTTATGCATTTTATGTGTGCATTAAATCGCTGACATGTATTACATTGCAGTTTTAAGGTCAAATATTTTAAGTTTAAAACAATAATGTAATGCATGTAGACCCTCTGAAATTTAGTTAATGTAGTTTTGCACTTGCATGCACCCACCACCCATTTGTCCACCCCACCACTATCCATTGTTGGCAGCCGCCACTGATCACATGTCTTCATTTACTACACACTCATTGGTGCTTAATCTTGATACAGGGTGCACAAAGCTGTGGAGATAAGATCCAAGTCATCGCAGGTGCTTCAGCGTTGGACAATGATGCAGAGACCATGGATCCTCAGACCTCACTTCCCATCCAGTATAAATCCTTCATCATGGTTGCAGAAAGCTGCACTCCACACCTCCTACCTCAGCTCCCGGCAGTCCTCCATTTCGAGGCAATGTCATCTTCATGCCTGGCATCTCCAACAACCCTCTTCAGCAATCGGTCATCTCTTTCCCTCAAGGCAGGCCTGGGTAACTCTTTTTCTTGGCAGGTTGCAAAACGTTCAAGGTTCTGGGTCATGGTGATGAGGAGGTCATTAAACTCAATGCAGTTCATAAAAGAGTTTTCTTGTCGATTATTTTGTAGGACTGTGGAATTCTGATAGAGAAACTTTGGTACAATAGCTTGTAGTTTCGTAATCATCTTTAAAGTAAAGAGATGTAGAAAAACGTTATGTACTCCAGTGGTCCAGTTCTAGGATTGCTTTAGGCAGTTCTTGCATATTGTGTGTTGCTCCCAGACTGGACCGCCCTTATTATTTATCTTCACATATTAGGAGGACGGTAGAATGGAGTTGGAAGTCTACTGTCAGGGGAAACCCAAAAGGCAAAAGGAAGGAAAGGTTGCCCCCATATAATTAGCTGTTAACAAATGGGGAGTAGCACTTCTATATTACAATGAAACAGGAAATGCCTGATACATTTCCTTACACTTCAAAGGACCCTGTGCCTCATATCCTCATCACCCAAGAGTCTAATCCACTACAAGGAATCTCAGGAATGCTTTGGAGAACCCCTGCAATTCTCATCATTGTCCGGGGCTTATTCAACCTCCATCTTATATACCATCAGCAAATCAAAAGGCATTCTAGCATAGCATAAAATGCGTGCAAAATCACACCACATGCACAGCTTTCTACTTACACCAAAGTTATACATACACATGCTGCATCCATATCCCACCTGGATGGGGAGAAAACCTAGTTACAGAGAACTGGCAGACCAATTTTACAAATATAAAAATCAATAGGCCACTTTTGCTTGCAGATGGTAGGTAAAAAGGCCTGTCCTGAGACTATAATCAGTTGCTGCCACCAATGTCAGTCCTCAAAACCCTGGTGAGCTGACGGTGAGAAAAAAAAGTGAGGTGCACTTTGGATCCCATTCTGTGTCATGAAGAAGTTTCAGAGCGCATACATTATTGTGTGTATACTGAAATGCAAAAAGTAAAAAAAAATCTCACAGAACTTGCTATGGGGGCTCAAGGCAGGAGAGTTCGTTCGTCAGAGCGATACTAGAGACCTTTTCTGTCTCAACACAGGCGCACACACACTCTCTCTTTCTGACGTTAGCACGGGCCTTGCGAATTCACCATACTTTATTGAAGGGACAGGGTAATTTCTCTCATTCGATACACAGCTTAACAGCTTGTGATTGTTCTGCATGTCGGGATCAAATGCTACATCTCTTCAGAATGAGCTGCAGATGCTTTGCGATGAATTATTCTCCATAACAACAGATAATAATTGAGGTTGAACCGCGAAAAAAATCTCTATAGATTTATTTGATGTTCTGATGCTTTGTTGTTTCTTAATACCCGGAATCATTTTTTTCTTTCTATTGACTTCTGCAAGACATTTCCATTACAGCCAAGATGTGCGAGAGTTGTTCATAATGTCGCTGCGACTGACAGGAGAAAATGAAGACAGACTATTAGCCGCCGGAAATCTAGGTAAGGAATCTGTTCAGCTACAGACTCTTTCTGACCCTCTGCCTTACCTTTCTGTTCACTGGCAAGGTCCTTACCGGAGCATCTCCTTTGACCTTCTCACAATGAGGTTGATTCACGAAGCTATAGAAGAAAGAACAGATTCACAAAAACATTCCACTGAGTGGATATGACGTAAACTACAGAACAAGTTTTGTGAATCATGCTCTTACAACTAAACCATGTAGTATGCTACACCATTCAGTAAATGCCTGGTGTCCATTTTTTTTAAAAACCTTTCTTGACTTGCAATTGAACCTTTCTGTTTGATTTATTTTTGCTTTGTATAAACATACTGAAATATTTCTGTGGAAATATTTCTATCAATAATAAATTAAAAACTGGTATTCCTGCACTTAGTTTTCTGCTTTTTGGATGTTCAGGGACATTTTCTGCTGACACAAAATGTATATTTATAATACCTAGGCCCAGATTTAAGAAAAGTGGCGCTTCATGTCATGAAGCACCACTTATCTTGCGGCCCATTGAGCCCTCCTAAAGCCACCATGTGTCATAATTGTTTATGCTATTGTACTTTACAGGATTAGCACCAAGAATTCTGGCACTAACCCTGCAAAGTCCATAAAGTCCCATTAAAAGTAATGGTGTGCCTCCTTTTAACGCTTGCTCTGTGCAGGTGTTAAAACTAGTCCTAAAGGTGGCACACTGGAATCTTATAGGTTCCACTGCACCATTTTTGCGGGCCCCCTAAGTTTGTAGCGGCCCCCCCTTGCATACGTTATGCCTGGAGCAGGCATAATGTGGCGTAAGGGTTTACAAAGTGGCATAATGCAAGCATTGCACCACTTTGTAGACGTGGCACAGCATTTTTGCCACACTATCGCTACATTAGCATAAAAATATGACACTAATGTGGCAATAGTTGGTGCTAACCCCTACTTAAATTTGGGCCCCAGTATTTTACATAGCTCTTTATATGGCAGTATTTTCACCCTTAAGTGTTGTCAAAAAAGTGTGCTAGTTGTGTTGATTGCAAAAAGATTGAAGACCTACCTCGGCCTTGCCGAACTTAAATTCCAGAATGGCAAGTCACAGCCAATATCAGTAGCAAGTGTTTAGCTCATACTGACCTCTTGCTAGCATACACGGAGGTCGGCATGGCATTCAGATACATTGCTTACTCAGACTAATTATTCTCACTCCGCGTTGCTTAATGCACACAGCGTGCACATTATGCTACTTTAGTTTGGGAATATCTCAATGAGTTAAGTCTCGCGGCTGATGTAAGGTCGCAAGGCTAATTACCAGTAGGGCTGATGCTGCCTTCTATCCTAGCGAGGTTCGTAGACGAGCTACCATTGTACTGGATACTAATGCAAACTGTTATATACAATGCGCACAAGTGTCAGCTGTGCAGCAGGAAGTGCTGTATTAACATACATTATTATTCTGGATTAATAAGATAGTACTTTAGATTTTTTAAGTACACTATCTTTTTCTTTGAACATAAATACATCTTCCATAAACTACTCGCCTTACTACCCCCATTTCATTTAGAAATATGTTCGGTGCACTTTCACCTACTTTGTACTTCTGCTTCTATCAATGTACCAGTGAGGAAGCCTTTTACTGCTTTGTTGTTGTGGTCCATATTTTTAGGGTGGAGCCTGTGAGTGCATGTGCTTGTGTAGGTGCTGCAGTCCACTGATAACTAAGGTAAAGGTCGTGGATCCACAGAGTACCATTAACCATACACTAGAGTTATATAGGTAAGGTCAATATGCCAATCCTAGCAGAACAATTGTATACCTATCAAACCCATCCCTCCCTGTGCCTGTGCTAAATGCAGTCTGTGGCTGTTACGTCCCAAAAAGAAGCTACAAGTATCAGCTTCCATAAAATAAAAGAAGTGTTGGAGGGTTACAAATTGGTAATTCTGCTGGATGTATAGGATTTTGCGAACTGCAATCATTGTGAAGAAAGTACTTTTACCTAGAATGATGAGGAGTATTTTATTCGAAGGCATTAAGGTCCATATAAAGAGTTTTCAGCATGGGAATTACATTTAGTTCCAAGGATTTCTTTGGGTCTTGGATGATAAAAACATCACACTGTCACCTCTCCACTACTTGATAAAATTATGCTAGATTTATTCCAATTTACTTCTAGGCCAGAAGCTTCCCCATGTTCACAGTATTTTTATTAATCTTTGCTATCCATTTGTGGTGTTGTGTGAAGTGCAGCTTGTCACAGAGAGATGTCATTCTCAACTCTACCCTCCCATAGAAAGGCTTGGACCAGGGCATCACAGGGGGTCCAATTCACCAGTGGTTCCATGGCCTGTATTAAGAAGATGGGAGAGGAAGAGCAACCCTGCTTTGTGCCTCTTTCTAGTGGAAATGGCCCATTCACTTGCATCCAAACTTGTGGTCGATTACGCAGTGAACGGATTTTCTTTAGGAACTGAGTATAGTACCTGGCAAAGGAAGTCCCTGCAAAGGCCGTCTCAGAACATACCAGTATTAGAGCGCCTGGTACAGTGAGCGCATGAGCACAAGCCAGCGCTGTTTTAACATGCTTAGTGTAGTGCCTTGCATTTCTTTCTGGTATAAAGCTGTTTTTCTTCAGGTGCACTAAATCAGGTTAATATCATGCTTGCCCTTTCTGCCAGGGCCTTGCAAGGACTTTCGAGTTTTCGTTGATAAAGGATGTGGGTGGCATAAGGCACCTTCATCAGAACGGCAACCCGTTTTTAATATGACTGAGTCTGTGAATGTTTCAATGTCCTTCATTTGTATCCAACCATTTGAAGAATGGCAAGGCCCACGCAGACTTCCATCTTTTTGAGGTTGGTAAACTGAATAACATTAAGGCCCTCATTATGAACATGGCAGTCTGGGCTGCCATGACGACAGTGGCGGTAATTACCACCACTGGCATGGCGGCCCAGACTGCCATATAATATACGTGGCAGAACCGCCACTGTCGTAACTTCACCACCGCCAGGCTTCCGCCACCAGGCAGCCTGGCGATGGCAGAGTTACATATCCAACAGGGCAGTGCTGCAAGCAGCGCTGCCCGCCAGATAATGTACCTGATTCCACCAGACTTTCCCTGGTTGTTTACCCTGCCTGGGAAAGGCTGGCAGAATGGGTGCCTTGGGGCCCCCGTGGGGGCCCCTGCACTGCATATGCACTTGGCATGGGTAGTACAGGGGCCCCCTTGCACAGCCCCGTCGCGCATGTCACTGCCCGATTTACAGGCAGTGATATGCGCGACGGGTGCTGCTGCACTCTCTGCACTGCTACATTGCCACTGGGTCCATGTGGAGCCTGCGTCAATGCACTTCCCCTGCATTCAGCTTGGCTGGCTGGTGGAAACACTGTTTCTACCTGCTGGCCCAGCTGAATGTTTCTACTGTGGCCGGTGGGGTCTTCAACACGCTGGCGGTCTTTTGTAGACCGCCAGCGCGAAACTCTGCGGGCTTTCATGCCGCGTTCATAATGAGGGCTTAAATTCAGATAATGGCAAGAACTGTTACTATAGTGCCTGTTAATGGTAAACAACCCTCTTCTGCATTGTTAGCTTGCCATAATTTATTTATATTCAATTTATTAGGGAAATTAGTTTCCCAAATGACAAGTACCACTGCTTGCATTTGAAACAATATATCTATGGTAAATTACATTTGATAAAATATAGCAAATAGTTTTTCCCAAAGAAATAAAATATATCTGGAAGGAACATGCCTTTCAGTAGGTAAATTCAGAGGGGCATCTGAAAAAGACAGTTTTCAATGTGACTGTGATATATTGTCTGACCGAAAACTGGATGGTAAGGGACCGATGGACCCTGAAGGCAGAAGAGAATAAACAGAACCGTACATCACATAAAATTCAATGCACCATTTTGCAGAAGAACTTCATTTTTCTCACCCGCTCAATGTGAATTGATACCAGGCAGGACATTTATTATAGAGGAGCAGAAAGCTGTATTCTGCTCTTGGTCCTTCAATATATTGAAAAATCATCACAATATATCACATTTAGAAATACACCTGCCACATGTCAAGGTCACTTGGCTCAAATACCACAGTACAACTTTGAGCAGGGCGTTCCTTGTGTTTATACTCATGTTCTGCATGTTATTACCATTAGGACATTGTTTTGCATGAGCAATAATAGACATGCCAAGGCACACAGTGCTTCCATGTGGCACATTATTCCAACACTCTTCACACAGCCCCACCTGGTAAAGAGTTACTATAGCACAGTTAAAAGAAAGAGAGCTGGAAACCATTGCATTAAGTAGAATTCCAGCTCATGTGTGAATGAAGAGCACTGTAGGGATTTAGTCAGGCCTGCCCGTCATTAATGGTGGAGTGGCCCCCTTCTTCATCCCTTTTTCAAACATGATGAGTAAAGGTCAACTTGAGGGACACACATCATGTTCGGGTCAGGCACCCAGGCACTTTAAATGTGCAATACGCAATTGTCCGACAGCCTGAAGCAAGCTTTGGCAGGCTGAAGATTTTACAGCCCTGAGTATGTGACCTCATGAACCCTGCAAAATCTTGTGAGAGCCTCCAACTCCGAACAAGCTGAAGCATCACCAACTAACTCAGACCTGGGTGCTTATGTGTTAAGCCCTGAAATGTTTAAAGCTGACTATCAGTGATGTCAGGTCACAGAGTAGGGTGGGTGCCAACAACATTCTCACTGACCCCATCCCATTTAAGATGACTTAGGGTAGGTCTTCCTCTCATTGGCTGGACCTTGAACAAGGTCAGCCAACGAGAAGAGGTGGTGAGATCTTCTGTCAGTGCCTTCCTTCCTTTTTCTAATAAAATAGCACATTAAAATATTTTAAAGTTGCACATACAACCAACTCCTACCTATGGCTTTATAAACCATAGGTGGGACCTGGTAGAATATGCCTACAAAATCACAGTAGTGAACGTTAGTTGCACTCATCTGTTGATCTGTGCTAGTGCTAAATGAGGTATAAATTGTGTTTGTGCCACTTTACCAAAAATTCAGGTTTAATGGGCCACATGAGTAGAACGGAGTGTCAAACAACAGCACTTCAAACATATACATGCGTTGAACTATTACTATGCTCATAAGTTCAAGGGGAAAGTCCGTCCACTGATGACCGTAACCAGATAAAAAGCTTTACAGAGAACTGAATTATTTGAATTCCCACAGCAGCAGTTTGGATGCTCTACTTCAAATCTCTTTAATGTTGTCTCTGGTGTTAATACGTCTTCAGCTAGTTAAATAAGTACTATTTAGTTGGGTAATACTAATGCCTGTCATTTAGAGGCAAGAGACTGCTCAGCTTGTGGAACTTTGAAAATGTCAGTGCCAATGTAAGCTTGGTTGAGAGTCTAACGATATTTATACAGGTTTTAGCAGAGCTGCCCCAGTGCCCTATCAGTGACTGTTCCTGAGTGGCAAATCAAAAGAGTTCTTGATATAGCTGGACTCATCTTAACATAAAGTGCGAGTTCAAGACTTACACTTGGAGTTAGAGTTGGTGGACCTTTGGCTGTTGGAGAACATGCTAAAAGTGAAGGTTTATCCACCTGTGGAATAATGTCTGTGATCCTGATAGCCCTGTGAGCAAGACCATTTAAAATAATGAATCGGGATTAATCTCTTCATTCAGAGTTTTCCATTAACAACCATATCTCAGGTGCACGTGTTTGGCGAGTGTAAAGGAAACCAAACACTGGGTAAGTCTTAATTTCATGAAAAATGTAAATGCCTTTAATAATTAAAAAACAACGCCTCATCCATCCGACTCCGTTCTGCTCCAACCGCTGTTTCCCTCCTCGTGCCGCGTGTCCCCCACGTTCGGTTTCCATGACGAGTGACCCTGTTCTTAGAACCACTCGTCATGTACACCACAGAGAGACACTTTGGGTGCAAGATTAAAAACAAAAAAAGCGTACAATTAAAGGACTAAAGAATTTTATTTCCAAACCAACGGCTAAAGCTGCTGACTTTGGAACTGGGGAACAATGCTTGAGTCCTGGTCTTGGTTCAATATCTTGTTCTTCAGGGCAAATCACTTAAACTCCCTATGCTTAAAAAATATGGAATATAATTTGATTCTCATATAACGCATTTTAAACAAACAAAACCAAGAACTAAACCCCTAAAAAAGTGAGAAGTATTAACTGGTAATACTCAGATAACAATAGGTATAAGAATTAGGGGCTATTTGCTCTATATAAAGGATGTCGACACAGTTATATATGCAGAAGTTGAATTAATGTTCTCCAGCTGCTCTACTGAATGTTAGATTAGAATTTGGGATGGGTGATACAAACTTGACATTGTGACAATGAATTGGGGAGTATCATCAGAGGCATCTTAGGTTGAGGTCTTCCAAAAACTTTATGATTCATGAAAGATTTATGAAAAGTGGCGTTGCACCTTGACTGGAAATTATGTGCAATGGATGAAGGATTAGTGATAGCATCCACTGGAAAAGTGCTGAGATCTTACCCTGAATGGCACTGAAGGCTGAAGGCTGAAGGCTGAAGGCAATCATGGCTGAAAAACAGAGTACCCATTCTTTTTCTATCAATTAGTGGGCATTTATTCAGATCTAGCACTCTAGGCCAGATAAGATGTCAAAGGGCACAAACAACATGTTTGCCCCGCTATATTTAGAGCACAGTTTTTATTTGGTAATTTGGCTCTTGCTACTTATTGGAAACTTGAATCCCAAGATGGGAATGAGACCACAAGTAGGAACAGTCAAGAACAGTATACTCAAACAAACATTCCATAGGTAAGGTGTTAAATGGGAAGGGAAGTGTGGTACACTGGGGAAGGTTGGAACTCGGGTTTTGAAGCGCCATCCCAGAAATATCCTCTGACTTGCCCCATTCCCTACCCCTAGCAAAGCTTTTGCCTCTCTTTTTTCCTTCTGCACTTCCTCATGAACTGTCCACATGAATCCAGATACCTCATGTGTTGCCACAGCCGCCAGGGCTGCCCCGCCATTTACCTTGTTATTTTCAGAAGAAGGGTATTTCACTTTGCATGGACAGGGGATCTTATGCTAGAAAATAGTTCAGCTCTGTGTTTGCGGGCCAGGTTGTTTCGACTTGGCAAAAGTTTGGAACCATAGATTACTTTTTCTGAGGCAAGTTGCCGATACTGCAGGACTACAAAGGTGAAGACCATAAACCATTGATCACTATAATGTCAATTACACAGCCTAATCATGTTTTTGAACTCAGATTCGGAAATTTACACATTAAATGAAACTGCACCGCTCTTTGTGAGATATGCAGACTATATCCATGCTTATACCCCCAACTTTTTTTCTGGGTGTAAAACCAACTTATACCTGGAAACACCTTTGTGTATTAGTCCCAAAGTTATAATGAAAGCAGAAGTTCCCTGGCAGCATTGACATTTACCACACATTTTATGTTTTATTTTTTTACAAGAGTCGGGCTGGCCTGTAGGCCAACAGGAAGTGCTCGATTGGCTGGTCTGACAGGTCAGTGAAGTGGGATATTGGTCTATGGTCTCCTGGGCTGGTTTTTAATGTTCAACTCCCTGATTTTAAAACAAACATTGCCTGCAGCAATCTTAAATCCATGAAGACTTCCATACATTGTGAAACACCTATGCAGCGGGTCTTTACAGGTTCAGAACTGTCTCAGTTTGCAAACATGGGCCACTCTTTTAGTTATCTAATTCCATAATGGGGGGCAACATTATTTTGGTGCCAGTCCTATTTTTGGGCCTAGTCTGACCCTAGTTGTGATTCACTTGACAAAGTGTTCAAATAACTCTTGACAATGTCGTAGTTTGGACTCTTGCTCTAGGCAAGACTGCTGGTTTAAGGATGAGAGTACTTATGTTTGTAGGCGACTATGCCTATTCTACAACAAGTCGCAACTGTCGTCCCAACCTTACTGGCTCACTAGCACCACCTCACCAAAAACCCAAATAGTAAAAGGTGATTTGTGGCAGCCTTCACGCATGGACTCAAGAGTATGATTTCTCAGGGAGTGTTGTGGTTAAACGGAAATTACCCCTTTCTCACAGATATATCATGTCTCATCCAAACACAGGCAATAACGAAGATGCAGTAAAGTTTCAATGGTTTTTATTTAACACAACTGCAATCTGCGATAAGTTGCATGGGCTGCAATGATTAGGATAATGAACAGTGCAAGAAACAGATTTGTAAAGACAAGAGTCATTATTACGAAGATCCTCACCATCTTGCAGTAACATGAAAAAGACATGAAGTGTATAATATGTTCTAATACCCTATCATGATAGGCCTAACCTCCTACCTAAAGGAGAACTGGGTATGTTAAACCTAATCTGACAATGCCATGTCCACGAGAGGAGCCCCCAACCCTCGTTACCTTGGAATGAGGTCTCATCAGCGTCAAGACGATGTGCAGCATTTTTGTTTGTCTTTGTCACTTGATCTTGACGCCTTAACGCAGTGGCATTGATAATGTAGGTTAAAAGTCACTAGGTGACGGGGGCACGAGTCTGCAAGCCAAAGGCTAAACTAACTCCTGTTATCCCATTAAAACAAACTAGGATTCACTACAACAAAAGCAAAACACAGTCTTAAAACAAATACAAAGTTAGACCAACAATAAGCAATCATTGCGATCAAACAACTGAGCCACAGTGCAGGTCCCTTGTTTAGTACAAGAAGTTCCGGATAAGTCAGTTGTCTACAAGTAAAGTGTTTACTAAACTGTTCTTTAGATGACTGAATGTACTGGGCCACATGTCACATAATCAATAAAGCTCTTGCTACTGTCTTCTCTCTTGCAGCACAGTGAATGGCTTCTCCTCTGAAGATGCTTGGGCCGCCTTTTCAGGTGTCTATAGACAGAACAGCTATCTGCAAGCTGTATTGTCCATTATTCTTTAAACTATACATAAGGTAGGCTTTTCTTTCTGTCCTAGGAAAGTTACTTTTTCCCCTTCTTCTACTGGCTATTTGGTGTATCATTCTGCCCTGACAATTATGGTCAATTATCACACAGTTTGTCATATTTAATTATTTAGCTCCTATATGCTTACATACAGAAAGTAAACCGTTTTGGTACTTTTTACCAGCTTTGGAAAAGCAGATAGGGCTGGTTGCATGTGCAGATAGTACTTGTGCTTGTGGGTCATGTACACCTCATTTGTGAGTGCCTGTGTCTCCTTCCATTGGCATAGCAAAACGTGATTTATTGGCTTTGCCAATGCATGTTTTAAAAAGTTGGTTCCATTTTCTAATAAACCCCACAGGGACAGACGTTTCACCATCAAAGAAGCATTTTTTGAAAGTTTTAAACTTTCATACCCTTTCTCACTGATCAGATAAACGATGTTATCCTCTCCCATGGAATGGAAACACGCATTGAAAAAGCCAGTAGGTTTCGCCTATGCAGAACGTTTGGCTTTGCCACAATCTTTTAGCCATGCAATAAAGCAGCACAGCTGCTGTGCTGCATGGGTAAAAGTTAGAAAAAACGGTCTATAACGTGACCAGTCTGGACCACCACATAACTTTGTTATTAATGGCAGGTGAGGTGGGTAACACGGGCAACGTGAGAGAGGGTGGTCTCTAACCTCGTTGTAGTTAACAAAATCTCATGCACGTGACAACATATACTCTCTGTCTTAAGTGAAATCTAAATAGAACATATCTTTCTCCGTGGTTCTTTGCAAACCACACAACCTCAATCCACATTCCTTGGCTCTGTAGCAGATTGCCGCTGCCAGGACCCTGACATTTTTAAAAAAAACATTTTGTTTATAAAAAAGAACACAAAGGGGAAGGGTGAGGTAGTCAGGGAGAAGTGGGTGGGAAGTGCACGTCCACACAATAATGGGAGCAAAGTGGAGCAGTGGCAGAAAGCAAAAGAGGATCCGTTGCCCCACTCCCTTGAGGTACCCATTTCCTGATGATTAGTAGTATAAGACTGATATTTCATTAAGAGGAGTAAAGTAAGTACTTCCTAAAAGAAAAGCACGAACAGAATGAAATGCTGCAAGGAGCTTTAATTGGTGAGATAAAAGAGGGGTTTTACAAAAGTCGTCTGAAACCGCTTTTCACCCTCCCTATTTATGAGCAGGTGTGAACTCTATGGAAGTAAAATAGCACTTATCCGTAGAACAGTTTAATTTAGAGAGTAGGTATTTTATTTGAATGGGCCTCTATCCTTGCATAGGATTTTTAAACTGAAAAGTTTCTGTTTGCCTGGAGCTCCGTGCTTCTGAATAATGTTAATGATATTTTTAAATAGCACTTTACTCTTCACTTCTTCCCTTTCTAAGTGCTGAAAGTAGCTGATGACACTATTAACCCGTTTAACGCTACTTAATTTACCAACCTGAGAAGGACAGAAGGCTGAGTCAGCCTTTCAAGCTGTTAACTACATTTGTCAGAACCGAGCATCAGCCAAAACAAAACGCCATTTTAAGAGCTGGTGTTCTCTATTGTTCATAAAATGGACAGCATTAAGTGAACCATTTAAAAATGAACCCAACTGCGCCTGCTCCTGAGCAGCCAAGAAGTCACAAATGAAGACAATTTGAGTCATGGGGCTGAGGTTTCTGAAAGCTCGTGAGTCTTTCAAAGCTTGTGAGTGTTTGCCCATGCTACACTTAGACAGTGGTATAGCGCAAAATGATGCCCCTCCCCTGCAGAATGTGAAGAAGGGTCCCATCTCCCATTTCCCAGAGATATTGCTTGGTCTTGGGCTGAATGGGTCCATCTGAAAGGTTGGAGGGCCACCAAAGGGTTGGGGCCCACCTGCACCGCAGAGGCTGCATAGGCCTGCTTTACACCCTTATGTACAGGTTGAACCAGAAACCATAACAAAGACAAGTTTCACTAGTCTACAAACAGGACAAATCGAGTCTGAACTATTTTGCAGTCTGTTTAACACGTAATGAAGGATGAACCTTCTCCTGTTCATTTAACAGAAAGATTTTTCCATCAGTATAAATATTGTCGGAGATTTACTTTAGAACTGGATCACTGACACAATATCTTGGTAAACAACATTGTTGACAGAAATATTGTGTCAAAAATAGTGTTTACTACAATATTGTGCTCCTTTACTTATAATGGTAAGTACACAAAAAATTTTGTTTACACTAATATTGTACAAAAATTAACTAAACATATCGATTTTGTTAATAGAAATAGAGGTTAAAGTAGTAAATGTTAAATATTTTAATATATACATTTGATGTAATGTAAATTAAACATATTCCACTAATGCTCATTTAAGCTAATAGTCATAATTATTCATAAAAACAGAAGAAATCAATTTTTCTAAGACAAACAGCAGAAAGATACCCAACAAGTGTTTCCCGGTAACATAACCTTTTCTTCAGGGCTAAAGAAACATCTTTATCTACACACTTATTCTAAACCTCTCTAAAAGGGGGGTTTCATGTCTATCAGTGAATGAAGCAGTAAGTCTTCTTTACGCTATCTGCAGTCCCACCAATGACAAATTATCATAAGAAAACAGTGAAAAATCCAATAGTTATGACTTCTTACCACATGACTATATGTCGTTCCATAGTTTTTTTTAAAGACCACTCCAATTCAAATGGCAACTATAAATCCATTCACATATTAATTCCTGAGGTCCACCATCTAAATATCTTACAGATCTCTGGTTATTTTAGTCAGACTGTAGCAATTATTTGAGAATTTTCAAAGAATGTTCTACCCTTTAATATTGTGGATACCTGCACAAGTCCGGAACATAAACTCTAATTAGTAACTATTGTAACGTATTCAGTCCATACTTCCCAGTCCACCAAGTCTCCTTACATCTGAGTTTGTATTCTCGAGCTCCTCCTCTAGGATGTTTGCAAACATGATGAATTTCTAACAGTCTGATCTGGCTAATTTCCATAGTCATAAAACTTCTGCTGATGGGAGATCTATTGTCCTTATTTCTTACTGGGTTCAAATATTCTTTGCATCTCACCTTTCATGGCCTTGTGGTGGATCCTACATATTGCAACGAAGACACACATTCAAAGATCACCATCATAGAAACCACAGCTATACTTCAACTGACTGGCACACCTGCTTCTAGAATTGTCTTTTGATGGCCATTTGAATGCTGAAAAGTTAAAGAAAAAGGGCCCTCCTCATAGCGCTATAATGGTAGAGGAATCAAGTGCAGACCCAGATCACAGACTGGCCATGCCTGAAAGCTGCAAAGCTGTGAACAACAGGCTGTAGGGGAAGCAATGCTAAGACCCTAACCAAGACTGTCAGGTTAGGCTCTTAGTGTTAGAAATTGGGTTTTTGGTTGTTAGTCAGGTTACCCTCTGTCCAAGCAAGAATCCTCACTCTAGTCAGGGTAAGTCACACACAATCCAAATGATCCTGTGCCCACCCTCTGGTAGCTTGGCACGAGCAGTCAGGCTTAACTTAGAAGGCAATGTGTAAAGTATTTGTGCAATAAATCATACAATAACACAATATAGCACCACAAAAATACACCACACAGTGTTTAGAAAAATATATAATATTTATCTGGATATTTGCAGGTCAAAACGAATAAAGATGCAATATGAAATTGTAGAGATATCACTGAAAAGTGATAGAAAGTGTCTTAAGTCTTTAAAAAGCAAACAAAGTCTCTTTCAAGCACAAAGTACCTGGTTTAAAGTGGAAAATCCCGGCAAAGAGCCACAGAGGAGGAGATACGTGGAAAAATGGTGTGTGCGTCGGTTTCGCCCCTTCACACACGGACTTGCGTCGTTATTTTTCATGCGGGGAAGTCGTGCGTCGTTTTCCGGCGCACGGAGAGTCTCCTTCTGTGGTTCGCGGGATTACCAGATGTCCCGGGGTCTGTGCGTGGAATCCTAGGCTTGTTTTCCAGCTGCACATCGTTCCGGTGGGCTGTGCGTGGAATCTTCTCCCTCACAGCAGGCGTCGCATCGATTTCCTTTCTCAAGTCGGGCGGCGTTGTCCAGGCGAGGCTGTGCGTCAAAGTTCCGGTTGCACTGCAGGCATCGCGTCGAGCGGCGTCTTTCCGGATCGGCGTGCAGTGAATTTTTCACTGCGGAGCAAGCTGTGCTTAAAATATTTGGCGCACAAGGCGTCCAAATGAAAAAGAAAAGTCTTTTTGGTTCTGAGACTTCAGGGAACAGGAGGCAAGCTCTATCCAAGCCCTTGGAGAGCACTTCAGCAGCAAGGCAAGAGTTCAGCAAGGCAGCAGGGCAACAGAAAGGCAGCAGTCCTTTGTAGAAAGCAGTCAGGTGAGTCCTTTAGGCAGCCAGGCAGTTCTTCTTGGCAGGATGCAGGTTCTGGTTCAGGTTTCTGCTCCAGCAAGTGTCTGATGAGGTAGGGCAGAGGCCCTGTTTTATACCCAAATGTTCCTTTGAAGTGGGGGCGACTTCAAAGAGTGGCTAAGAAGTGCACCAGGTCCCCTTTCAGTTCAATCCTGTCTGCCAGGGTCCCAGTAGGGGGTGTGGCAGTCCTTTGTGTGAGAGCAGGCCCTCCACCCTCCCAGCCCAGGAGGACCCATTAAAAATGCAGATGTATGCAAGTGAGGCTGAGTACCCTGTGTTTGGGGTGTGTTTGAGTGAATGCACAAGGAGCTGTCAGCTAAACCCAGCCAGACGTGGATTGTAAGGCACAGAAAGATTTAAGTGCAAAGAAATGCTCACTTTTTAAAAGTTTCATTTCTAGAATAGTAATATTAAATCCAACTTTACCAGTCAGCAGGATTTTATATTACCATTCTGGCCATACTAAATATGACCTTCCTACTCCTTTCAGATCAGCAGCTACCACTTCAATAATGTATGAGGGCAGCCCCAATGTTAGCCTATGAAGGGAGCAGGCCTCACAGTAGTGTAAAAACAAATTTGGGAGTTTTACACTACCAGGACATGTAAACTACACAGGTACATGTCCTGCCTTTTACCCACACAGCACCCTGCTCTAGGGGTTACCTAGGGCACACATTAGAGGTGACTTATATGTAGAAAAAGGGGAGTTTTAGGATTGGCAAGTACTTTTAAATGCCAAGTGGAGGTGACAGTGAAACTGCACACACAGGCCTTGCAATGGCAGGCCTGAGACAAGGTAAGGGGCTACTTAAGTGGGTGGCACAACCAGTGCTGCAGGCCCACCAGTAGCATTTAATATACAGGCACATATAGTGCACATTACTAGGGACTTATAAGTTGATTAAATAGTCCAATCAGGTATGATCCAAGGTTACCATGTTTAAAGGGAGAGAGCACATGCACTTTAGCACTGGTTAGCAGTGGTAAAGTGCGCAGAGTCTAAAAGCCAGTGAAAACAGTGTCCAAAAAGTGGAGGGAGGCAGGCAAAAAGTTAGGGGTGACTACCCTAAGGCTGTCAGGTCTAACACTTAGCCTTTGGATAACTAAAGGATGATTCCAGAGGAGGAAAATACCTCAGCAAGTGTATGATTGAAGGCATGGCCCTGCAACCACAGTATGTTTGCCACTGCCAAATGCTGTACCTATCAGACCTTTGAGGTAGATCTGCTAAGAGCAGGTGCTGGCCAACAGAAAAGTGCAGTGCCCAAGCCTAGTAGGATAGACGATCACAGAGCACAAGACCGATGGTCACTGTTGAAGCAATGCTGAACAAGGTGGGTGATGCTCAGCCTTGTAAGTGGTTGAAGGCGAGATGCAACACTAACAGGCTGTTGGCCATACCTAATGGTGGAGCAAGGTGGTCTTAACAGTCTGCATAGGCAGACTCTTAAGACAACTTCAGTGATAGTCCTGTAGAGATAAATTATGCCATCACTGACATCAATAATAATGTCATATACATCATCTTTGACAGTACGTGTGAGGACATGAGCAGGGCTTTGTGGGAGTTATAGTTCTGTTACTTATATTAAATGGTAAACGTCAGCTGTTTAAAGTCTTTGGACAGTAACCGTAAAGTTATTTCAATACGTTTTCAGAGAAATTTTAAGCTTTCCTAATTTATTTTTTTTGATATTGGGATAATTTCCTTTTAAAAGGTTTTCAAGGGATTGGATAATACATGTATTTGTTGTAAATGTTATTACACGGATAATGGGTGTTTCACCAAAGAAATCTTCATCTATAAATATCCACTCTTTCCCCCCCTAAATATTATTGTGCACTATGTTTGGTATCAATGAAACAAATAGCGCATATTGTTTTTGCAGTACATCTAGTTGTATCTATTGCATTTAGAAAGCACATAAATGTATTTCTTCAATAGGGTATAGTGAGCAAATAGAGATATAGAGTTTGGGGTCCCTGAACCTATATTTTAAAAATATATCTTTTCGTGAAGTTGGTTTTAAATTGTAAGTTTGAAAATACCACTTGTAGAAAGTGGGCATTTTCTTCTTTACCCATTCTGTGCTTCTACCTGTCTGTAGAATACACGTCTGGGTCAGGATGACAATTGGGCCGTTGTAAAGTCACACAAAAGGAGCTGAGGTGTACCCTGCATATCCTAATGGGTCTTCCTGAGCTAGACTGGTAAGAGGAGCTGACACTTGCACCTGAACAGGGCTGTGCCTATCCTTTCGCAAAGCAGTCTCCAACCCCTAGGGCCAGGGCAGGAAAGGCAGGGTATTGTGCAGTACAAAGACTTTCCTTTGAAGTTTGCCTACTTTGAAGGCAGAAATGGGTATAAGTATTGACCTCTGATCCCACAGAGTTAGAATCCTTCTGGACTAATGACATTCTGCCAGGAAGAAGAAGTAGATGCTGTAGGAGACACTGACACTCTGCCTGTTGCTTTGTTGTTCTGGCCTGCTGCTTATCCATTGCCTGTATTGACATTGTGTCTAGATGCAATATGCAAACAATCCTGGAAGTATACAAAATAACATTCCAGATGTCCGTCCATGACTATTGACTTTTCCAGTGCTTACCATTTAATTATACAAGCACTTGCAAAAGTCAATCGGGGTAGCGGCATCCCGAGTGACCTCAAGGGAGTGAGAGGGAGAGAAGGGCGGCAGAAAATGATAAGATTGAAAATGAGAGGGAACAGTGCTTAGTGTTACTGCATGGGTAGAGGGCAGAGGGAGCGATGGTGAGAGTGATACTGAGGGGAGGGGGAAGATCGAGAGAGAGAGATAAAGTTGTAGAGAGAGAAAGGTAGAGAGAGAGAGAAATTGTGTTTGGGTGTGTGAGGATGGCTGGGGTGCCAGAGGTGGGATAAAAGAGAAGAGGTTGAGAGAAAGAGAAATTGTGAAAGAGAGAGAGAGAGAGAGAGAGAGAGAGAGAGAGAGAGAGAGAGAGAGAATAACAGGATATGCACTGCCATCAAGTGCTAATGCTGAAGGGCTAGAGAAATATGCCCCAAAAAAATAGTTATCTAGCTCCAGCCATGGAAGGCTACACCCAACCAATAAAAAAAAGAGCGAAACCTAAATGCTCCAGGATGTGAGAGCACACTCACAAGAACAGGGTGGAAAGCAATCCGATCAGAAGCATGAAATAGACAAGAAACCACCCAGTCATGAGCAAGAGGCAGACCCAAAGCCTGCTCTATGTAGATATTAATGTATTGGTTGTAATTCTGTTTGTGACAAACTGCTAAAGCCGTTAGTGGCAAGACTGCATGAAACAAGGACATAAGAGTTGAAACTTGATGGGCATGACATTTAACACATAGGACAAATCAGAGCTCAGAATAGAAAGCAGCCTCCAATGGACGCCCACTTTTTGTATTACAATTGTCTTGTTTTTTCAGCCTTGTTCGTGCAACATTTATACATGAGACAAGTGTATCACTAGTACTGAATGCCTGCTACTATGATATTCAAGTTTAAGTGCTGTAAGTCATTACCCAACACATGTTTTATGGAAGCAAAAATAGGAAATTGTTTCAACAAACACTCAAAAGCTATCTGAGAAGATAAATACATATCAGAAACGTTCATAATCTATTCAAAATACTGTTATGGTTGGGAATGTTATAAACTTTGCTCAAAATAACGTTAAGTTATGTAGATTTGGTTTGATGCAGGCAAAGCGAAGTTAGTGGCATGTACATTTTCTGCCAGAGAAGGTTCGATGTTCCATCCTGACGAATGCCATGGACCCATCTGAGCCAACAGTTAGAAACATGTTGACGGTCTGAGTGGTGAGGGGCTACTAATTCCCCTCTTTTCCACATTATAATTTTAGTGCCAAGTGATAACCCACCGAGTATAAATGTTATATCAGTGTACCAAAGTGTTTTTTACTCTTATATCTTATATCATACATCAGTAAATAATAGTTAGAAGTGCCTCTCTGACTCCAGAATGTAGGCCCACTTTTTTATCAAACTGGGTTTTTGAAGAGCGAGGGGAGTCCTATGATGAAGCATGACACCTGATGACGTGTGAGGACATCGCTTCAAAATCGTGTGTATGTCTAGTTGTGGGCAGACACAACATGAGCATTTGGCATACTGTGAGGTATTGAGAATCAAATAATTGTTTTACTCGGTAGCTCTTTTGGGTGTAATATGATGTAACTTCCTGTCATTTTTCTGAAATTCGCTTCTTTATGCAAATAAGTTTTGCACACCCCTAAAAATGTATTAGCACATTACCATTTGTAAGTGCAGTATACAACTAACGGGGGAACTGAAGATTTAAGAGAATACCTTACACGGGAGAATGTAATTTCTACCGTTTTTGAAGCCGAATAGTTAATTTGAAAGGATATTAAGCCATAAACATTGAACAACGCTTTGCCGTCTTTTCATATCACTCTAAAGGAGTTGGTGGGTAAGAGCAGCTAGTAAACTGACATTGCTGATCTAGTTTGCAACAAAGTGCATTAGCATTAAGAGATACTATGAATAAATGCGACATGTTTGAAGATGCAGGATGGAGCACTGCCCAAGCAGTTCGTAAAGGGAAACCTAAAAAAACGACTTCACCCAGTGCAAGGGGTATGTCAATAGGCCTTCTACTGCCCTTTAAGATAAGCAACTGGATCACTTAAGTGAACTCAAGATTGTCCTCATATATGTGATTTAGATTACCGCATTATTAGCTTCTGTCTAAAAAAAAGATTAATATCTATGGTTTGTAAATCATTCGTTGCTTAATACGTAATTTATATTTCGTCCATGTCATTAACAACACTATTTTACAGTTTAATAAAATTGACCTTTCTAGTGCTCCCTGGCCAAAATTAGGCTATGTTGGTGTAGTGTGCATAATTTCTGGAATTTCATGTTATGCTTGGTATACAAAATACCCAGAATTACACTGTTATGCCAGGTTGCATAATTACATGCCATTCATTGCAAAATGTTACCTGCAAGTGTGTGTGAAAAACAGAAACGGCCAGAATACTAGCTGGTGCTGCTTACGCCACTTATGTGTTTTATGCTACTTTTTACGTCTCGAAAGGAATCCCACTTACAAAATCAGGGGGCATATTTAAGAGCCCCTGGCGCCTCCTTCCGCCACATTAGTGTCTTTTTTTCTGACACTAATGTGGCCCAATGAGGCCTTAATCCCTGTGCCATATTTACAAAGTGGCACAATGCTTGCATTGTGCCACTTTGTGAGCCTTTGCACTACATTATGTCTGCGCCAGGCATACTGTATGCAAAGGGGGAGTTCCCCCGTTAGAGGGGCCGAAAAAATGGTGCCAAGAAATCTAACAGATTTCCTTTCGTCATTTTTTTCTGCACTTTTAACGCCTGCTCGGAGCAGGTGTTAAAAGGGGGCACACCATTGTTTGCAATGGGCCCCTATGTACTCTGCAGGAGTAGTGCCAACATTTTGGCGGTACTCCTGCAGAGTACATCACTAGCGTCATGAAATATGATGCTATTGCCCCTACCCTGCCATGGTGGGCTGTATTTTAAATACGGAGCACATATGGTGGCAGTAGGGGGGTGGTACTGTGTGCAACACCACTTTTCTTAAATATGCCCCTAGATGCTAAAATATAGCACTAACAGATTTGCATTTCATGTAATTTTGAGTAATTCCATGTATTTTCCAAAAATTTTGAAGAATTATGCAACAGTAATTTATGTAAATTGCACACACACCTACTTTCTATTTGTACCTAAGTCATAGAGATTAATTTCACTGAGCGAGATTTCCTTGCCGTGCTCTAGAAAATAACTGTTTGGAATGTTCATTCATCCCCTTGCGGCTTCTTCTTTAGAGAGAACTTTTAATTCCTGTAATATCTATTTCACAGTGACACTACGTTAGATTATATTTTCCAATCTTCTTCTTAAAGCAATTTGAAGCAAAAAAGTGAAATCGAACAAGTGAGATTTTGCATTTTAAACAATTCGCAGATTCCTGAATATTGGGTAAAAACCTCCTAAAAAGAGACAGGTGAACAGTATATACCGGATTTCAAATTTAGTTATTCACCGATCTGACGTCAGAAGCCGATACTTGGCATATGCTCATTGTTAGAAATGGGGTTTTTGGTTGGCAGTCAGGTTACCCCCTGTCCAAGCAAAAGCCCTCACTCTAGTCAGGGAAAATCACACACAATCCAAGATTATCCTGTGCCCACCCTCTGGTAACTTGGCACGAGCAGTCAGGCTTAACTTAGAAGGCAATGTGTAAAGTATTTGTGCAATAAATCATACAATACCACCATATAGCACCACAAAAATACACCACACAGTGTTTAGAAAAATATAGAATATTTTATCAGGATAATTGTAGGTCAAAAAGAATAAAGTTGCAATGGGAAATTGTAGAGATATCACTGAAAAGTGATACAAAGGGTCTTAAGTCTTTAGAATATAAAGAAAGTCTCTTTCAAGCACAAGTACCTGGTTTAGCGTGGAAAAATCTCCTCAGAGGGCTACAAGGGAAGAGGTGCATGGAAAAAGGGTGTGTGCGTCGATTTCTCCCCAGCACACCCGGACTTGCGTCGTTATTTTCCACGCGGGGAAGTCAGGCGTCGTTTTCCGGCGCGCGGACAGTCTCTTTCTGTGGATCGTGGGGATTACCAGATGTCCCGGGTCTGTGCGTGGATTTTCCTGCTTGTTCTCCGGCTGCGCGTCGGTCTGCGGGGCTGTGCGTCGAAATTACGATCTCACGGCAGGCGTCGCGTCGATTTCTCCTCTAGACTTCTATCTGCGGGGCTGCGCGTTGAAATTACGATCTCACGGCAGGCGTCGCGTCGATTTCTCCTCTAGAGGTCGGGCGGCGTTGTCCTTGCGAGGCCGTGCGTCGGATCTTCGATCATCCCAAGAGAGTCCCGTCGATCAGCGTCGGTGTGCAGCGTTTTTCTCGCCGCAAAACAAGCTGTGCGTCGAAATTTTCGGTGCACGGAGCGTCCAAGTAAAAGAGAGAAGTCTTTTTGGTCCTGAGACTTCAGTGAACAGGAGGCAAGCTCTATCCAAGCCCTTGGAGAGCACTTTCACAGCCAGACAAGAGTTCAGCAAGGCAGCAGGGCAACAGCAAGGCAGCAGTCCTTTGTAGAAAGCAGGCAGGTGAGTCCTTTGAGCAGCCAGGCAGTTCTTCTTGGCAGGATGTAGTTTCTGGTTCAGGTTTCTTCTCCAGCAAGTGTCTCTAAAGTCTTTAGATTTGGGTGCCCTTCTTATACCCATTTTAGTCTTTGAAGTCACCTTTCTTCAAAGGGGACTCACACCTACTTGTGAAATCCTGCTTGCCCAGGCAAGGCCTCAGACACACACCAGGGGGTTGGAGCCGGCATTGTCAGAGGCAGGCACAGTCCTTTCAGATGAGAGTGACCACTCCACCCCTCCCTCCTAGCAGAGATGGCTAATCAGGAAATGCAGGTTACACCCCAGTCCCCTTTGTCTCACTGTCTAGTGCGAGGTGAAAAACAACCCAACTGTCAAACTGACCCAGACAGGGAATCCACAAACAAGGCAGAGTCACAAAATGGTTTAAGCAAGAAAATGCTCACTTTCTAAAAGTGGCATTTTCAAACGCACAATCTCAAAATCAACTTTACTAAAAGATGTATTTTTAAATTGTGAGTTCAGGGACCCCAAACTCCACATGTCCATCTACTCTCTAGGGGAATCTACACTTTAATCATATTTAAAGGTAGCCCCCATATTATCCTATGAGAGAGACAGGCTTTGCAACAGTGAAAAACGAAATTGGCAGTATTTCACTGTCAGGACATATAAACCATATTACTATATGTCCTACCTTATCCATACACTGCACCCTGCACTTGGGGCTACCTAGGGCCTACCTTAGGGGTGCCTTACATGTAAGAAAAGGGAAGGTTTAGGCTTGGTAAGTGGGTACACTTGCCAAGTCGAATTTACAGTGTAATAATACACACACAGACACTGCAGTGGCAGGTCTGAGACATGATTAAAGAGCTACTTATGTGGGTGGCACAACCAGTGCTGCAGGCCCACTAGTAGCATTTGATTTACAGGCCCTGGCACCTCTAGTGCACCTTACTAGGGACTTACTAGTAAATCAAATATGCCAATCATGGATAAACCAATTACATACAATTTACACGGAGAGCATATGCACTTTAGCACTGGTTAGCAGTGGTAAAGTGCTCAGAGTTGAAAAGCCAACAGCAACAGGTCAGAAAAAAATAGGAGGCAGGAGGCAAAAAGACTGGGGATGACCCTGCATAAGCAAAAGTCCAACACTCATCTGCCACCTATCCTTCCTGTGTCTTCAGATACTCAAGGGAAGTGATGAAATGGTGGTGGATGGTTTACCATCTCACGTGCCTTCTCTCTTCTCTGTTGGACCTTTGCAGACCTAAGACAGGAGGGTAAATTAAAGTGTCACTCTTTCTTCACCTGTCACTGTCTTCTTTGTCGGCTGTAGGTCTCCACAAGATTTTAGTCCACATTGTCATTGGTCCTCAGAGAGCTACCGTCAGTGTGGCGCCATCTTAATCTTCTCGGGTTAAAAGCATTGGAGCGAAGGTTCATAGGGTGGTGGAAGTGGGTGGGAGCTCACCAGGTATTACTTTTTTAAATATTAGGATGGGTTGTCGCAGGGAGTTATGGATGATGGTGCAAATGGACGGTATGATGACAGGTAAATTTCTTTTATGACTATTACCAATGATGGGGCGGTGTATTTGAAGAGAGTGGAGTGGGAGGAAGGCAGGAATGAGAGTTATATAGTCGGTGTTCGGAAGAAGAGAGGTGGTGGGAACGAGTAGCACAAAGTCAGGTATTTTTGTTAAACAGAAGAGGTGCGAAAATGGACAGTCCGTGGGTGGCAGGCCCCCATAAAATCTATTTTGCTCTAGGAGAAGGCAGCCAAGGAATGTGAGGCCATGTTTTGTATAAGCCTATATCCTCTGTGCAGCTGATAAATAGGTTCAATTCAGCAGGGGAAGGGGATTTGTTAGGCCGCACACAGCATAAAATTGGAAATGTGTCATTGTCAATAATGCATCCATTTCTTACGATAATGGCATTACTCCTAGTCCTACTCCCTCGTCTTCCTTTGAACCAATGAGGCTTCCTGCCTCCCTCTAGACCCTCCCTTCCCCCTTTTAAACCCCACCACCCCTACCACCTCCTGTACAAAAACAAGCCCAAGCAGCAACTCAGACAGTCCGTACGGGGGGCAGGAGGGAACGGAAAGGAAGGCGAGGGAGTAGGACTAGGAGTAATGCCATTATCATAAGAAATGGATGCATTACCTCCCGTCCCTCCCTCGCCTTCCTTTGAACCAATGAGACATAGCAAGAAAAACACAGGAGACGACACTGAGTTGCAAGAAGTTTATTATAATGCACACAGACCACCGAGACCCTACCCCTATTACCTCATAGAGGATAAGACCCTGTGACCCAACACCGACTCCAAACCACCCAAGTCCGTCAGCCTATAATGCCGAACAAACGTAGAAGGCGAGGCCCAAGTGGCGGCCCTGCAAATCTCCACCACCAAAGTCCCCTGAAGCTCAGCCACTGTAGCCGCCATACCCCTGGTAGAATGCCCCTGAATCCCCTGGGGAGGAGCCACTCCTTTCAAAGAATATGCCAACAGAATCAAAGATCTCACCCACCGACTCAATGAAGCCGTGGAAGGTTTCTCACCCTTCCGGGCCGGACCAAAATTCACAAAGCAAATCACCTTTACGGAAAGGAGCCACCACACGCAGATACTCCAACAACGCCCTGCGCACATCTAAAGAATGTAAACGAACCTCCTCATCCGAGGAGGGATTCGGACAAAAAGAAGGAAGGATGACCTCCTGGCGAGCATGGAAAGAAGAATTAACTTTCGGAATAAAAGAAGGAACCGGCACAAGAACTGAAAAACTTTACAAAAAGGAAAAGAACAGGCCAAGGCCCCCAAATCCCCTAAACGGCGGGCCGAGGTAATGGCCACCAAAAAGAACGTCTTCAAAAAAAGATGGCACAAGACACAGTCCCCCAGAGGTTCAAAAGGTGCAGCAGTCAACGCATCCAAAACTAAAGAAAGATCCCAGGAAGGAAAAGAACGTACAGGGCGAGGAAACAAATTAAGAAGCCCCTGAAAAAATCTAGGCATCAAATGACCCTCATCCGGCAGATTACGCCAAGGACCCCTAAACGCCTGAATAGCTGCCCACTGCACCCGCAGAGAAGCCACTGACAACCCCAATTGTGCACCATCGTGTAAAAACTGCATCACATCAAATATAGAAGTGACGGTAGGATCCAATTTATGCCGGAAGCACCAAGAAGAAAAAACGTTCCACTGTCTACCATACGAAATCAAAGTGGAACGCTGCCTTGAAGCCAGTAAAGTAGAATTCAAAGCCACTGGGACCCCCAGACCCGTCAAACCCCGTCGTTCAACTTCCAGGCCATCAAGTGTAACCTCTTCAACGACCCCATCGAGAGGCAAGGAAACTCCAGTGGAGACGGACAAAGAGGAAGAGGCCACATCCGACCGGATGCCATCAGCTACAGCAAGGGATACCAATTTGCCCTCGGCCAATGGGGCGCAACTAAGATAACCCCGGCACCCAGCTGCCTCACCCTCAACAGAAAGGACCGGATCAACTGAAACGGCGGGAAAGCGTACAAAAGGCCCCGAGGCCAAGGACACGACATCCCGTCCACCTCCCAAGCCTGAGGACACCGAAACCGGGAGCAGAAGCGACTGAGTTTCGCATTCTCCAGGGACGCAAACACATCCAACACCGGAAGACCCCAGAGACGAAAAAGATGAAGAAACAGCGACCTCCGGAGGGAGAAGAGTTGCGAGGAAGGAATCACCCTGCTTAGCAGATCCACCCGAACATTGACCACCCCCTGAATGTAGGTAGCCCGGAGAGAAGGAACCCATTCCTGAGCCCACAAAAAATATTTCCTGGCCAGACTTAACAAAGCCCTCGACCTGGTCCCCCCCTGTCGGTTGACATAAGCCTTGGCTACTAAGTTGTCTGTCCGAATAAGAACAGCCACCCCCTTCAGGGACCCCTGAAAATGAGTCAGAGCCAACAACACTGCCCTCAACTTGCGCTAATTCGACGATCGATTGGCCTCCAGCAGGGACCAAAATCCCTGAATCTGTGCCAACCCCATCCAAGCACCTCATCCTGAGAGGCTGGCATCCGTTGTTACCACTACTGGGCTCAGAGGAGACAAAGATTCCCCTACCTGAAGATGATTGGACCCCAACCACCATCTCAACTCCCTGCGAATCAACCCTGACCCTGGAATCCGGGTCATCAGAGAACCAGACCCTGGTGCCCACCTTCTCAGGAACCACTTCATCAAGCAAAGAAGATGGAAGCGCGCCCAAGGAACCAGAAATATTACGGACGCCAAATGACCTTGCAGACGTAACCATAGAAGCGCCCGGGGTGCAGACTGCAACACGACCTCCCTCACCATGGACTGGAGCACACCCAACCTCTTTTCGGACACCGTCACCAAACCGAGAAGAGTCCGAAACCGAGCCCCTAGAAAAACCAGATCTTGGGACGGGACCAAATCTGACTTCCCCAGTTGTTCAAAAACCTGTGGTTTTGCAGGACCACCACAACCCGGGCCACCTGCCTCCGCAACAGGTATTGTGAGGGTGTATGTATTAGGATGTTGTCCAGATACGGATGAATAAACACCCTTTCTGAATGCAGCAAAGCCACCAGGTGGGCCAGCACCTTTGTAAAAATCTGGGGAGAAAACTTGAGGCCGAAAGGCAGTACACAAAACTGATAATGTTCCAGACCTACAGCAAACCGTAGGAACCGCTGAGAAGTCTTTGCACCAGAAAATCCCCCTGACTGACCATCGGAAAAATAGTCTGAATTGACAGCATGCGGAAATGCACCGTCTTGATCCAAGCATTCACTCCTTTCAGATTGAGCACAGGCCGAAAACCTCCTGACACCTTCTGAACTAGAAACAAGACAGAATAAGTGCCCTGACCCCTTTCTTCTAGAGGAACGGGGGAAATGGCCCCTTTCAAAAGTAAGTCCCGGACTCCGTCCAACAACGCCTCTCTCCGTGCCCCAACCGCAGGCAGAGGAGTGGGACGCACCCCCGAATCTGGAGGCACCACATCGAAATCTATGACGTAACCATGGGCCACAATGTCCAGCACCCAATGATCGCTGACACTCTCCTGCCAAGCGGAAAGAAAGTGTCGCAGCCTTCCCCCACCCTGCCCGAAGCCAGGCCCACAGTGATTGTCAGGACCCCTTCTTGAACCCACCCCGGTTCGAAGGAGCAGCTTTCTTAGGGAAAAACAGGGCTGAAAATGACATATCCTGAACGAAAAAGATTTTGCATCTATCTTGGGAGAAGAACGAGAATGCTTCTTCCACCCTTTGCCAGAAGCAGATCCCCCTTTATAAGGTAAGGCATGCTTCCTTTCCTTAAACGCCTTGGAAAGCATGGAAGGCAATTGATCACCAAACAAACTACGACCCTCAAAGGGCAGTCCCAGGAGAGCAGACTTCTCCCCAGGATCCGCCTTCCATGACCGCAACCAGAGGGATCTACGGACCCCAAATCAAAGCCCCAGATGCCAGCGCCGAAGTATGGACCACATCCGATGATATGTCCGCCAGCAACCTGGCCTGTTGCTCCATACCAGCCAGAAGTTCAGAGCACTCCGCACCTTCCTGAACAGCAACTGCCAGCTTATCAAAGCTCTGTACCAATGACTGGGCCACATAAGCAGAATAAATACCTGCTCTCAGGGCCAGATTCTCATCCGCAAATGCCCTCTTGAGCCCAGAATCCACCTTACGGTCCGTGGCATCAGTAGGCACACAATCTTCCGGATTGACAGCCGTCTTGCCAATCAGGGTAGCCAAAATTGAATCCAGGCGAACAGAGGAAGGCAGTACATCCTCCCCCTCTAGCAAATAAAGTTTCTGAAGGAATCGTGGAACTTGAGCTTTATCCACATCCTCCCGTTCCTGAAACACCATATCCTTCACAGGTCCCTGAAAAGGCATGGCAAAATTAGAAGGCGTCTGATACTGTGGGAACAAGTGGGAGTCAGAGCTCGTAGGCTGAAACACTGGAAAACCTAAATTGTCCCGTACATGTGCCATCACCTCCCACATCTCTTCCCTGGAGACATATTTCCCCCCAGAGGAAGTAGATGGAGCCTCCCCCTCCTCATCATCCGAGGAGGACCTCTCCGCAGTAGTAGGTGGATGTGAAGCTTTAGACAGGGTAGGCCTGGCCATCCCTGCCTGGCGAGCCCTAGAAACAGCCACCTCTATCATGTCCAGCACCTCCTCCCTGGACATGAGTGGCGCAGCACCACCACCCGGAACCCCCTGGTGACCCCCAGGGGTTGAAATGTCAGCAGCACCCTCCTCCCCTCAGGAGGAGGAAGAAACAATCCTGCGTCGCTTTGCAGGAACCTTCGGCATGATAGAATCAAACAGCACTACCACAGCACCAAACTCAATCCCAAATATACAGGGAACAGGACCTCCCACCAAACATCCATTAACCAATCCCAACCAAGACCATAATTAAATATTTTAGTTAAAAATGCGGGCAGAACGCCCGTCCTACCAGTCCTGAATCCCAAAAATGCCCACCGGCCCCTCTGCGCGGCTCCGTGGGCCGAGGAACCGGAAAAGGACGCCCCAGCTGCAAAGAGCTGACTGACCTCGTCAGCCAACTCTCAGGAGGCATCTCACGAGCAGCCACGCCCGCTCATAACCGACGCAACCGGCCAGAGCACACCTCGAGGAGCCCGCGCCCCGAGGAGTGAAGGAATCGACGTCCCCCAGGCCCCACCGTGGAGGAAAAGAGAAAGGTAAGTCTAGCGTGGGCTAGACAGAAAAAACAGGAGGTGGTAGGGGTGGGGGGATTTAAAAGGGGGAAGGGAGGGTCTAGTGGGAGGCAGGAAGCCTCATTGGTTCAAAGGAAGGCTAGGGAGGGACGGGAGGTAATAGGGTTTCTTCCATGTCTGGGTTCCAAGTGACATCATAGAAAACTGGAGCATCACTTTGATTCTTTATTTGAAATGACTTAGAACCCAACAGAGTTATCATCTGCTCTCAATTATAATTCTTTGTAATTATTTCATTTAAACAATGTAGCATGCGATTGTCTCTAACTTTATGTACGAATCTACACCTTTTTTAGCTTTTAGAAACAAAATAGTGGCAATAAATAGGAGGTCAGAGGCTCGTGTAGTCTTTAAACATAGTGGTGGAAGAAGGACACTAGAAAATAGACTATCGAAGAAAGTCACAGAATTGGAGAATAAGTCGAATCCACTGCACATGAGCAGGGCCAGCTTTTGGGCGGTGCGAGCGGTGCGACTGCACCGGGCGCTGAGCTCCGGGAGGCGCTGTGTTTAGTAATAACGTCCGAAACTTGCGATTTAAAAGCACCTGCTGAAAAGTTCCTTGTGCATTTAGCCTTCAAGAAACAATTAAAATGTCAAGATACCTCTTGTCATTAATGTTCCTGCTAGGGACAGAGATGGGAGTTTTGCATTGTGGCAGCTGTGACTCAACATAAAGTAGCATAGAGTGTTAATATGCCTGCTGCAAAAAACAGAACTATGGGCATATTTAAGAAAAGTGGCTCTTCACACAGTGCAGCACCACATTTCTTGCACCCCTTAGAGCCCCCCTAACGCCACCATGTGTGCATCATATTTAAAATACAGTGCACCATGGCGGTTGTTAGGGGACTAGCATCAGAATTTTTTACACTAGTCCGGAGGTTTGCAGGATTAGCGCACATTTTTTTCACGCTGATCTTGCAAAGCACCCAGGGGCCCATTGTAACCATTGGAAGCCTCCTTTTAATGCCTGCTCTGAGCCGGTGTTAAAAGTGCCAGAAAAAAATGACGCAAAGAAATCTGTCAGATTTCTTTGCAACATTTTTTTGGCCCCCCTAATGGGGGGATGCCCCCTTTGCATACATTATGCCTGGTGCAGGCATAATGTAGCGCAAAGGGTTACAAAGTGGCACAATGCATACATTGCACTTCTTTGTAAATATGGCGCATCCTTTGTGCCTCCTAACACCACATTAAAAAATGACAAAATGTGACGTTAGAATGGCACTAGGGGCTCTTAAATATGCCCCTATGGCAGTGCTTAATTTGTGCTTGTTGTTTACGGTGCGGAGCACCGGCACTTATTTTTGAGGGCCGGCGCTTATTTTTCTGACTCAAGCATTTACTGCGAGAAAAAGACACATATGAGTAAGACGGAGGAAGAGAAAAACGAAAAAGCTGAAATCCGCAAGAGTGACCTGAAGGGGCAGGGAGCGCCTGTAAATGGATTGAAGAGGCCCGAGATGGCTTCAGGATTACGCTGCCTTTGTATTCTGTGTTCACACATTGAATTGCAACAGCTGCATGTTTGGGAGGAGGGTTTTGGGCACCGGCACCTTTCATTTACAAATTAAGCACTGCCCTAAGGGGCAATTCCAAAAGTGCTGCGCCACTTTTTTTGTGCCCCTTGGCACCCCCCATCGCCACCATGTGTGGGTCAAATTTAAAATATGGCACACCATGGCGGTAGTTAGGGGACTAGCATCCCAATTTTTTATGCTAGTCCGGCGCTTTTATTAGCTTAAAAAATGTAATCCTGCAAAGCACACAGAGGCCAATTGTAACCAACAGAAGTCTCCTTTTAATGCCTGCTCTGAACAGGCGTTAAAAGTGCAATTTTTTGGTCCCCCCCAACGGGGAATGCCACCTTTGCATACATTATGCCTGTTGCAGGCATAATGTAGCGCAAAGGGATAAAAAGTGGCGCAATGCATGCATTGCGCCACTTTGTAAATATGGCATAACGTTTTTGGCCTTCTAACGCTACATTAGAGTGAACAAAATGACGCTAATGTGGCACTAGAATGGGGCTAGGGGCTCTTAAATATGCCCCTATATTTAAGTGGCTAGCTGAGTGGATTAGTAAAGCCAGCCTTTACAAATGCTTTAAAACACATGAATGTATGTGAAAGGGGAGCAGTGGAGAGATGAGGAGCACATTTCCTGGGTGGTAGTGAGTGAAACCGAGGAGGAGGTCAAGGGGTGCCACAATAAACTGTCGCACAGGGCGCTACCAGTCCTAAAGCCGGCCCTGCACATGAGGATCACAAGCAAATAAATATATTAAATAGCAATGCCGCTAAGAATGCAGGTTATTGTGCAAAGCACCAACCATTTATAGGACAAGGGTATTGATATCCGAATGAAAAAAACAGGATGCAGGTGGACGAAGGCCTTTTTTAGATATCACAACACAAGATGACTCCTCTTTCAAGCCTCACACAACACTAATGACCCATTCATGAGATTTAGCTCATTTGTTAGTTTGTTAGCTTTTAATAGTTAATTAAAATAAATTCAAGTTGTTTGTGGTTGTTTCCACTCGATATTTCTGCTTTCCAGTTAAGATGTCTTACAGCTTAGTGAAGATTTGGAATCAATGCAGATTGTTTTTCAAGTGTTCTTACAAATCTCCCATGACATTATCCATATGTGGGCAGTGCTCTCACCCTCTACAAATCTGTGATTGTCCACCTCACATAAACTTGAGTTGACTTCAATGGTGAAACCTCAGCTGACAACATGAAAGAATGATGGTCGGAGTGCTGAAACTTTTCAAACACTAACCCCTAGACAGAACGGTGGATTCAACCCAGATCTGTGACTGGGGGTGAGTGTTTGAAAAGTTTCAGCACTCAGTCCATCATCTTTTTGTGTTGTTAAAGTTGCCCTAAGTGGCCAGGATATGCCCAGATGTGGGTCCCTTGGTTGTTGTTCCACTAGATTCAAGCTAGCCTGTCTGGTGAGGGATGATACACTGAAACTGGTCCCAGAATGCTTGTTTCCTGTCCAGGGAGGACCTGGCCTGGCAATTCGGGCTGGACTGTTCCCATGCAGAGCAGGGTCAAGACTGATTTGCATATGGCTGGGACCAACCTGGGGTGGCATAGTGAGCAAAAGAATGATGGATTCAACCCAGATCTATGGCTGGGAGGGAGGATTTGAAAGGTTTCAGCACTCCGTCTATCATCCTTTTGTGGTGCTGAAACCTCAGCTGGCTGCACCATCAGTCACCTGTGACCTGACTGCCCATCCAACACTGGAATACCAGGTCATAGTGACTATCGCCATACCCTATTTAAATAAGCATTATTGTGTCGTTCCCTGCCAAGAGCAGCATGGTGGACCAGGTCAGGGAAAAGACACCAACAGTGCTTAGATGAATGAGGAAACCTTCCTGCACATGAAAGACATTAACTAAAAAACGTTCTCTTGGGGGGTTTGTTGCATTAAAACAAAAAAAAGAAGTGCAAGGAGTGATGCAGCCATGTTGTCAATTTGACATTTAGTGGCACCAATGTGTCAGAGGCACTGAAGGTATATATTCCCAACTGGAAAGCGGTAATCTCTAAAAGGGATCGATTGTCCTCTACCCGGGAGGCAGAGGACAGTGTTTCCATTGACATAGCAGCAGGCAGCCACCAGCAAAGCAGTACATTTGCCCCTTAGCTTCTTTTCTGGAGCTCAAAATACATAAGTGGGGCAAGGTAAGATTCCAAGACTGGAGAAGGCTCCGAGAGACCACTTACTCACGATGTGAGGTCCCAGTGAAGCATTTTGTTTTGGCACCAAATGCTCTGAGCAGAGCAGGCTCGAAATCATGCATTATGCCAAGTTTCCCAGGTCCATACATTACTGGTTAGGCCAGTTATTTTGTTTTTGTTAGAATTCTTAAACTTGTAGTCCTCGTTGGGAAACATAATGCTACAAGTCCCATTATTCTAAGAACAAATCTGTACTGGTCTAACTAGTCATGCATGGACCTAGAAAACTTGGCACCTATGATCATAGCCTCCAAAGTCCTCTTATTATGAGGGTCTAGTTTGTCCGTCCCTGATCTTTACCATCAGACATTGTCACTTTGGAGATGGTCAGAATCGTGTGGTGGGTCAAGGCCAAGACCCATAATTAGATAGAGCTCCAGAACTCAGAAGAATTACCAGATTTTGTCATCCTGCTGAAGTCTCAAATTTTGCTACTGTGCAGGACAAACCAAGAATTTTTACCAGCAAAAGTTGCATTTTCTCAAATAACCTCATCACCTAATTTCCAATTGCCAGAAGTTTCAACTCTTCTTTGATGCTAAAGAGATTTCTCCTGTTCACTCTGCAAGTTCCCAAACAGCATTGCAAAGCTTCTGATATACCTCGGCACAGATAGAGATAGAAGAGAAGCCCAACCATTGTTATTAGCCAGGTGTCAGACACAACTCTGTAATTTGTTTTGCTTGTTCTTTAGTTAGACATCCTTCCTGTCCTCTATGTCCCTGGGACCTCAGTATTGTGACTTGATCCTTGAGGGGTAGATCCAGTTCTTGTGTTGAAGGTAAAATAAGCACTGCATCAGTCCTTTCCCCAACCAGAAACCTAGTATAGGATCCATCTCTCATGACGTTTTCTGAGAAAACAGCATTCTGAGGTACTCATGGTGGAGTCCTAAGATCCAAGAAAAAGTCGTAATCAGCAATAGTTTTAAACTATCTCTGATAAGTTCCTACAACAGCCCTCACACATTTGCAGCATTTCTCCTAATTTTATGTAAAGCTAACCTAGACTGCACTCTTCTGTGGTCTTCCAAAATAACAAATCACTGCCACTAGTTAGACCCACCCAAGTGCCCTCCTATACAATGAGGAAACTTACCCATTACCTCAAAAACCATTCTGGGCACAGGCAACCTCCAGCAAGACTGATGTCAGTTTGGCTAAGTGCAGTAAACCATCAAAAGCAGGTTTTACATTGGATACATATTGATTTTAAGCAGTCTCCTCCAAGAGTTCCAAGTAGCGTTTTATTTTGACAATCTGATGTACTTGTTCACTAGTATCCCTTTCTATTAAAAAATAACTAGGGATGAGCATCCAGTAGATAATTTGTCTACCTGACAAAGAACTGATAGTTGATACCATAGGTCTTTAGTTCTATGATGGGAGTCATTTCACAATGATCCTGTGGAAAACAAATTACTGTTGTAGGAGGGAAAGGAAGCTGGTGGACCCAAAATGAGATCTGCCCACACTTCACAGAGAGGTATACTTTGGAGGATATTTGCCAAACTATGTGTTCAACTATGAGCAACATCTTAACTAAATAATACAATAATGGAAATGTGGCGTTTCTAGCCTTCACAACGTCAGCTTACAAAATTAGTAACTTTTGTTCATAACTAGGCCTTTCCAATAGAACGATGACCCTGCCACCTAAAAATTGAAATATTGCATTGAATGTTGTCACTCACACATTTGCAGCATGCCTTATTTTTACAGATTATTCATCCCTTTCTTGTAGGCTCCAAGGCACTATATAAATGTTATAGGTAACTTATCTAATGTTAAAATAGGCTGAGAGAGTACCTTGCATGGAGGGTTGCAACAATGTTGAGGATCCAATGTGGGGGCATAGGAGATGATGCAAAGGTGATGCATTGGTTCTGATTTGTGCAGTCAGGTGATTCATTGTCATTGAGCCATGCAGCCATGTGATGTGAAGGTGATGCACCGGGGCTGAAAGTTATGCATTGATCCAGAGCCATGGAGTCGATGAGGCCTGGTCCTCAGTTACAGCGATGATGCGTCATGGTCAAAGAGAGATGTGGCGATTCCAATCGGCACAGCAACAGTGATGTATTGATTTTCGTAGAAAACAGCTGCAGAACCCACTTCCAAGGACCCAGAACGGGATTGCCCGCCTTGGCACCATAGGACTCACAGTTGCCAGAGTCCAGAAGCTGTAAGAGACGTGAGTCAAGTCTTTGATGTCACTAAGACTTCAGAACAAGAGGCAAGCCAGCAAGCCCTTGGAGTTACTTTGGTTCTGGGGATGGTGTGGGTCCAGTCCTTCTCACCCAGGCAAGGAGGACAAAAGGCAGCAGGACAGGCACAGCAAAGCAGGATTTTAGCAAAGTCCAGCAGAGTTCCAGTCCCTTCAGCAGCATAGCAGTCCTTTTGCAGGGTCAGCTCATCCCTTCAGCCTTTTCCTAAAAGCTCATTCAGATGGAGAATAAGAAGTGCTGTCGAAAGCGAATTCCAAAGTTTCACGTTAAAAACACAAAGGATCTTCTACCTCATCTAGCCTTGCGAAGACCCGGGTATGCAGGAGCGTTATAAATGTTTGATAATGCAATACTTTTTCTGTTATTACTGTGGGTTCCTACGCATATTTCACTGACCAATGTAAGGGGCAACCTTTATGAGTATGTTAATGCTCTTCATGGTGGTCATTTACCTGGGGAAAGTGTAATATTTGTAGACCATCTACATTTAGGACACAGGCTGTATGGTTTGATCCGTTAACCCGAACACAGCACAGCGATGGCAAGGCTGGACGAGGGGATATTTGAGTCTCATAAGGAGAAAATAATACATTGATAGAAGGAATATTGGGAAGGAGAGAGGCAGATATCTGAAGATATTCTGCCCTCATGTGCACCGGCCTAGCACCCAGGTGGCCATGGAATAGACAGGGTGAGTGGGATCTGTGTAGTACCATGGTAGCTCTTCTGTCCCGTGGGCCCACATAATTTCTACTCTTCTGTTTTTTTGCGTTAGAATGCGGCATTGCTCCTTCATCCTTGATGTCAGTCCACAGTGCGTGTGGAGCTGCTGACCCAGAGTCTCTAGGAATTCCAGGTCACAAATTATCCATATTGACAGGCACTTACGACCACTAACCGTATATAGGGAGGTAAGGTAATGCACTTGCTTGTTTTTTCTCCTAATGGTCTCAGGCACATATAGTTCTTCTGCACAGAAACATTGGTTTGTCCTTTGTCAATCCAATTTCTGTGTGTCAGACAGTTTGATGTTTGTGGTCACTAAGATAATCAATAGAAAAAAGTTTGCAAGCGAAATAAAACGTAACCACGATTTGATGGTAGGACCATGAGTCTCCATTTTACAACTAGTCATTAATTGTCGATTAGTGCTCATGAACAGTGTGAACATTTTATGATTGTATTAAAACGTTTTCTGTGTTTCCATGAGCTTCATTGTGGTGTGTGTTTGCTTTCCGTTTACAGTAGTGTTCCACTGTTGTCATTCATCTAGTGATCACAAATTCTAGTAGTGTGTACAAAGAGAGCAGTTCCACTGTGCGATTCTTTTGTTAGCTTTTAGGCCCATATTTATACTCGGTTTGTGCTGAATTAGCGTCATTTATTTTGACGCTAATTCAGCACAAACCTAACTTCATATGTATACTTTGCCACTAGACACGTCTAGCGCCAAAGTTATGGAGATTATGTCATTTTCTGGATGTGGAAACATACCTTGTGTCAATGAGATGCAAGGTAGGCATTCCCGTGCAGAAAACAATGATATAGCATTAGCACCATATTTACCATCCTGTGCTAAAATCTAGCACGGGGATGGGGGCCTTAAATAATGGCGCTAAGCTTGCTTAGTGCCATCATTTAACACCGGGGGGACCTGTGGGCCTTTTTCCTTGGTCAGAGACCATGGAAAGAGCCCACAGGTGTCCTTTCCTGGGCCCAGGGACACCCTCACCTACCCCACCCACTCCAGGAGACACCTAAGGATGGGGGAACCCCATCCCAGGTAGATAGAGGTAAGTATAGATTTTTTTTGGATTGCCAAAGGGGGGGCCTAACATGTGCCCCCCTACATGCACTGTGCCCACTTGCCATGCCCAGGGCATGGCCATTGGGCTAGGAGGCATGATTCCTGTCTTTACTAAGACAGGAGTCACGTCCATGGGGTTTTAATGTAAAAAAATGATGCTAGTCTGGTCAAAGGTATTTTTTATGCCTCTGGCCGTACTAGCGTCATCCTTTGATGCTAAACCCCCTGTTTCTCCTACGCCTCCCCCACCCAGCCTGCACCATTTATAATGGTGCTAACCGGGCCTTCCCGCCAGCTAGTGCCATTCCATAAAAATGGGCACTGCCGGCGTCCAGGAATGGCACTAGCCGGCGGGATATTTTTTGATGCTAAACTGTGTTTGCCCAATTTAGTGTCAAGTATAAATATGCCCCTGAGTTTGTGTGCATTTAACAGCTTTTGGAGGGAAAAGTGCACCATTATTGAAAATATGATAATGTTGTACTGTCCCCTGTCCAAATCTCACCACAACCTTTAAGACCTGGCTTTTCATACACAGGTATCCTGAGAGCCAAGAAGGCTTGGGAGGTCATCTTCCTGTGCTAAGTACCCAGAGTCCTAATTAGGATATATTTTATATTAGCTGATATACTTTCTGACTTACATATCTGCTTGCTCCTTTGATGAAAACGATCAGGAAAAAAGCTTGTACTAGGTGGTCTATTATTTCTACTCCTTACCTTCCCCATGTTTATAGTCACAATGCTTATCATGGCAATGGGTAGGAATTGAGCTCCAATGTAGCTGTTCTAAGCAGGAGGCAGGCATTTGGGGAGCGCGATTTGTCTGACAATCATTATATTACTAAAAATGCGCTTGATGCAAAAACAGGTGAAAAACCAGTGCACAAAAAATACTGTAAGCACCAGTATCTACATCAGCTGTCCTGTCCTTTATGTAACTAATACATGAATATGTTAAACTCAGGGGCATATTTCTAAGCCCCTAGCACCACCTTGCGCCACATTAGCATCATTTTTTTAAAGCTAATGTGGCCCAACGTGGCCAAAATCCTAACGCCATATTTACAAAGTGGCGCAATGCATTGCGTCATTTTTGTAAACCTTTGCACTACATTATACCTGTGCCAGGCATAAGATATGCAAAGGGGGCATTCCACTGTTAGGGGGCTGAAAAAATGGCACAAGGAAATCTAACAGATTTCTTTGCATCATTTTTTATGGCACTTTTAACCCCTGCACAGATCAGGCGTTAAAAGGGGGCTTCCCTTATTTATAATGAGCCCCTATGTCAATATTTTGGCGCTACTCCTGCAGAGTACATCAATAGCATAATGAAAAATGACACTATTGCCCCCTACCCTGCGCCATGGTGCGCCATATTTTAAATACGGCACACACATGGTGGTGGTAGGGGGGTGATAAAGGGCGCAAGAAAAGTGGTGCTGCACACAGTGCAATGCCACTTTTCTTAAATATGCCTCTCAGTACTTAGTTAGTCATTGGCCACCTTTCCTTTGATAAAAGTATTTGATGTTTTCATTTTTTTGCCTGCATTATTAATCATGCTCTGATTATCTGGAATTCACATCCATCCTAAAATTTAAATAACCAGATGCTTCCCTAGTCCCCTATAAAAGCTTCCTTTCTGAAAAATGCAAAGAAAGCTTAAGACGCAAAGTACAATCATACTGCAGACTACGGATTTTGCACACTTAACTCTGGTGCAGTGAGATGTAGCCGTTTTTCGACTGGATTTACTTTCGACATTGCCTGTACTCTGTTGGTTTTAAAGCCCTAATCCAAATTTAAAAGCAATGTGAATTTGGATTTTCTGATAAATATCTTTCCATTTATATTTCTGTTTCTGCCCTTAGGGGAACCATGTGTATTCTTCAAAGTTATTTAAAGTGGCAGTGCAAGCCAGAAAGTTCTCTCAAAGGCGGAGTAGAGCATTTGGACATTTTACGTCATTAATACAATTATGATTCGTTCCAAACCTCTACTGATTTATTAATAAGCATTAAGGGTTGTATCGCCTAATTGGGAATCTGCTCCAGGTAAGTAGGATATTCACCTCCCTCCAGATCATTACGGACACCATTTCCAGTACTGGACTTTTGTGTGATGGCTCCTTCATCTGGGTTTTAGAAAACCTTGTTTTGGTTTTATTGAACTAATTAACACACCTGAAATTAATAGTTTGCGTTTGAAAAGTTGACAACTGGAGCTATATCTGTAATGTAATCAGGGCCTGGGGCAACATCACATACCTTTGTTACCTATGTAATTCTGGAGCTTCATTCTGGATTGCATGGGCTGTGCTGGTGCCATTTTAATGTTTTAGCAACATTGGGAATGGCTTGACTGAGTGGTGCAACGGAATATATATATGCACTGATTAGTTTTTGTAAATGTCGTTTTTAGGTCTGGTGATAGCCAAAACCTTTTGATTTTACCATTCTATGTATAATATACTGACTTAAAGTGGCTTCCAGCCCCATTTCTTCATTCATTGGTCTGTTATTGTGTCATTTTCATTTTGCTTCTGCTCATCAATGCATACAGCAGGGACAATGGATCAGCCAACTGAAGCCACAGATTAACTTCATCCTTAGTGACTGCGTTTTGCTCTTTCACATCCACACACACTGTAGTTTCCTCAGTACCAGTGCTTTTGCTCTTACTTTATATCTATGTCAGTATTTGAGCTTAGAGACTGATGTGATGCCATGACACTTTTGATGTGAGCACAAGGCACATTTCAGCTTTACCAGTTTCTGTCTCCTGATAATGCTGTTGTAAATTCATTTTGGTGTGTCCTTTGCTTACCTGACTTCTGCTACTTCACAACATTTCAGATTGTGTCCATGTGACCACTTTTCTGTATTAAGGGATGCTCTTTTTACTGTGCATTCAATGAATTATAATTATATCTATCTGCTCCAATATAATGCACCTACCACAAAGTTTATTTATAACCATTTTATTTGTTAGCAACCCATCCTGACCCAAGTGGCAGGAGGGGGTGGGGCAGTTGCTGCTGAGTGGCAACAGGGAGCTGTGCACTTATGTTTAAAGTATGCATGTACCAGTGGCCTGTCGTCTTGCATCAACCAGTCTGACATGCGCACTGTAAACTTCTCTAAACCAGCTGTCCAGAAAGCACAGGCCTCCGGTGCTCTTAAGAGCGCTGAGAGAGGCCGCTCCCTCCAATCTCAATGCTTCTCTTATGCTGTTGAACAGCTTGAGAGCAGCACCAGGATTGGGTAGTGCAGTTTCCTTGCTCGGGAGCTTCAAGAACAGAAGACACCAGAGCGAGGAGGACATTGTGACAAGTCAGTAAGGTAAGTGCCATCTTTTTTATTGTTATATTAACCCCATCCGCATTTTGCCTATCCCACCACTCTAAATACATGGCAGCTGCCACTGGGTAAGACAGTTAATTTACCATATAATCCCCGATACTTGAGAAGATGGTGAAATAATTCACTGAGTGTAATTATCTCTACATTCATAAGTGAAGTAAATAGTCCATGACAGTGGAATCAGCGATACTTTTGCTTGCTACTGAGATAGTTTGATTCTGATAAAGCTATCCTGATCTGCAGGGCAACATTTGTCCTTCTGATGCTGTTCTATAAATGTTCACCATTCTTTATGTAATAATGTAGCTGTGAAATAAACTATCTGTATGAAAATTCACATGCTGCAATACCACCAGTGTACCGACACTGGGACTAGTCTGTAAAGGTTCTAGAGAACACAGACTTTTGAAGGACAACTGCAATGAAAACTCTGAATATAATAGTAAGTGCACTCTATCTATATTTGCAAGCCTAAGCCTTCCTTTCTTTCTTCCTTTCTTTCTTTCTTCCTTTCTTTCTTCCTTTCTTTCTTTCTTTCTTTCTTTCTTTCTTCCCCATCTTTTTTACCTTCTTTCATTCATGTCTTCTTTCTCAAAGGCAAGAGACTAGCTATTAATGACAAACTGCTTGACTTTTTAAGTCTGTGTTGGCCAGCACCTTTTTATTTTACTAAAATGTTGTGTCTATCATAATACTTACAGGGGTCTTGGCCAAACCTCATCCATTAGTCTGTGCCTGTGTCATTCACATTTTTCTTCAACTCACTTCAGCATGCACCAATGGGTAATTTGTCATCCACTTTAGCCATTGGCTGACTTCGCTATGAGTTACAGCATGCCCCCTTTTCACAAGGAGCACATCTGCTCACAAAGTTCTATTCAGTGCTAGGTAGCATGCTGGTAATGAGTATTTTTTCGAGACAAAAACATTTTTGCCCTTATCCAATAGATTTCTTTTGAGTACTGAGGGCCCAGCAGCTTCACAAGAAATAAACTTTTCCAAAAACCTTGACAAAACAAGAATTGTCAAAAAGCTGGTGGCTAATGCCAAACCTGTTGGCTTTTCTAATGTGTGTTTCATTTATCGAGCCATGCAAATGCTGGTGCAAAATTACACCAGTGCAATCCAGGTAATGCAAATCAGTGATGCAGTATTTCACCCACACTTGTGCAATTTTTTCATCAGGCCACTAGTGCCTTAAAGTTTACAGTCTGCACAGTCCGAATGGTGTGCTCCTTTCCGACCATGGCTTGTGATGAGTAGAAGGCACCCAGCACAGGAAACAAGCACACTGACTGTCATTATTCACTCGGACTTGGAATGCAGTACAGACATATTTTATTGATGCCACTTGGATTTAGAGTTATAGTCAATGTTGGCAGACATCTTGCTGGACTGAATTTAGGGCCAGATGTGGCAAGCCGTTTGCATGGCGCAAACTGCGAAAAACGCAGTTTGCGCCATGCAAACGCGCAATTTGGGAATGCAACTCGCAAATAGGAAGGGGTGTTCCCTTCCTATTTGCGACTCGCATCGCAATTCAGAGTTGCTTTGTGACCGCGAATGCGGTCGCAAACCAACTCGCAGTTACCACCAGTGTCACACTGGTGGTAACACATTCGCAAAAGGGAAGGGCTTCCCATGGGACCCCTTCCCCTTTGTGAATGTCGACATAAATATTTTTTCAGAGCAGGCAGACCAATGCCTACTCTGAAAAAAACTAAACCAAATGGTTTCGGATTTTTTTTCATTTTGCAACTCGTTTTCCTTTAAGGAAAACGGGCTGCAAAATGAAAAAAAAAACTGCTTGATTTAAAAAGCAGTCACAGACATGGAGGTCTGCTGACTACAGCAGGCCACCATCCCTGTGAATGCAGGGACTCGCTATGGGGTCGCAAAATGCGGCCCACCTCATGAATATTGATGAGGTGGGTCTTTGCGACCCCACAGCGAGTCGCAGAAGGTGTCTGAGACACCATTCTCCATCCGTTTTTGCGACTTGCAAATTGCGAGTCGCTCAGACTCGCAATTTGCAAGTCGGAAAAACGGATTTTGCTACATCTGGCCCTTAGTGTCAGTGGGTTTCAGAACAAGAAACAACCTGGAATAACCAAGACCCACAGTGGCATAGCAATGGTACTGTACACCCAACATAGTCATGAAAATGGTGTCCAAAACCCCAAGGTTCCATAGCATAATACATCCATATTTGGAGTGCAGGCAGCCTCATTCATCTCAGGGCCCACTTATAACGTACAGAAAAACTTAAATGCACATTTGTGGTTTTGAAGTGCTGAATGTTGGCCTATAATTCAAAGAACTATAGACATCAACTGATTGCGTAAAATGTTTATTTTTCTTTGGGCCACAGTCACAAAAGTAGAACTGTATTTTTTGGGATATAACCTGAGCCTGCATTTGAAAGGGGAGAGAGTAAAAGTAGTGGATGTTAATTATAAATCTGCAATGAGACTGATATGATTGGGCAGAGCGCACGTCTTCGGAGATAGAGAAGGAAAATATATGCATATGTAAGAGGATATACCATCTCCCGGGTCTGTTTTACTGACATAATACCCATTTTCGTACAAGTGTGCATTATCTGCCTGAGTGACAGTGTAGTGAATATTTTGTAAGTCCTTCTCTCAATCGGAAGAGAGACTTATTTTACCCAGAAGCCCTTGGGAGATAAAGTAATAACGTATTAAATTGCACTTATGTAGTTTCATATGCCAAGATACAAAAATATGAAACGTAAAAATGGAAATGAGGACTAAACTCAAGGAGTTGCTCTTCTTCCAATTCTGTTTCATTTTTTTGTGCAAAAGGAACAGACGATTGCTGTATTGAGGGCACTTACTAAGTGGTACGCATAAAAGGTTAGACTAGCAAGAAGTGTACGAGATTCATGGGTTTTTATTTGCATAATTATTTGGAATTTAGGGAAAATGATGCCAAAATATGTATAATTATGCAAAATCCAAATCTGGAATTTCGTGGTATATTTCGAGCTAAAAAATAGCAACAAAAACACAGGAATGGCGGCTCATGTTTTGGTCATTTGAATTGTTCCCAACCCTACTGTTTTACCACGAACGGAGCGTAATTATGCAACATTGCGGAATGGGGTCATAGTGTAAATTTCATGAAACCCAACATTCTAAATTGACGCAAATTATGCTGACATAATTTAAATATCCTCCAGATCTAAGGCTACTCTGTTCCCAGCCTGTCCCTTCATTGACGGTTAGTGCTGGAGGGAGGTGGTGTGGTGAAAGGAATCCAGCCCCACAGGCATCATAAGTGTGAAGAGGCTAGCACCATTAGCATTACTCACCTATGTGTGAAAGGGCTAATATCGGACTCGCAATTGCCAAATGTAAGAATTAACACTTGCACGTTAGACTGAAATGGCGAAAACTCCATTCACTCCGAATAATCTTGATATCACCAATGCCTCAATTTTTTTTTTTAACTGAAGACGTTCGCACCAAATACACCTATGTGCCACTTCCCATTTGACACTATTGCCTGGGTAGTCCATCAGTAATTTAATTTGTAATGTGTTTTTTTTTAATAATAAACTGTGTTAAGTGTCAAAGACATTTTTTATGTATGAATTTGGCATATCTGTTGTATGGGTGCATTGTATTTGATTAAACAGATTGACTAATTCTTTGGCCACAGGGAGTGTCTTATCCGCCCTAGTTGAGACTTGCTCATTTGGTTCAGGTGTACACCTGGGACATGGGAGCGTAGATTCCTCACACTTGCTCACAATTCTGTAGTAATGGTAATGTAGTAGTTGATCTTTAAGGAATATTAGAATGTTAAGAGTAGAATGTATGATGTAAGAATACAGTTGGGCATTTGAGAATCAACTTGACACAGAGAAGATGCTTTATGTTGTGGCAGGCTATTAATAAAGATACATCTGCTCACAATTGTGTGAAGAGTCATCATTACAGAATTGACAATGAGCGAAAACAGCAATTTAAAGCCCCTACACCACTACGTTACAGAGGACAGTATACGGACATTACAATAAAAAGAAATAGTAGAAGCGGATATTCATAACAGATAAGGAAAAGCCCAGCGTATTATCCACAGCACTGAAATTACAGAATTCAGGTACCGATCAGATTTATTTCTTTATAAACTAAAAGTAGACTTAAGAGTACGACAACACTTTACCTTGCCCGCGTGAGAGCAGTTGGAATCGCGTGAACAGTGACATGGAGAGCATGCGATGTGTGGAGTCGCATAGTCAGTGCAGGTGAAGTGTGGACGACGTGGAATGGCGTGCATGTGCCTACTTCGGAATACGTGTCAGCTCATAATAAAGGACAGCAGGGTCACGAACTTGACCTTGCATGCATTCGTGCTGCCAATTTAGGATCCAATGTTATTCATTTCTTCATTCCTGGCAACAGCAGCAACACAATTACGGTGACCGTATTAACAACATAGCAGTTATTGTAAAAAACTGCTTCTTAACATTTCTGCAGCGTTTTGAAGGACAAACATTTACATAACTGTAAGTAAATTTGTTTAAAAAGACAATTATTCAGGAGTTGTTGTGGTAAAAGGTTTTTTTAGTGCTGTGTTTAAGTATAGAACACATTTGTTCATTATGAATACTATGCATTTGTCAGCGCCACAGCCATTTCTTCTTGCCAAAGCTGAACGATCGATGAGGTGGCAGGAATGGAAGGAATATTTTTTGTAATTATATTGAGACATTTGAGGAGGAGAAGTTTTCAGCAGAGAAGAAAAAGAAAATTTTATTACAATGTATTGGTCCAGGTGGTTTGAAAATTTAAAATGAATTGGATAAAAAAAATTAGAGTGGGAGAAGAAGAAGTTGATGTATTCACCCAAGCATTAGAGGACTTGGATTCCCACTTTTCTCTAATCGTATGTGTTGCTGTGGACTGATATGAGTTTTTTCAGAGGAAACAAGGTAAAATGGAAAGTGTTGAAGAATATGTGGCTGTGCTCAAGCACTTGGCAAAAACTTGCAGATTTGGAACATTACAAGAGGAACTGATTTGTGACCAAATAATTATGCATGCAAGTAAACCAAATACCCAAGATAAGTTATGTGCAAATGGTGACGTGCCGCTGAAAGACGTCTTAGCGTTGGTAAAGAAAGCAGAACTTACGGGACGGTGTGCTAAGGCGGCGGAAGGAGAGTTACAAGAGTTTAAACAATTAAACATTATTAAAAAAGGGAAATTAAAGAATAGTTCAGATAATATGAAAAGCAGAGACATTAGTAGACTGAGTAATCGCAGTGAACGTAAGAAATGTTATCGGTGTGGAAGTGTGGAGCATTTAGCTGACAACAAATGATGTCCAGCAAAAAATCAGAAATGTTCATGTTGTAATCATATTGGGCACTTTTCAAGAGTATGTAGAAATAAAACAACTGTTAAAGTGAAATACATTCAAGAAGAAGATCTCGGTCAGTCGAGTTCCGATGAACAGAGGGTGTCACAGATGACAATGGAGTATTTTGCATAAAATATGATATGTTAGATATTGAACATCGGGTCAGGAAAAATCCTGTGTGTGAAATTGGAATGGGTGGAACTAGGGTGAAGGTGATTGCGAGCTCAGGTTCTCCATTTACCATTATTGATAAGAGTGTGTGGAGTAATAAGTGTATGAAAGAGTTTTGGGAATATTTAGAAAAAAACAGATGTAAAGGCAAAGAGTTACACAGGTGAAACAATTAATTATTAGGTTGCAGAGATATTGAGTTTGAATACGAAGGGAGGAAAGCTTTTTGCTAATTATATGTGGCTGAAAGAGGACCATCAGTGTTGGGATGGGAGGATCAAGGGAAATTGGGCATTATTTTAAATCCTAATAGCCCAGATCTGATATTATCTATTGAATGTGAGCAACCATGTATTGGAATGGTGGATAAGTATCCAAAAGTATTTTCGGGAAAGGTTGGATGTTTGAGTGATTTTTACCATAAAATTGAATTAAAGAATGATGCAAAACCATGCATTCACAAGGTACAATATATACCATTTTCGATCAGAGATGAGGTGTCGAATGGGCCTAAAAAATTAGTGCAAGAGGGTATAATTGAGCAGGTGGAGTCAGCTGAATGGGTTTCTCCATTAGTGGTTATTAGGTGTGCGGATGGCAAAGTTAGATTGTGTGTGGATTTAACAGAACTGAATAAGAATATAATAATTGATCAATATTCTATGCCAAAAATCAATGAGATATTGGCCAATACTAGAGAATGAGTTGGTTTTCTACATTGGATCTAATAGCTGTGTACCATCAGGTGAAGTTACACCCTGATAGTAGAAAATTAACAACTTTTATTACACTATTTGGATGTTTCCAATTTTTGCGAGTACCATTTGGTTTAGCTGCAATGTTTCAGAGAATAATGAGTAACTTATTGGAAAGCATCAAAGATGTAATGTTATTTCAGGATGATGTATTGATTATGGGAAAAACAAAAGAAGAACATGATAAGAAGTTGAAACAAGCGTTAGATATTTTTTAAATGAAAGGCCTTACAGCAGAATGTGCAAAATGTAAAATAGCTGTGAGGGAGGTAGAGTATTTAGGCCATGAAATAAGTGAGATTGAAGTAAAACTTAAACTTGCGTTAGTGAAAGTAATACAGAATCCTCCATCGTCACAAAGCAAAGATGATGTGCGAGCGTTTTTAGGCTTAATAGGATTCTATTCGAAATTTGTAAAACATTTTGCTGAAAAAACGTATGCAATACGACAACTTACTAAAAATAAAGTTACATTTGTGTGGAGTTTTGAATGCCAGGATGAGTTTGGGAAATTAAAAGAGGAAATAAGTAATGCACTATATTTAAAGGGTTTTGATGCATGGTGCAAAATATATATTACTACGGATGCAAGCACGAAAGGTTTAGGTGCAGTTTTATCGCAACAGGATAAAGAAAATAATTAGTGGGTGGTTGGTTTTTCATCTTGTGTTTTGTCTGTGTCAGAAGAAAGGTACCATTTTCAACAGTATGTGTGGGGATATAGAGTGATTTTGTGGACAGATCATAAGGCTCTAAGGTACTTACTACTGTAGGTTTGCCAAGGGCGTTACCTAGACTGGCTAGAATGTCAGTAAAATTATTGGATTTTAATTATGAAGTGCAATATATTCCTGGAATTAAAAATAGAGTGGCAGATTTTTTTAGTCAGATGCCATTAACTTCAGATAAAGTGGGAGGCTTGTAGAAGACGAAGAAAGTGTGGCTGTATTATTTGATGATGGAATGATTGGCATTGTTGAACAGGAATCGAAAGAAACGATGAAAGAGGATAAGGAGTTACATAAAATTCTTACATTTTTTAATAATGGTAGGCCAGAAAAGAAACAATCAACTCAAATAAGTCGTAGTTTTTGGGAAGTTCGGGATGATTTTAGTGAAGAAAAAGGATTGTTGTTAAGATGTGGGAAAGTTGTACCACAGACAGGGTTATGAGGAAAAATTATGCAATTATGTCATGAAGTACATCTGGGTATTTCAAAAACAAAGTCAAGGATTAAAAGTATGTATTGGTGGCCAGGTTTAGACAGTGATATTGAAAGGATTGTACGAGAATGTATGGATTGCAATAGATCAGATAAGTCACAAAAAACTGATTTTGAGAGAAAGTATATTATTGTGGTAATGGATCATTTCGGTAAATGGCCGGAAATAAAAATTACCAACATGGTATATTGAGAAGATAGTATCTGATTTTTTGATAAAATATTCATGAAGGAAGGTTCACCAAAATGTTTAATATCAGACAATGGTCCACAGTTCATAGCTAAGGCCTTCAAGAAATTTTTGGTTAGAAATGGAATTACTCATAAGTTAACGTCAGTATATCATCCTGAAGGCAATGGTTTAGTGGAATGCTTCATTCGGGTTCGAAAAGGAACTATACAATTAGTTAATAGTAGTTGATTGAAGTGGGAAGCAGAAGTGAACAAAATGATTTGGGCTTATAGGATAATGTCTAGTGGTATTACTGGGAAAAGTCCTTGTGTTATAATGAGAGGTAGAGAATCTATAAGTAAAGATGTGGCATTGTTACCGGCAAGTAGAATGGTAGAATGGTCTCCTGAAAGTGTAAAACATTCTTGTCAGCTAAACAAGCATATGAGGCGTGGTATGATAAGAAACAGAAGGTCAAAAATGTACTGATGGAATTGGGGAATGGGTTAAAGTGAAGAAAGATTGTAAAGTACTGTAGGAAAGTCCTTTTTTTTGCCTGGTCACCCCCACTCTTTCTGGATAGGTACTGGTGATTACTGACTCTTGGCTGTGCCCTGGGTACTGCTTACCAGTCCCAGGGCCAGTGCTCTGTGTAAAATGGATATGCAAATTAGGCTAATTATAATTGGCTAAGTTAACCTACCTATAAGTCCCTAGTATATGGTAGGGCATGTAGGTTTAGGGACCACAGCATAGGTGGTGCACACCTAGGTGCATTGCTGAGGTGCCCAGTGTCATTTTAAAAGCAAGCCTGCCTTGCTGGCTGCTTTTAAATTAAAGTTATATGCAAATTCGACTTTGGAATTAAAGGTACTTCCAAAGTTTTAAACTACCTTATTTTTACATATAAGTCACCCCTAAGGTGTGCCCTATGTGCCCCTAGGGCTGGGTGCCATGTAACTATAAGCAGGGACTTTATAAAAATAGATTTATAAGCCCTGGTGAGGTAAAAACAGCCAAATTCGTTTTTCCCTCATTGAAGTAAATGGCCTTCATAGGCTAGAATGGGCAGACTTTATTTAAAATTTTAAAGTCTCCTTAAGTGTTACATACCAAGAATTTGGTATCAAATTGATTGTTATAATAAATCCCACAACTTCCAGTTGTTGGATTTAATATAACTAGTGCAGGTAAAAAGTTTAGACTTTACCTAAAAAGTTGCCAATTTCAGCTCTGCATTGTTTTTGCTGCTGTGCTCTGATTGGCCAGCCTGCAGCAGCTTCTGCCAGGCCACTTTAATGAGGTGTGAAGTGGCCTGGCTTTACACAAAGGAATGTGCTTGGGGGAGAGAATCTCCCCTCAGCAGATGGGGAAGCAGGAAGGGGGAGGGCTGCCAAACTGGTCTTCAAAGGCAGAGAAGGACATCTGGAGCACCCAGCAACACCCCCACATCCTGCAACCCCAGACAGCTAGGTGCCCCCTTGATTAGATTAGGAGAGGGCAGGAGAGGGGTGTGTTTATGATTTTTAGCCACACCAGTGGGTGGGCTCAGCCAGATCTCTCCTCTAAAAATCAGATTCATCCATTTTGGATTTTTAGAGACTATTGCCTTCTGGGATGGATTTTTGCCACACTTCCCAGGAAGTGGTCATCACAGGGGGACGACCCTGTCCCTGATTGGAGGACCAGGGCCCCCCTGCTTTTCACCCAGGAGCAAGGATAAAACTGGCAGACCTGCACCCACGCCTCAGATCCCCTCCAGAATTCAACAAGAAAGGAACTAAAGAAGAAGAAGGACTGCCCTGCTGGACCCCTGGCCTGCACCTGGACCCTGCACTCAGAAGGACTGCACCAGCTGCACACTTGGGCTTCACCACAAGAAGGACTTTGCCTGGCTTCAACTGGTTCAAGGAGGGACTCCCTGTTTGCTACAGGTGAAAAATTGCTAAACCAGAGTCCCCTGCACCAACTCCTGAAAAAGTGACCAGCTGACCACTGTCCAGTGGCCAAAAAGGAGTTTGCGCCAGGTGCATTCTGGGAGTTGAAGTCCGCACTTCCCAAGGACCATCACAGAACTTCTGGACCCTTGGGGTGAGCTGTGGACCCCAAAAGAACCTTAAAAGAACATCTGGGTGAAGCCCCCAGAAGTTTGGAAAAGATTGGAGAATTTTGGAAAAAAAAGCTCCATAAAGTGACCGACCCGACGCGGAAATTCTAGCCGGCTTGCCTCAACCGCGACCCGGCCTGACTTCGTGGTTCGTCCCGGTAAAGAAAAACATCCAAAAAAGAGACTAAGTCCGAACGTAAAAAGTTGACCGGGACCTCCCAGCCATCGTATCCGAGAAGGGCTCCATGGACGTCGGATCAAGATCCAGGTTTACCCCGGTCGAAGGATTTTCATCTCGAAAAAACGACTAAGTCCGAAGGTAAAAATCACCACTGAGGAAACCGACTTCGCGTATCCGGACAAGGGCTCCAGGAGGTCGGATTCAACTGGCAGGTTCGTCCCGGGGAAGAAAAACATCAAAAAAGAGACTAAGTCAGAAGGTAACTTTTTAACCGAGGCCTCCCGCGACTTGTAGCCGAGCAGGGCTCCATCGCGGTCGGCCTGAAAGTTTGACTTTGCCCCGGTCCTGGTGCAACCAGATGACCCGATTGGCGATTTTTGTTTCTAAGCGCTAGAAAATAATAATACTTTAAAAATTCATATCTCCGGTTCCCCTGAACCGATTTTAATCGTTTTTGTGTCATTTTAAAGATAAAAATATAAGCTATTTTTATAAATTGGTTTTGGATTTTTAAACTGTTTCCTGTGTTTTATTTAATTACTGTTTTGTGATATTTGAATGCTTTACACTTTGTCTCCTAAGTTAAGCCTTGACGCTCGATGCCAAGCTACCAAGGGTAGAGCTGGGATTAATTTACTGAGACCTAACTGTACTTATGTGGAGGTTTGTGGCTTGTTGCTAGGTGTAGGTACCTACCTGCCCTACCAATAACCCATTTTCCAACATAATTGGAAGCAGTGACGGGATCCTGTACTTGTGTTCAATATCACGTTACAGTTTTAGATAAAACAAATTAAAAATCCTTTAAATTGTCCTAGTGCAAAAATTGTTTTTAATTTTTAATTTTAATTTTATTTTAAATTAATTTGGATTAATTTCAATTATTGAATTTTTGTAATTTTTCTAAATTCTTGTTTCCAATTTTTGCAAAAAGCTTTTGTTGACACAAAACTAGGGAACCATGGAGCTTGATCTGGCTAGCCTACCCACCCTGACAGTAGTCCAGCTTAGGGGGTTGTGTATTGAGAGGGGGTTGCCTGCAACCACTAATCTCAGGAAGGAAATCCTGATTAAATCCCTGACAGCATGGGCTGAGGCCCAAGAGGTAGAGACAGAGGAAGCTCCAGAGGAGGAACCAAAAGAAGATGATGCTAACTCTAACCATTCAGGGGAGGAAAGGCATCAGACCCCAAGTGAGGAAGAGGAGGAACGGTCCTCACTGGACACAGTCACTAGGGGCAGACCCAAAGCTAGTGGTAGGAAGAGGGTCCTTTCAGGAGGAGAGAACCCATCCATCAGGGAGAGAGAGCTGGAAGCCCAGCTAGCCTACATAGCTTTGGAGGCAGATAAGCTTGCCCTAGAAAAAAAGAAGTGGGCAAGCAAAGAAAAAAAAGATGGAAGCAGCGAGAAAGAAACTGAGGTGTCCCTGGGTGGGGGTTTTCCCCCCAGATTACCCAAAGGGGTGGTTCCTGCCTATGTAGAGGGGGATGACATCGATAAGTGGCTGGGGGCCTTTGAGAGGGCCCTCCAGATGAGGAAAGTCAAGCCTCAGTACTGGGGTTCACTCCTTTGGGAGTTAGTTCCCAACTCTGGGAGGGATAGGCTCCTAACCATGAGTGGGGAGGATGCAGACTCATACCCCAGTATGAAGAGATGCTTGACTAAAAAGTTTGGTCTAACCCCAGAGCAGTATAGGCTTAAGTTTAGGGACACCCAAAAGACAAGCACCCAGTCCTGGGTGGACTTTGTGGACATTTCAGTGAAAGCACTGGAGGGCTGGATACAGGGCAACAGGGTAAGTACCTTTGAGGGGCTGTACAATTTGATTATGAGGGAGCACCTTCTAACTAATTGTGTCCAAGAGAGGCTCCGCCAGTATCTAGTAGACTCTAGGTTGACCAACCCCAGAGAGCTGGGGGAGGCAGCAGATGACTGGTTAAGAACTAGAGTTAACCAGAGACCCCCAGGGGGTGATCAGAAAAAGGGAGGACATGGTTCTTCTCAGGGGAAGAACCAGGGGAAAGATGACAAAAAACCCAAAGAGTCCTCACAAGAGTCCCCAAAAACTTCTCAGGGAGGGGGAGCCCCGAGCCAATTCACTTCTAAAGGGAAAGGGTATCAGGGAAAGAATTTTGATCCTGCTAAAGCAGGAAGGTTTCAGGAGCTTGCTAAGGCCGGCAAGTGTTTTGACTGTTATCAGCCAGGACATAAATGAGGAGATGCTATCTGCACCAAGAAGCCCCCCACTGGTGGGCAATCCCAGGGGATTGCTAGTGTAGGGTTGGGGGTGGAAGTTGGCCCAGGGGTGGAATCAGGGTACACTGAAGTCACCTTAGTATCCGTGGGTGGGGTGGACATTGCAACTATGGCCACCTTACCTCCCATCATGCAGAGGTATAGGCAGAGGCCTAAAGTCAATGGGACTGAAGTGGAAGCTCTGAGAGATACAGGAGCCAGTGTGACAATGGTCACAGAAAAGCTGGTTTCTCCAGAGCAGGTCTTACCTGGTGTCTTCCACCAGGTGACTTATGCAGATAGCAGAACCAAACTCCATCCCATGGCTATGGTGAGTCTGGAATGGGGAGGTGTGACTGGCCCTAAAAAAGTAGCTGTAGCTCCTGCCCTCCCAGTAGAGTGTCTACTGGGAAATGATCTTGAAGCATCTGAATGGTCAGAAGTGGAGAGAAGGGTCCATGCAAAGATGCTGGATCTCCCTGAATGGGTGTGTGCTGTGACCAGGTCACAGGCAGCACAACAGGGAAATGCTGGACACTTGGACCCTGGAACAATGGGCCAAGCCTCCAAGAAAAAGAGAAAGAGCACTGGGTCTGGCTTGCCAGCCCCAACAAGTACAGAGGGTCAGGAAGAATCCAACCCTGAGGGAGAGGATCTGAACTCTGAGGGAGGGACACCTTCCCTGCAAACTCTGCCTGACTTGGCAGAACTGCAAGGGGCAGGTGGGCCCACCAGAGAAGATTTGTGCCAGGGACAAAGAGAGTGTCCCACTCTTGAGGGCCTGAGGCAGACTGCTGCCAGGCAAGAACAAGGGGATACCAGTGGTACACACAAGGTTTACTGGGAGGATGGAGTTCTCTACACTGAGGCTAGGACCCTCAAAGAAGGGGCTACTAGGAGAGTAGTGGTCCCCCAAAAGTATAGAGAATTCCTCCTTACCTTAAGCCATGATATCCCCTTAGCTGGTCATTTGGGACAGACCAAGACCTGGAACAGGCTGGTCAACCATTTTTTTTGGCCAGAAATGTCCGAAAAAGTCAAGGAGTTTTGCAGCTCCTGTGTCACCTGTCAAGCCAGTGGCAAGACAGGGGGCAAGTCAAAGGCTCCCTTAATTCCACTGCCAGTGGTTGGGACTCCCTTTGAGAGGGTGGGGATTGACATTGTTGGTCCCCTAGACCCACCAACTGCTTCAGGTAACAGGTACATTGTGGTGGTAGTGGACCATGCCACCAGGTACCCTGAGGCAATACCCCTCCGGACAATCACTGCACCCACAGTGGCTAGGGCCCTACTTGGTGTGTTCACCAGAGTGGGATTCCCAAAGGAGGTGGTCTCAGATAGGGGCACAAACTTTATGTCAGCCTATCTGAAAGCCATGTGGGAGGAGTGTGGTGTTACTTATAAGTTCAGCACACCCTACCATCCACAGACCAATGGTCTAGTGGAAAGATTCAATAAGACCCTGAAGGGCATGATCATGGGTTTGTCTGACAAACTCAGGAGGAGATGGGATGTCCTCCTCCCATGCCTGCTGTTTGCCTACAGGGAGGTGCCACAGAAGGGGGTTGGATTCAGCCCCTTTGAGTTACTGTTTGGGCACCCTGTAAGAGGCCCATTGTGCTTGGTGAGAGAGTCTTGGGAAAAGCCTCTCAAGGAAGCCAAGGAGAATGTGCTGGATTATGTACTAGGCCTGCGGTCTCGCATGGCTGAGTATATGAAGAAGGCAAGCAGGAACCTGGAGGCCAGTCAGGAGCTCATGAAGCTCTGGCATGATCAAAAGGCTACCATGCCTGAGTATCACCCAGGACAGTTGGTGTGGGTTTTGGAGCCCATGGCTCCTAGGGCACTACAGGCCAAATGGACTGGGCCCTATCCAATCCTAGAAAAAAAAGGTGAGGTCACCTACTTGGTGGACCTTGGCACCCCCAGGAATCCTCACAGGATCCTGCATGTTAATAGGATGAAACCCCACCAGGACAGGGCAGACATGACCATGCTGATGGTCACTGATGAAGGGAAGGAGGAGGAGGGTGAACCTCTGCCAGACCTCCTGTCCTCAAAGGAAAAAGATGGGTCAGTGGAGGGAGTGGTACTCTCTCCCAAACTGACAGATCAGCAACAACAAGACTGTAAGCAAGTCTTGGGACAGTTTGCTAGTCTGTTCTCCCTGACCCCTGGACTCACCAATTGGTGTGTCCATGATGTTGACACTGGTGACAGCTTGCCTGTCAAGAACAAGCTGTACAGGCTGTCTGACCAGGTCAAGGCCAACATCAAAGCTGAAGTGGCTAAGATGTTGGATCTGAAGGTAATTGAGCACTCTGATAGTCCTTGGTCCAGTCCAGTGGTACTGGTGCCCAAAGCTAGTCCCCAAGGTGGGAAGAAAGAATTAAGATTCTGTGTGGACTACAGAGGTCTAAATGCAGTCACTAGGACTGATGCTCACCCCATACCTAGAGCTGATGAGCTCATTGACAGGTTGGGGGCTGCCAAATTCCTGAGCACATTTGATCTGACCTCAGGATATTGGCAGATTGCCTTAAGTCCAAGAGCCAAGGAGAGGTCAGCATTTTCCACACCAGAGGGCCACTTTCAGTTCAAGGTGATGCCCTTTGGGATGAAAAATGCTCCTGCCACCTTCCAACGGTTGGTGAATAGAGTCCTATCTGGGTTGGAATCTTTTAGTGCAGCTTATCTAGATGATATAGCTGTATTTAGTTCCACCTGGAGGGACCACCTGGTCCACCTGAAGGAAGTGCTTCAGGCCCTGCTTCAAGCAGGCCTGACTATCAAGGCAAGCAAGTGCCAGATAGGGCAAAGTTCTGTTGTGTACCTGGGCCACCTTGTTGGTGGAGGCCATGTACAACCTCTCCAGCCCAAGATCCAGACTATCCTGGATTGGGAGGCTCCAAAAACCCAGACTCAGGTCAGGGCCTTTCTTGGCCTGACTGGGTATTACAGGAGGTTTGTTCAGAATTTTGGGACCATAGTGGCCCCTCTGACTGAGCTTACCTCCAAGAAACAACCCAAGAAGGTCATTTGGACCCCAGAGTGTCAAAAAGCTTTTGACACCCTAAAACAGGCTATGTGTTCAGCACCAGTGTTACTGGCCCCTGACTATAGCAAAGAGTTTGTAGTGCAAACAGATGCTTCAGAGGAAGGGATTGGGGCAGTGTTAGCACAAGTTAATGAAGAGGGCCATGATCACCCAGTTGCCTTCATCAGCAGGCGACTACTCCCCAGAGAGAAGAAATGGAGTGCCATTGAGAGGGAGGCCTTTGCTGTGGTTTGGTCCCTGAAGAAGTTGAGGCCTTACTTGTTTGGCACTCACTTCCGTGTACAAACTGACCACAGACCTCTCAGATGGTTGATGCAGATGAGGGGGGAGAACCCAAAACTGTTAAGGTGGTCCATTTCCCTACAGGGGATGGACTTCACAGTGGAGCACAGACCTGGGACTGCTCATGCCAATGCAGATGGCCTTTCCAGGTTTTTCCACTTAGCTGATGAGGACTACCAGGGTGTAGGTTAGTACCCATCACCTTTCATCTGGGGGGGGGGGCAGTGTAGGAAAGTCCTTTTTTTTGCCTGGTCACCCCCACTCTTTCTGGATAGGTACTGGTGATTACTGACTCTTGGCTGTGCCCTGGGTACTGCTTACCAGTCCCAGGGCCAGTGCTCTGTGTAAAATGGATATGCAAATTAGGCTAATTATAATTGGCTAAGTTAACCTACCTATAAGTCCCTAGTATATGGTAGGGCATGTAGGTTTAGGGACCACAGCATAGGTGGTGCACACCTAGGTGCATTGCTGAGGTGCCCAGTGTCATTTTAAAAGCAAGCCTGCCTTGCTGGCTGCTTTTAAATTAAAGTTATATGCAAATTCGACTTTGGAATTAAAGGTACTTCCAAAGTTTTAAACTACCTTATTTTTACATATAAGTCACCCCTAAGGTGTGCCCTATGTGCCCCTAGGGCTGGGTGCCATGTAACTATAAGCAGGGACTTTATAAAAATAGATTTATAAGCCCTGGTGAGGTAAAAACAGCCAAATTCGTTTTTCCCTCATTGAAGTAAATGGCCTTCATAGGCTAGAATGGGCAGACTTTATTTAAAATTTTAAAGTCTCCTTAAGTGTTACATACCAAGAATTTGGTATCAAATTGATTGTTATAATAAATCCCACAACTTCCAGTTGTTGGATTTAATATAACTAGTGCAGGTAAAAAGTTTAGACTTTACCTAAAAAGTTGCCAATTTCAGCTCTGCATTGTTTTTGCTGCTGTGCTCTGATTGGCCAGCCTGCAGCAGCTTCTGCCAGGCCACTTTAATGAGGTGTGAAGTGGCCTGGCTTTACACAAAGGAATGTGCTTGGGGGAGAGAATCTCCCCTCAGCAGATGGGGAAGCAGGAAGGGGGAGGGCTGCCAAACTGGTCTTCAAAGGCAGAGAAGGACATCTGGAGCACCCAGCAACACCCCCACATCCTGCAACCCCAGACAGCTAGGTGCCCCCTTGATTAGATTAGGAGAGGGCAGGAGAGGGGTGTGTTTATGATTTTTAGCCACACCAGTGGGTGGGCTCAGCCAGATCTCTCCTCTAAAAATCAGATTCATCCATTTTGGATTTTTAGAGACTATTGCCTTCTGGGATGGATTTTTGCCACACTTCCCAGGAAGTGGTCATCACAGGGGGACGACCCTGTCCCTGATTGGAGGACCAGGGCCCCCCTGCTTTTCACCCAGGAGCAAGGATAAAACTGGCAGACCTGCACCCACGCCTCAGATCCCCTCCAGAATTCAACAAGAAAGGAACTAAAGAAGAAGAAGGACTGCCCTGCTGGACCCCTGGCCTGCACCTGGACCCTGCACTCAGAAGGACTGCACCAGCTGCACACTTGGGCTTCACCACAAGAAGGACTTTGCCTGGCTTCAACTGGTTCAAGGAGGGACTCCCTGTTTGCTACAGGTGAAAAATTGCTAAACCAGAGTCCCCTGCACCAACTCCTGAAAAAGTGACCAGCTGACCACTGTCCAGTGGCCAAAAAGGAGTTTGCGCCAGGTGCATTCTGGGAGTTGAAGTCCGCACTTCCCAAGGACCATCACAGAACTTCTGGACCCTTGGGGTGAGCTGTGGACCCCAAAAGAACCTTAAAAGAACATCTGGGTGAAGCCCCCAGAAGTTTGGAAAAGATTGGAGAATTTTGGAAAAAAAAGCTCCATAAAGTGACCGACCCGACGCGGAAATTCTAGCCGGCTTGCCTCAACCGCGACCCGGCCTGACTTCGTGGTTCGTCCCGGTAAAGAAAAACATCCAAAAAAGAGACTAAGTCCGAACGTAAAAAGTTGACCGGGACCTCCCAGCCATCGTATCCGAGAAGGGCTCCATGGACGTCGGATCAAGATCCAGGTTTACCCCGGTCGAAGGATTTTCATCTCGAAAAAACGACTAAGTCCGAAGGTAAAAATCACCACCGAGGAAACCGACTTCGCGTATCCGGACAAGGGCTCCAGGAGGTCGGATTCAACTGGCAGGTTCGTCCCGGGGAAGAAAAACATCAAAAAAGAGACTAAGTCAGAAGGTAACTTTTTAACCGAGGCCTCCCGCGACTTGTAGCCGAGCAGGGCTCCATCGCGGTCGGCCTGAAAGTTTGACTTTGCCCCGGTCCTGGTGCAACCAGATGACCCGATTGGCGATTTTTGTTTCTAAGCGCTAGAAAATAATAATACTTTAAAAATTCATATCTCCGGTTCCCCTGAACCGATTTTAATCGTTTTTGTGTCATTTTAAAGATAAAAATATAAGCTATTTTTATAAATTGGTTTTGGATTTTTAAACTGTTTCCTGTGTTTTATTTAATTACTGTTTTGTGATATTTGAATGCTTTACACTTTGTCTCCTAAGTTAAGCCTTGACGCTCGATGCCAAGCTACCAAGGGTAGAGCTGGGATTAATTTACTGAGACCTAACTGTACTTATGTGGAGGTTTGTGGCTTGTTGCTAGGTGTAGGTACCTACCTGCCCTACCAATAACCCATTTTCCAACAAGTACGAAAGGGGGGAAGTAGATTTTCAGAACCAATGAAAGTATGTGAATTATTTTGTAATTCTGCGTTGCTAAGTGATGGTAAGGTTTGGCATTTGAGTCATTTGGCCAAATGCAAACAAACAAGTGTAGCTGTAAACAATAGAAATTATGAGTGGATGGATGATGTTGATGGAGCTCCAGCTTATAACAAAGTGGGGGAGATGCAAGAACAAAGGAGTGAAATAGAGAGTGAACAGGGTAATGATGATGAACTGCATATAGAAGATGAGAAGAGTGACAAAAGAGGCAGGTATGGTAGACGCATAAAAGTACCAATGAAACTGAAAGACTATGGCCCTCATTACGATCCTGGCGGTCGGTGATAAAGTGGCGGTAATACCAACAGGCTGGCGGTACTACCGCCAAATTATGAGCATGGCGTAAAGATCTCCAAAAGACAGCCAATGTACCACACCGACCACCAGGGCGGAAACAACAGCCACCACGGCAGAAGCCGCCTATAGCCAGGCAGAAGGCAATGTTGCGCCCACAATATTAAGACCCTGCAAACCGCCACATTTTCTGGGGTGATACCAACGACATCAAAAGCCTGGCGAAAACTGAGCTCAGAAGTGAAAGGACTCACCATTGGAGATACAGGGAAGAACCACGCTGCCATTGAACCAGATCTGCATGTTTTTCCGATGATATTCTACATTCTGCTCCACCACGAACACCAACGCCGGCGAAGACGACAACAGTGAGTACAGCCGCCTAGCACACATGGGAGGGGGTGGAGGAAAACGACAGTGACACACGCACGTACGACACACACCCCATACACACACATCATATACACAATCAGATGCACAAGAAAAACTATTTATCCCCGGAAATCGGCTGAATAATGCAATGACAAAATGATTTCATCAAAGTGTTTGTAATAAGATCAACACAGTAGAAATAATAAGTTAGGCAACATAACAGATGTATAAAAATTTACAGAAAAAGGTACACAGCCTAGTCCTCAATTTGCGTGGGCCACATGGCCACAGGCCAAAGTCAAGGCCCCACTTGTCACCTGCTTCAACACAGAGAGAACACTGCAGGGGCATCAGTTGATAAATAGGCAGGCACCTAAGTGGGACGGGGAAGCACCTCAGCCAAGAGATGAAACAAGACCACTGGTTCTGGAGGGGGCAACATGCCCTGTGCTTGGTCCTGGGGAGTGCAAGGCCACAGTCTCTCAGGTTGGTGTCTTCCCCACTGGCTCTGGATGGGAAAGCATGCCCTGTGCTTGATCCTGGAGAGTGATGGGCCACAGTCTGTCGAGTGGGTGTCTTGCCCACTGGTTCTGGGTGGGGCAACCTGCCCTGTGCTTGGTCCTGGGGAGTGATGGGCCACAGTCTGTCGAGTGGGTGTCATGCCCACTGGATCTGGAGGGGGCAACATGCCCTGTTCTTGGTCCTGGGGACTGCAAGGCCACAGTCTCTCAGGTGGGTGTCTTCCCCACTGGTTCTGGATGGGGCAATATGCCCTGTTCTTGATCCTGGGGAGTGATGGGCCTCAGTCTGTCGAGTGGGTGTCTTGCCCAATGGTTCTGGAGGGGGCAATGTGCCCTGTGCTTGATCCTGGGGAGTTATGGACCACAGTCTGTCGAGTGGGTTCTTGCCCTCTGGTTCTGGAGGGGGCAACCTGCCCTGTGCTTGATCCTGGGGAGTGATGGGCCTCAGTCTTTCGAGTGGGTGTCTTGCTACTGGTTCTGGAGGGGGCAACCTGCCCTGTACTTGATCCTGGGGAGTGATGGGCCTCAGTCTGTTGAGTGGGTGTCTTGCCCACTGGTTCTGGAGGGGGCAACATGCACTGTGCTTGATCACGGGGAATGATAGCCCTCAGTCTATCGAGTGGGTGTCTTGCCCAGTGGTTCGGGAGGTCGCAGGCTGCACAGTGGGCCCGCCGGTGGTGACAGCTGCACAGTGGCGGTGCTGGTGGTGATGCGAGGCTCCTGCACATCCCCTGCACCCTCGGATGGATGCACAGTGGTGGTGCTGCTGGTGGGGGAGGCTCTTGCACATGCCCTGCACCTTCGGACGGATGCACAGTGGTGGTGCTGCTGGCGGGGGGAGGCTCCTGCACATCCCCTGAACCCTTGGATGGATGCACAACCATGGTTGGTGGTGGGTGCTCTGTCACAGCTGCTGGTGCAGGCTCCTTGGCCTTCCTGCCTGCTGGTGCAGGCTCCTTCACCTTTATGCCTGCTGGTGCAGACTCCTTGGCCTTTCAGGTGGCAGGTGCAGGCTCCTTGGACTTTTAAGTGGCAGGTGCAGGCTCCTTGCCCTTCTTGCCTGCTGGGGCAGCCTCCTTCCCCTTTAGGCTGTCTGGTGCAGGCTCCTTCTCCTTCAGTACATGTGGTCTGGGTCCCTTTCCACCACGAGTGGGTGCGGTTAGGATTGGGCCTGTGGACTGTGTGGCTGAGGTGCTTGGCTAGGTTTGTGATACACTGGCCATACGTGCAGGACAGGGGGGAGGGGTATGGAAGAGGTCAATGGTGGATAAGAACAGTTTTTTAGGGACATTGGGGGCAGGAAGAGGGAGAAGGAATGGCAGTGGAGGATGAGGAGTGGTTGTTGGAGGTGTCTGTCTGCTGGATTTGGGTGCAGGTGCATGGGCTGTGTGCTGTTGTGAGGTTGATGGCTGTTGGGTGTCTGAGTGCTTGTGTTTCTGTACTTTAGGTGGGGGGACAGACACAGTGGGAGAGAACACAGGGGACGTGTGCATGGATGTTGTGGAGGTATCTGCCTGTGAGGTGTGATTTCTGTGTGGTGTAGTGATGATGCTGGTAGTGGATGCTGATGTAGTGCATGCAGGTGTGAGTGTGGACGTGGCTGGGAGGGAGGTGGCGGAGGGGGAGACAGTGGAAATAGTAGATGTTGTTGTGTCTGCAACTGGATGGTGTTTGTGTGAGTGCCTGTGGAATGAAGTGCGGTGCTTGTGTTTGCCTGTGACACTCTTGGGTGTTGTCTTGTGTGCATGCTCCTCTGTATGTGTGCCTGGGATAGGTTGGGGTTGAGGGGAATGGGACTGTGCAGTGGAAGTTGGAGGGGGGGACGGTAAAAACAGGGACAATGGCTGCCATCAGAGAGGAGGCCAGAACCTGAATCGATCTCTATTAGGCTGCCAATCCAGTGTGAATGCCCTCCAGGAATGCATTAGATTGTTTCATCTGGGCTGCCAGCCCCTGGATGGCATTCACAATGGTTGACTGCCGTACAGAGATGGAGCTCAGGAGGTCAATAGCTACCTCACTCAGGGCAGCAGGGCTCACCGAGACAGGGCCTGAGATACCTGGGGCGAAGGAGATGCCACCCTCCTGGGTGAGCGGGCATGGGCAACACAATGAGGAGCTGCTGGGATGGCAGTGCTGGTACGGGGGTGGTGGCTGTACCTGTAGCTGGGGTGGTCACAGAAGTGTCCGCCACCACCAGGGAGCTTCCATCGGAGGAGGTATCTGGGTCTGAAGTGTCCTGTCCAGTCACTGTTGTGGTGGTCCCCTCGCCCTCCGTTCCACTGGTGCCCTCACCATCAGTGGACTCTGCCTCCTGGGTCCTCTGGGATGCAGCTCCCTCCATCACTGGTGCCTCTGCTCCTCCGCCAGATTATGCTAATGCACGTAAGGACAGGATGACAAAACAAAAAAGAGGGGAAAGAGACAAAGGATACACTGGGTCAGTGGCTCAACCAACACCACCGTTGGCGTACACAGCACACTTACACACATGGAACAGGCCTACGCACTATGCATTGCACTACCAGAGTAATAGCTTGCCACCAAGGCATGTGGAGAGGCACACACCGCCAAATGCAGCACACCTAGGACCCACGCAGCCCTGACCAGTAGTGGATGCCTACGATCTAGGTAGCAGGATTATTCCTTTGGAACCCTAGCCACCAGGGGACCTACGCTGCAATGTCAGGCCTGGCCTAGGGGCACCCACTGACACACATCCACCACCCAGATACCACCCTACCATGCGTAAGTTTGTAATGATGGGCACTGTACTCACCCCCTTATGGCTGCTGTGATGCCCTCAAGCGCCCATACAGCTCTGGATAGGCCATCACCAGTATGTGGGCCATCAGGGGGGTCAGGGTTCGACGGGCACCCTTTCGTTGTTGGGAGGCCATCCCCAGCTGGGACTCCACCGTATTCCGTGCCCAGCATCTAAGGTTCTCCCACCGTTTGTGACAGTGGGTGCTCCGCCTGCCATAGACCCCCAGGGTCCGCACCTTCTTGGCGATGGCACACCATATACCCTTCTTTTGATGGGCGCTGACTTGCAGAGGCAATACACACAGGAAAATACCATTAGACAAACAGTCCTCCTTGTTACACATATGGCCCATCATACACGTTCCCATAACCATTTACACACACATGGCCCAGCACACAACCTGTACGCCGTCAAGAGGACATCCACCCACCCCCCTTACACAAGGCCTTCACACACACAACTTCATGCATTCATGCCACATGCATCGTGCTCACAGTGTACTCACCTGTTGGTCTGGAGGTCCATACAGCAGTCCGTACTGGGGTAGGACCCCATCCACTAGTCCCTCCAACTCCTCCGAAGTGAAGGCTGGGGCCCTTCCCCCGTTCACACAGGCCATAGTAGGTTCCAAACACAGGTCACAGCAGCACATGCAGTGAAGGTCCTCTACTATGGACGGTCAGGTAGCAAGTGAGGAATCAGGTAGAAAATGGAGGCCACGTCCGCGTCGGTGCATACTGTCACCGCCGGCGTAGATCATCATTGGCCTCTGTCCCCCATATGGCCAATGGTAACCAATGAGGGGTTGCACGGCGGTTCCTGACCGCCTCCCACAACGGCGCACAATGTCAACGGAATTACCTCACTTCCACATGTCCCTCCACCCAGGACAGGATGATGCCATTTCAGGCGGGGGGCAGGCCCTGGAATAATGCTGCGTCACAAGAGATATTAGCACATACTGGACAAATCACACTGACCCATTACATGTTTACATGATGCAACTACTGTTGTGGCTCCATTGTTCAGTTTGTGACCGGCTCCTCACTCTTTTGTCCCATAGATTCCTACCGCTGGCGATGAATAGGAGGTGGAGAAATATCCCTGTGTACAGACCACTGGTGGACTTGGCAACACTGGAGGACATGCACATTATCCTCACCTATAGACTTGACAGGGATACAATCACAGAGCTGTGTGCCCAGTTGGAACCTGACCTGATTTCTGCTATCAGTCACCCCACTGGCACCCCCTCTCTTGTGCAAGTGCTATCAGTACTCCATTTCCTGGCAACTGGTTCTTTCCAAGTGACAGTGAGCTTGGCAGCAGGATTTTCACAGCCAATGTTCTCAAACGTGCTGACAAGAGTGTTGTCTGCCCTGATAAAACACTTGTGCAGCTACATTGTTTTCCCCCAGGTTGAGGATTTGGCCACTGTGAAGGCCGAGTTTTATGCAATGGGACATATCCCCAACATAATTGGGGCAATTGATGGAACACATTTTGCATTCGTCCTGCCCACGTCAGAATGAACAGGTGTTCAGGAATCGTAAGAGTTTCCACTCCATGAATGTTCAGATGGTGTGCTTGGCGGACTAATACATATTCCATGTCAATGCTAAGTATCCTGGGTTGGTGCATGATGCCTTTGTCCTGAGGAATAGCAGCATCCCAAATGCGATGGGCCAACTACAGAGGCACAGCGTGTGGCTAATAGGTGAGCCCTGGATCCCACCAAGTAGATGTTGGTGTATGGGTATAGAGTGGGCCATAGAGGATAGCGTGTGGCTAAATGTTGTCCCTCAATATTTGCAGGTGACTCTGGTTACCCAAACCTATCATGGCTGCTGACCCCTGTGAGGAATGCCAGGACAAGGGCAGAAGAACGTCATATTGAGGCACATGGGTGAACCAGAAGGATCATTGAAAGGACCTTTGGTCTCCTGAAGGCCAGGTTCCGGTGCCTCCATCTAACAGGTGGTTCCCTGTGCTACTCACCAAAGAAGGTTTGCCAGATAGTGGTGGCATGCTGCATGTTGCATAACCTGGCCCTCAGATGCCATATCCCATTCCTGCAGGCGGAGGAGGCTGGAGATGCCCATGTGCCAGCATTAGACCCTGTGGACAGTGAGGAGCAGGAGGAGGCAGAGGATATGTGATCTGACAATACTTCCAATGACACACAGATAGGACAGTGTTACTTCACATTTCAATGGCTTTGGTTGTAATTTGTGTTGCAATGGCATGCTGATATTTTTCACTTCTATGCCCACTTACTGTTCCCTCTGTCAATTTATTTTGCAGATGTTGGTGACCTGACATATACTCCTGGTGTGATCACCACAGCCAGCTACAGGTCATTAATCTATGCTCATTCTCTGTACAGTTGACTTGCAATGTTTGTACCTGTTTCAATGAATACATATTTGATCTCAATGACATACTCCAAATGATTTTTTTCAAAGGGTATTTATTGAAGTGCTAATATATAGAGGGGCAAGTGCAATGGGATGGGGTGATGATGGAGGAAAGTCCAGGATATTGTTCCAGTCTGTTTGTAGCACAGGTGCATTGTCCAAGGGGATATTGAAGAAATATTTGATACATTAACAAAGACATTACTGTAATTCTGATTACACGATCTACGTCCTGGTCTGTCCACGTGGGAAGTTTTATCTGGGAAATCACCATTTCTAATGGTGAAAAAGAGAATGCTGGAACATATGCAAGTGTTACAGAACCGGATCCAACATATCCGACAGCACAACCTTTCAAAGAAACACATAGCAGTATAGAGAGTTACTAAAATTCTTCATCATAAGTAGGTTGGAATGCACTATCAGAGGTGGTGAAGGTTTAAAACCCTAGGCACCTGGAATCAAGATATGCAGCAGATTTACAAACTCTGATCTCATTGATGAGGAATAAGAATGACATTTGTAACCATATCATCACTCGAGCATTAATTTAATGTTTTTTCTGGTTTTGCCTGTTTTAGGTTTCTGTGCACTTTATCACTGCTAACCACTGCGAAAGTGCTTTTGCTCTCTCCCCTAAAACAGGGTAACATTGGCTCATACCCAATTGACATATTTAATTTAGTTATAAGTCCCTAGTAAAGTGCACTACATGTGCCCGGGGACTGTAAATTAAATGCTAATAGAGGGCCTGCAGCCACCTACCTCAGTAGTCCCTTAACCATGTCTCATGCCTGCAATGGCAGAACCTGTGTGTCCAGTTTTAAACTACCCTGTTGACCTGGCATGTTAAACCTTGTGCCAGACCTAAACCTTCCTTTTTCATACATATAAGCCACTCATAAGGTAGGCCCTATATGACCGGCAGGGCTGGGTGCCATGCATGTAAAAGGCATGACATGTACTTTTGAGTTTTACATGCCCTGGTAGTGAAAAAAACAAGTTTGTTTTTCACTGCTGCAAGGCTCATCCCTCCCATAGGATAACATTGGGATTACCTTATAACATCTTATCAGTGTAATTCCCTATCTGGAAGAGATACGTTTGTCAAGTTCAGTGCCTCTGAACTCACAATTTAAAATCATTACTTATGGTGAAGTCGGATTTTAAATGCCAGTTCTGAAATGCCACTTTTAAAAAGTTGGCATTTTGTTACTTGAGGCTTTGGATGCTTGCTGCCTGTCTCCAATACACACCTGGGGTGGGGTGACAGCTAGGCTTGTGCATTCCCTCTAGACAGCCACACACAAAGGGAGCTTATGTATGACTGATAAGCCATCAACATCCAGATGGGCCATCCTGGCCAGGATGGGTTGGAGGGCCTGACGCTTAAACCTGAAGGGGCAGTGTCCTGCCACATACAAAAAAATACTAGAAGAAGCCATGAACGAGGAACTTATGGCTTTCCTAGACCACAATGAGCTTCTGAACCCCTCTCAATACGGGTTCAGACCCATTCACTGTAAGGAGGCCACATGATTAGTAGTTACCAAGGAAATAAGAATGATAGACAGTGTGGGGAAGGCAGCTTTGCTTCTTTTAGATCTATCCACTGCCTTCAATACTATCAACCACTCACTTCTTGTCAATGAACTGGAAGCGTTCAGTTTCAAAGATGAAGCACTTGTCTTGCTGAGTTCTTTCTTGCAAGGTAGAGATCAAACAGTTTCCTTAGGCAATTCTGTCTCCAAATCATTTTCTCTTCCATGAGGGTACCCCAGGAATTCCACTCAGCCTCACTTTGTTTAACATTTATGTCACCACCCCCTAGCCAATCTAATTTGTAGTTATGGCTTTTCTGGTATTTCCTATGCAGATGATATGTTAATTGTTGTATCATTATCAACTAAGGCTGAGAAATTAGCCAAACATTTTAAGTGATGCATGGAACATATAGTCAGTTGGATGCAGAAAAACTCCTTAAAATTAAATTCTGATAAAAGTCAGGCACTACTTTTTGGAAAAGACACAACCTTTTAGAACACTACTTGGTGGCCATGATATCTGGCTGCTCTGCCCTCTCCAGCAGAAAATGTGAGTCATTTTTTATGATAAATTGTCCTTTTCAGCTCAAATACACCAGATTACTTCTTCATGTTTCTTTCTTCTTAGAATCTTAAAAAAGAGGTTTCCTTTAATTCTTCCACAGCTGCAAAAAACATTGTGGCAATGGTTACCTCAAAGATAGACTCTTGTAATCCTTGCAATATGGGCACTCAAAAGCGTTTTCTAAAAAAACGTCAATTGCTCCAAAAAGCAGCTGCTAGGACATTGTTAAACATTCCAAAATGTTTATCAGTCACAGGCCATTAGTAGCCTTCATTGGTTGCCAGTTAGTAAAAGGTTTTAATTTAAAGCACTATGCATGGTACATAAAGCTCTCCTTGGGTCTGGCCTGGAATATCTTCAAAAGGATTTTGTTTGGTATACACCAGGTGGTGCTCTTTGGTTCAGCTCCACTAAACTTGTAGACATCCATAAAAATAACCAAGACCAGGTGGGGTGGTAGATGCTTTTCTTATTGTGCGTCCATTCTCTGGAACTCCCTGCCACAGGACCTGAGATCGCAATCCAGTCTACTTCATTTTAGGAAAATGCTAAAGACCTGTCTGTTTTCTGAAACTCTTATATCAGTGGTTCCCAAACTTTTTTGACCCGCGTCTCCCTTGTCCTATTGGCCGATGGCCTGGGCTCCCCATTATGTTACTGTTTTTTGGGTGAGTGACGGGATGTAAGCCTGGCCCAGGGAGTACTTCCACTTTTCTCCCTGAAGATAATTGAGATGAAGCCGATGAAGATATTATAATCATATATGGTGGCTTGTTTAGCCGTATGCACCTCTTTCTGTTTCACAGCACAGGAGACTCATTGCCTTACACTTCAGCTGCAGCATTTTAACTGTCAGAATTAACCATCCGGGATGGTTGTCTTTCCACAAAAAGTAGGGTAACTGTTTTTCTAAAATTGAAAAAGTATGGGTAGGTCATGAGAATCACAGGACATTGAGCAGAGGCCAAAACTCAAACTTGGTTCCCATGTTTTAAAGTCAGCAGCGTTGGCTGTAACCCCACATTATCTCCTCTTATATTTTGGCTTACAGACAGCCAAGGTAAAAAGCACCACGGATTCGCAGCATACCCTTGCAATTATACCGAAGTTCTTCAGCTTCCCACAATGTCCTGCATGGCTCAGCCTGGCCGACGGTGAAAGAAGCCAGTAAGTTCCCTAGTTAAGACACCTGATACCTCCCATACTGACAGAGGTACTGTATATACCTCACATGTTCCATATAATTTACCTGCCTCATGCCCCGCCATCCATTCACTGACGGACTTCGAGTCTTTACCAGATGACTGCACCTGTTCCCCGGAGTATGCTGCATTCTCTACCAGAGTCAGTACAGGGACCTGGTTAGGGGACTCTGTGTTGATGTTGACGAGCAGACTTACACCAACAAGAACCACCAGACCTCCATACTAAGACAAGAGCAGGCGCATTGCCTCCAAAGGGGTCATCATGAGTGACACATTGGGAAGCATGCATCGTCTAACATCGTCTGAGGTTTTACATTAGAGACATCTGCTCAGTGTTCATTTACAGGACAGAAATGAAAGCAAAATCATTTTAACAAGTCATGCACTTTTCAGGTGTAGTTTTCCTCAAAAGATCATGTTGTTCGAAAAAAACATGCTGTTTAAAATTCCTTTTCATGTTCTTAGAAGCCTGTGAAAAATAATGCAGTGATAGATATAGTTTTCTAATTAGAATGCGAAGGCCACAAATGGAACTTATCAACAATTTCCCAAGTTTAACGCCAGCTAACGCCATTCCAATGCACCAGCGGGGCACCTTATTTATGGAATTATGGTAGCCGGCGCTGCGGCCTGGTTAGTGTCAAAATAAATGACCGTAACCGGGCAGCGGAGGCAAAAATCTTGGCTCTAACCTGACTAGCGCCATTTTTTGACGCACCCCCCATGGAAATGACTCCTGTCTTAGCAAAGATAGGAGTCACCGCCCCCTGCCCAATGGCCATGCCCAAGGGACTTCTGTCCCCTGGGCATGGCCATTGGGCACAGTGGCATGTAGGGGGGCCCAGTTAGGCCCCCCTGTGCCACTTAAAATAAACTTGAAAAAATACTTACCTTCAGTTACCTGTACTCACCGTAGATGGGTCCCCCCATCCATGGTTGGCCTCCAGGGGTGGGTGAGGGTGGAAGGGGGTGTCCCTGGGTGCAGGGAAGGGAACCTGTGGACTGCTTCGATGGTCTCCCACCATGGAAATTAGCTCACAGGTCCCTTATCGCCTGCCCTGACCCAGGCGTTAAAAAACTGCGCAAATCCAGCTGGGCTCCATGTTTTAAGGCCCGCCTCCTCCTGTACGTCATTTTGACGACGGAGGATAAATAAGGCGCTTATGCCTTAGAGTCATTTTTTGCACGGGAACGTAGGTTTTCCCGTTCAAAAAATGACTCAAACTCCAGAACCTTGGCGCTAGACGAGTCTAGCGCCACAGTATAAATATGTAGTTAAGTTTGCGCCGAATTTGCGCCAAAATAAATTACGCAAATCTAGTGCAAACAGAGTATAAATATGGGCCTCAAGGTACAGCCTGAAGGACTTTAAATATTTTGAAAGCCAACCCGGATTCTATGCATAACTAAGTCAAAAGTGAGCAGCCTTTTCCAGTTATTGTGCACTTGATAATACTGCATGGATGAAAAGGTCAAAACATAAATACTTTGCAATGTCATTGCTGAGTTTCACTGTAGCCACGTCCTTTCTCTCTCTCAGGTTTTACATTAGATGCATGATGTTCATTCATATGACAGAAATGGAAGCAAAATCATTTTAACAAACTCTGCACTTTTCAGGTATAGCTTTCTTCAAAGGATCTGAAGGCGGAGCCAGGGCCTTGACTCTTTCCAATTACACCTGTCTTTTTTTGGGAAGTTCTGTGTTATATTTCCTATAATGCCATTTGTGATATCACACAAGGAGAATGCTGTCTGACCTGCACAGGAGGGAGAGTGCAGCAATCTGTGTGCTTGGTTCACGGCGCCCCTGGATTGTTTTGAAGGGTCCCTAGGGTGCCATGGCACACAGATTGGGAACCGCTGTCTCATATCATGATTTGTCTCTGGTACAATCTTCTGGGAACGCTAGCGCCAAGATGCCTGCGGGCAATTGCATGCTATAAATTTGTTGCTTACTTACTTAAAGAGCTGTATAGGCCCACTGTAGTGAGTCTGGAGCCAGGACAGGAAGGGAGGACATCTGTGCACTTCAAGAACCGTTCCTTGAAGTCTCCCCCACTTCAAAGTCAGAACTGGGCATAAGTACTGGACCACTGACACCACCAACTCAGGACTCTTCTAGACCTGTGGATACTCTGCCAGGAAGAAGGACTGCTGTGCTGCTATAGAGATTGCCACTCTGCTGAGTTGCTGCTCTGCTGGACTCCAGCTTTGCTGAGCTGACCTGCTGCCCTCTTACCTGGCAGTGAAAACGACTGGACCTGCATCTCTCAAACCCAGAACCAAAATGACTTCAAGGGCTTTCTGGCTTGCCTCCTGTTCTGAAGTCACAGGGACATTAAAGGCTTCCCTTCCATCTACAAGCAGCACCTGGACTTAACTTGCTGTAAGTCTTGCTCTGTCAATGGTGCCAACCCAGTCCAGACTCCTTGGAAGTGAGTGAAACGTACTATACCTGCCAGAACCCGTGTATCGTTGCCATTGTGCTGATCAGAACTGACGCATCACCTGCTGCAAGATTGGGATCCATGCATCACTGCCGCAACAGGACCGGACTGGCGCATTGCACCTAGAACCACTGCATTGTCCCAGACTTTTCGCTTTGGAACCAACACATTGCCGCCACTGCGTGGAGAAGATCGACACACCATCTCCTCAGCATGGACTGACCCGGCACATCGCAATAGGAACCACTGTGCCCAGGACTGATGCATTGCACTCGGATCCACTGCATCTCTACTGCTGTGTGGAGAATTCTAAAGCACCACCCCAACTGAGAGGGGATCATCAACGCTACTTGTGCTGCAACAAGGATTGAGGCACTGTTGCTTAGCTGGCCCTGCATGGGTCCTGTAGCCGGCTTGCGCTCAATCACAGGTGACCTGAACGCTTGACGTTGTTCCAGTCCAGCGTGACCAAATATCCCAACAGGCACTACTTGTTTCTAGCACTACTTGCACATTTAGGGGGTCATTACAACTTTGGCGGGCGGCTACTGCCGCCCACCAAGCTGTAACTGCCAGGCGGCCGCCAATGCGGCCGCACTCCTGCAGTGCCCATTTGGACATCCCCGCTGGGCCGGCGAGCGGAAATGTGGGCCGCAACATGGGAGCCGGCTCCAAATGGAGCCGGCGGTGTTGCGGCCGTGCGACGGGTGCAGTTGCACCGTCACGCTTTTCCCTGTCTGCATAGCAGACAGTGAAAAGCCGCATGGAGCCCTGTCAGGGGGCCCCTGCACTGCCCATGCCAGCGGCATGGGCAGTGCAGGGTCCCCAGGGGCCCCACGACTCCCTGTACCACCAGCCTTTTCTTGGCGGTTCATACCGCCAGAAAAAGGCTGGCGGTCGGGGACTCGTAATCCCCTGGGCAGCGCTGCAAGCAGCGCTGCCCTGGCGGATTATCACTGCCGGGGCAAAAGTGTCTGAATACCTCCGGCCCCGGCGGTGCAACCGCGGCGCTTCCGCCGCGGTCGTAATAGGCCAGGAAGCACCGCCAGCCTGTTGGCGGTGCTTTTGTCATTTTAGCCCTGGCGGTCTCAGACCGCCAGGGTCAAAATGACCCCCTTAATGTTTAAAAAACTTCATATCTTAACTTCTGTTTATTAGATTTTTATCATTTTGGTCTTGCTTTATTCGTTAAATTAAGTTCTATTTTTTTTAACCTGGTGTGGATTATTCTTGTGTGGTGTTTTCACTGTTTTGCTGTTTGCAGTGTTGCACAAATACTTTAGACATTGCCTCTTAAATTAAGCCTGAATTATCTGTGCCAAGCTGCCAAAGGCTGAGCACAACTTAACTTTTAGTGTGAATCTGACTCACCATGACTAGAATTGTGATTCCTACTTGGACAGGATGCATACTTCTGCCAATTTCTAACAATTATTACTTAGTATTTCTGATGAAAGGATAACAATATTACATGGACCTTTTGTGATGCATGCTTAAAATGTCACCAGAAGGAGAAGTGGGACTATCTGAGATTACTATCATTTGAATTTCATCACATATGATGTTTGACCAAGAGTTTGATATCCCAATGTCTGTCTTATGTTGCTTAAAGGCAAGCCCACTGGGGCAAGATGGATAGGTTTTAATATTATGATACATGCCTCCATAAGCAAACAATATGCCAATAGGAATGCATATTATAGAACCTGTTAACATTTATGGGTGCCTACTGGGATTTTTTTTTAATTATACTTCCTAATGTTACATCTTATACCATCCAATAACACTTGGTAAAATAGCATTACCGCAGCAAAAAGAGACATTTAGATGTATGATTGTCATCCCGTACTGTGGCATACATATGTAGTATGTTTTCTATGTCTATAGGCACTGCAGATCCAGAGTCCTTTTTCACTTTCATTCACTGGAAGATATAGAAATAGCTGGTAGATTAATAACCGTGTAAGTGATCAAGGCTTAGTACAAGCAGAAACACATCTTTGTTTTCATCCATCTTGAAATAAAATCATCATATCATGGGTGGGGACACTTCATTGGTTTTGCTGACCAAGTTTACTTATTTTGCACACTTTTTGCACCCAGAAGCATAGTACCAGCCTGGAGGGCATCAGTGATATGCACGACAGTTAGTCATGTATGCATGCATGCCAACCCTTCTGTTTCAGATGGGAGACTACTGATTTCAAGGCTAGCCTCTTGATTTCTGCAAGGAAAAACTTGATTCCTCAGTGGGCTTCCGTTAACAGGGACTGGTCTTGTATGACTCGGAGTATTCACAGTCAGGAACCTGCTCCTGCATGGCAGTGCACAACTATCTTGTCCCTCTCTCTCTGCTTACCACAGCCCTTTCTCGATGATCCTGACAGGTAAGAAAAAAAAATGTATATTTGCATTTCTGATATCTGAGCCTGCGGCAGAAGTACACTTGCAAGGCCCATACAAGACTATTGACCAGATTCAGACCTCAACAGAAGTCAATGGGCCATATGTGTATTTTGTATGTATGTATATGTATAAATAAATAGATACATACACACATATATATATATATATATATATGTATATATATACATATATATATATATATATATATTCACTGAAAAAAACAAAGAATACAGGGGTGTTACAGTTAGGTTCTGAATTTACTCAGGCAAAACCATAGAAATTCAATAGTTATAGTTAGATTTATTTTCAGTAGCTTTAACTCGCACCCTCGCCATGCAGTTTTCTCATCAATAATTTCATTGCAAATGTTGCAGTGATAATATCAAAGATGACATACAAGTTGTCATCAATCATTTGATATGTGGATAAATTAGGCGCAAGTTATAGTTACCTTAGGGCACGAGTTATAGTTACTTCAAATCACTCTTACTATAACTGTTAAATTTCTATGGTTTTGTACAAGTAAATTCAGAACCTAACTATACCGTCCCTGTAACTTTTGTTTTTTTCAGTGAATTTCTATTTTTTAACAGAAAGTAATTTTAATTATTAAACATTAATCCAACCACCAACATGCACAACCTTTGGCTGTGCACGGCGGTGGTTGGCTGGAGGGGCTGGCCTGTGGCCAGGCCCTGCAGCCAAGCCATTATAACCACCCAACCTGGTGCTATGCACGGCCTTTGGCTGTGCGCAGTGGGGGTTGGCTACATGGCCTGTCTCTGTAAGTGGGTGCGTGAGTGTCTGAGTGGGTCTGAAAGCGGGTGTGTGAGTCTATGAGTGGGTCTGAGTGGGTGCCTGTTTGTCGGAGTGGGTGTGTGAGTGGGAGCATGAGTCTCTGGGTGCTTGTATGAGTGAATTAATTATTATACGAATGAGTCTGTGAATGGTTTTTTTATTTATTTCACCATGCACGATATTTGTAAATAATTCTCCAACTAATACTCGCAAATGTCACGCATCGTGAAAACAAATCATTTTAAACCCAGAATTCGACCCTCAAACACCCCTATGTCACACGCCTAGAGTCAGGGTACCTCCACCCTGACCCATTCTGCTACTTTTTCCTTTGTTTTTCAGCCCTGGAGACCGTGTACCTGGACATTAAAATGGTGGTTGCGCTTTCTGTTCAGGTTGTGGCCAGCCAATGACATTGCTTCCATTCATGCTTGCATTTGCGAATGCTCACAAATTATTTGCGGATCCTTTGCACCTCTAGATTTATATATTTATTTTTCTTTTACTCTCTCAGTAACTACTGAATGGATATACACCAAACAAAAAAAAGTCTTCTTTCTGGACCAAAAGCTACCTTTCTGCCAAATTAGGTGTAATTCCGTTCAGCAGTTCGGGCTGTAGTCATGTTCCAAATGCCTGTGAGAATTAACATGGGAAATGCAACTTTTTTTACCTCCCCCTATTTTTCGGCCCGCTTGATGGATCACCCTGAAACTTCCTATGCTTAACAAGATTCTATGGAACATTTTTTTGTGAAGATTTTGTGCAGATTCGTCAAATGGCACAAAAGAAATAGGCAAGTCAAAAAGGCTTTTTCTATGGACACATGGTCCTAACTATTACTACGTACCGGTGACCGCCAGTAGGTAATATATATACATATATATACATGCATGTCATTTCTCCTCACTCTCTGCACTTTATGGATTGATTTGAGAAAAGAAATCTGTTTTTAACTTTGGACTTGGTAGTGCTGCTGGTTCTTTCTGCGACTCTCTCTGAGGAGTAACTGCTGGGAGGATGCTGTGGAAGAACACTTGCTCTATATATACATATATGTGTGTTATCAGTGAAGTTGTAACATTTGAAAGAGTATGTTGAATTGCTGTCACACCATCTGTTGAGAATCATTCAATCAATCAATCAGGTGTTATTTATATAACGCAGCTTGTCACCCGAGTGGGTATCCTGGCGCTTCCTGCAGGTGTTTATTTGAAAAGCCAGGTTTTCAGTCCCTTTCTGAAGTGGATCAAAACAATTATACATTTCATTGGCTTCCTGTCATCATATTACTGCAGCCGAAGTTGGGATTCTTACACCTTGTGCATTATCCAGTGTTTCTCTATGTGCTTGATTTGGCTTAATGATAGCTCCTGTGGTAAAGCACCAAAAGAGTTTTGCAGTTTGCCTAAATGTAGATGCCAGGAGAGCTGAGAAGCGACTGCTGTTTGTGCGCCTACCTCTGAGTGACTCCACTGGTGGCATGTCCTTTTAGGATGTTGTCTATTGTGTGCCTTGCAAGCCTCATGAGTTACATTGGCTATTTTATTGCAAAAGCGTTCTGTGCTTTCATTCCAAGCCTCGCTGATTCGCATACATAGCCTTGCATTAGCCATGGTGGGTCTTGTGTGCCACTTTTGTGAAACGTTCTGGTACAAATTTTCAGCCCTTCACACGCAGGAGTGTACTACACACGTAAAAAAATTGTTCTGTAATGCGCATGCGTGTACAAGAAGCACCAAAAAGCATATTGTCAATGTCTTCATGTGTGGTTATGCTGGTTCCTGCCCAGTTAAATGAGACAAGGACACAGCTCATGTTTAAGTTTATCGTGAGCGGAGAGGGCCAAAGTACGTATTACCCATCCGTCTGCCCAGGCAGTTGTCTCCATCCTAAGTGACATATTTAACTGTGCTTCACAATGTATATTCCTAATAGCACCTGGAAAACAAGGTATTCTACCTGTTGACACCTACCTGATTACTCAGCATGAGAGTAGCTTTGAAAGAGAACACACTGCTCCACGTATCTGAGTGATACAGAGACGCAAGATGCATGAATGATATATTTACCTCACTTAGGGCCAGATGTACGAAAGGGTTTCACCAATTCTGTCTATGGGAAAAAGCTTTCGTACATATGGCCCTTAGTGGCCTAAGAGCTCACGTGAGGGAGTCCACCATCAACACTTTAGGGAAAAGTATGGAAAACTTTGAAGCTTCCTCCTGGGATTGGTGAAGACTGCATGGGGGCGGTCCTGTCAGATGTTCTCAATAATCAGAGACCGGTGCTCTTTTAAGGAAGTACCACGGCTACGCATAACAAGGGCAGAACATGCTCGCTGACCAGACCGCTGACCACTGTGCTGATGAGGGGCAGCTAGAGTGCTGCTGACATTAGTGTGGCTCCATTTGTCATGCGTGGGTAGGACGGGCATGCCCGTGTGCCACCTGTGTATCCTACGGAGCCCACTCTGAGGCTGCAAGCTGGCATGTCCTGATTTTCCCACAAGAAAACAGTGAAGTCGCCGCTCAGTCTTTTATCTAAGCCATTTGTTCACATTCATACATCCCAGGCTGATTCAGCTACAACAATAATTTCTGGGTCTCGCGCTGGTGTGGCTCAGCTAGTAAGGCAGAGACTCTTGCTAAGTCAGTTATGTTATCATGTGAGCTTTCTGCCCTGGGGCAATGCCATGCTGCCATTTCCACACTAAACAGGAAAAACCCGCAATACAGTTGTATCGTATGTAGTAAGGTAGTTGATTAGCATATCATTTGCATCCTGCTGGAATATTCATCGCGGGCATCATTAGTATGTTTGCAAGAGCACTGCCGGTTGTCTAGTACCATTCTGAAATCTTCCCGCAGTCCTTGGCAGTTGGTGGTGGCGATAAGCGCAGTATAAATGGTTGCTCTAAGACTGGCTGGTATTTCAATAAACAAAAAGATAATATCTTCTGCACGGTTGTGTGTGCTTATTAGGACAGCCAGAGGACACATCAGCTATCTTGCTGATAGCTGTCTCACAAACCCTGCGATCTTTGGCTTAGCACCCCTACAGTCTGTAAATCCCTATGTGCTTTGATTATGCAGAAGGAGCATTGTTTCGCTAATCAACAGGCACATAACAAAGATCATTTCATTCGGATAATCCACATTTATGGACACGTCAAAAGCACTGAAAAAATCTATTCACTTCACTTTCAGTGGGGCTAATGTCACCTGCAGCACTATTTTCCCAGAGTAACTTCTATTGGTCTCTGATCGAATTGGTCCCCAGGAGGGCCTGCACAATACACATGAGAAACGTGTCAATACACTTATGGTCAATTCCTCCATAATACTGACTTTGGATTGAAGTTCGTCTCTGCCAGCCTAACTGAGATTTATAATGCTTTTCATATCCTTCAGTTGCTCTATAGCCCATTCTGAGAAAGGGCATCTTCCAGATATTTCGACCCAGTTCCAGTTCCAACGAGTTATACCCACCGGCTCTTCCAAAGATATTGCACTTAATTAGAACACACAATGGGGATCACTTTTGATATTGTGGGGATGGTGGGACTTCATTATTAACCCCTTTTCAACTCTATCTGTGGCAAAGATTCTCTTCTAAGTGAATGTCCTAGGTGCACAACATGCCAGTTACACATGCCTATCTCTCCTGACACTTCACTCCTATATGCACAGGCCCTGCCAATAGCCTAATACAACCTGGGCAACATAACACAACATTTGGCAGAAAGTGTTTTTCTGGGGCCATGTGCAATGTAAATTGAAGTAAAGAGGGCTCTCAAAATTAGAAACGAATATATTATTGCAAAAAGTATAGTGCTATATACAAATCATATTCAAAGGCATATTACAAGAGTTTCCATTCTTTTAAGAAGGTGACACCATCTTTGTTGATATTAATCACACTAGCACTAACAAGCGGTGGTTAAAGCGAATACAGGTTGAGTGTGGTTCTTTGAACATATTCCTGTTAATTTTTTCATGTCATTGTATTCTTTCTGTTAGAAATGGGGTCTTTGGTTGGCAGTCAGGTTAACCCCTGTCCAAGCTAAGACGCATACTCTAGTCAGGGTAAAGGAGAATCACGCTCATCCAGTTGGTAGCTTGGCATGAGCAGGTAGGCTTAACTTCAGAGACAATGTGTAAAGTTTTTGTACCAACACACCCAGTAATACAGTAAAAACACTACAAAATGATTGAACTCCAGGTTACAAAAATAGGCAATATTTATCTGAACAAAAAAAGACCAAAACGACAAAACTCCAACATACACAAGTCAAGTTAGGAATTTTTAAAGATTAAACTCAAAGAAACTTAGACACACTTAGAAACACAAAATGTTTCGATGAGGTGAAAACACAGCATCATGATGCAGTCGTTCCCAACAATCCAACTCCAATGGCACTGGGTACGGAGTCACGCAGACCCCCAGGTACAGTACCTTAGTGAAATGTGAAAACAAGCCGGTGCGTAAAGTCGGGGATCGCGGCTTCGCTGGATCCGAGGCGTCATTGGTTCTGGTGCTGCAGGGCGAAGGAGCTGAGGCATCACAAAGAGGTGCCAGGTCCTTGCTGTGGATCGGTGGAGGTGAGGCGGCGTTGGTGCGAATGGTTGAATCCGCGTACTTTGGGTGGAGTCGATATCCAGCGGTCATGACGAGGTGCGGCGACTTCCACAGAGTGGCGGAGTTCGCCGGGGCTTCAGCGGTGTCGGGCCTGCGAGGGTCGTAGCACTCCAGCGAGGACCACTGCTTCGGTTGCAGATGGCATCACAGGATTCAGCAGCGTCGTTGGTCCGGAGTGGTCCGAAGTCGGTTTTCTTGGATTTTCACCAGCTCCGTCTCTGAAGGGCCCAGGGACTGGATAGGGCACTACTTGGCAGGGCAGGAGTCTCAGTAGAGCGTCCATGTGCTGGTAGAGGAAGTCTTTGATGGCCCTGAGACTTCGGAACAGGGGGCAAGCTCAGTCCAAGTCCTCAGAGATTCTTCTCAAGCAGGAATATACCACAAAGTCCAGTCTTTGTCCCCTTTCACAGGCTGAACCAGCAGCTGCAGGATAGCTCAACAAAGCATAGTCACAGGCAGAGGCAGCTATTCTCCTCAGCTCTTTTCCTTGGCAGAGATTCCTCTTGATTCCAGGAGTGATCTAATTTTCAGGGGGTTTATGTCCACTACTTATACTCCTTTCTGCCTTTGAAGTAGGCACACTTCAAAGAAAGCCTCTCTTGTTTGCAAGATCCTGCCTTGCCCAGGCCAGGCCACACACCAGGGGGTTGGAGACAGTATTGTCTGAGGGCAGGCACAGCCCTTTCTGGTGTGAGCCACAATTCCTCCCCTTCCTCCCAGCACAGATGGCTCATCAGGATATGCAGGCTACACCCCAGCACCTTTTGTGTCGCTGTCTAGAGAGAGGTGCAAACTACCCAACTGTCAAACTGACTCAGATAGGGAATCCACAAACAGGCAGAGTCACAGAATGGTTTAAGTAAGAAAATGCCTACTTTCTAAAAGTGCCATTTTCAAACACATAGGCCCTCATTCCGACCCTGGCGGTTTGAAACCGCCAGGGTGGAGGGCAGAGGAAGCACCGCCAACAGGCTGGCAGTGCTTCCTGGGCCATTCTGACCGCGGCGGTAAAGCCGTGGTCAGAAAAGGGGAACCGGCGGTTTCCCGCCGGTTTACCCCTGGCCCAGGGAATCCTCAGCGCTGCCATGGGGATTCCGACCCCCTTCCCGCCAGCCTGTTTCTGGCGGTTTACACGTTTCTGGCGGGAACGGGTGTCGTGGGGCCCCTGGGGGCCCCTGCACTGCCCATGCCACTGGCATGGGCAGTGCAGGGGCCCCCCAACAGGGCCCCACAACGATTTTCAGTGTCTGCTTTGCAGACATTGAAAATCGCGACGGGTGCCACTGCACCCGTCGCACCCCTGCAAATCCGCCAGCTTCCACTTTGCAGGGGCTTTCCCGCTGGGCCGGCGGGCGATCTTTTGGAGATCGCCCGCCGGCCCAGCGGGAAAGTTAGAATGACCGCTGCGGTCATTTGACCGCGGTGCGGTCTTTTGGCGGTTTCCGACCCCCATAATCTAAAAACCAACCTCAATAAATGATGTATCTTTAAATTGTGAGCTCAGAGACCCAATACTCCATATTTCTTTCTGTTCCCAAAGGGAATATGAACTTTGATAACATTAAAAGGCACCCCCATGTTAATTTTTTCATGTTAATGTATTCTTTCATATTGATACTTTGGTTTAAAGACATCAAGGGTGAATTAATGTTGTTTTGAACTTAATGTGTACAGTGAGTTTAACTAAACTATAAAGACTAGTTAAACTCTTCTCAAAAGGTTGAGCATGGCATGGCGTTTGTTGCAAAATGGAAGGCTCTTGTTATGTCTTGTCGCCAGCCAGAGAAACCTCAATAGCAAAAGACTGAAAAGCGAATGCACCATAAGCAGTGCTTTAAATGGGCAGGTACTGTCCGGTACAGAGTACCGGCACTTGTTTATTTTGAAAGGGAGAGTACCTGCACTTCTTAAGAAAAACGTAATGCTTTTGACTTGAGAGTACTGGCACTTCTCGGAAACAAGCAGGTACTCTGGCACAGAGTACCTGCACTTCTATTTTTCCATTTCAAGCACTGAGCATAAGATAGTTAAAACATCATTACGAAAAGATCCTAGGACCAATGGCTACACAATGTAATACAGGTAGGTAATCTGTACAATAAAAGGACCATGAAACGTCAGCCCCACCTCTTTCTGGCTGCTGGGGAAAGCAAAGTCTCTTCTTTTCCTTACCATTATTATAATATGGTTAAAATATGCGAATAGTCGATTTATCTTTACCATATATTAAATGTCAGTGTGCTTATTTGTAAGGCAATGTTCTTCCTCTTGTGACATCTGCAATGGCTTTTTCCCCTTACTGTTAGAAATGGGGTTTCTGGTTGGCTAGGGTATGCACCTCAGCCAGGCAGAACCTACCCACTCTAGTCAGGGCAAGGGAGTTACACGTCCAAGATATCCCCTGCTCACCCCCTTGGTAGCTTGGCACGAGCAGTCAGGCCTATCCCAGAGGCAATGTGTAAAGCGTTTGCACAACACACACAACACATGTGATGCAAAATGTACACCACAAAGTAAATACAACACTGAGCTATGTAAAAATAATCTGTATTGCACAAAACATAATTAGACCAACATTACACGTAAGTAATACCCTGCTACCTTAGCTACTAATACTCTGCAAGAATATGCAGTTGTCACATTAGAACACGTAAGTACTCAGGATTCTGCAACATAATCAGTAGTCAGGAATTACAATAAGAGTTATATGCACTTGTCATGAATAACCCCTAAATACCCATAAAAGGAACATTAGAAAACACATCACAAGTCATAAAAATACATATCAGCTTGTCACGCTCATAAAAGAAACATCAGCACATATATGTAATATTATGAAAGCAGGTAAGGTCTATACTAGGCTCCTGGAGCCCATACTCCCTAAAAAGTACCTGGTTGTGATGTAGAGGCACTCCTCGTGCCTAAAAGATGAACAATGGGGCCCCCGGTGCTCCTATGCGCAAAACAGGGGCCTCTGAGGGTTCCTGGTAGAGAGGGGCGGTCTGCACCCCCTCTACAATGAAAAGACCGGGCCCCTCCAGGGACCCGTGATCCGTGGGGGCCCCTCGGGCCTCTAGTAGACCTCTCCGAAGGGGGGGGGGCAAAGTGCCAAAGATGCGAGTAGTGGGGGGTGATCGCGGCCCCTAGCGCAGTGAACGGGAAAAAGGGAATTCCCTTTCCTCCCCGTGTCCTGCTGGGGGATAGGCAGCCGCCCTTGTCCACGGTGCGGCTGCCTAAAATGCAAGAAAAAGGTGGAGAAACTGGAGCATCCCGTTCCAACTGCAGAGACCGGGGAAGGGGCGCTCCCCGCGCCTTCCCCGGTTCCTGCTGGGATGCTCTTTGAAGCTCAGACCCCTCCGGGGGTCCGAGGAGGCACTCGCCCGCACCCGATGTGGTGCGTGAGTGCAGGAAGCTGTTGGCGGGCCGCTGGGACGCTTCTGAGGTAATGGGAGGTGGCTGGTGCCCCGGGGGTGCTCCCAGGAGCTGGACGTGCCCTTGGGCGCCGAGAGGAGCAGGCTTGCTCCGTGTACTTCTTTTCGTGCCCCGGGGGCACCAGAAACAGCGTGGCTCCCGCGCTAAAAGAGAAATTCAAAGCCCGGGTTGAGGCGGTGATTCAGGGATCCCAAATAAAGTGATTTTCAGAGCCCTAGGGCAAAACCTGCAGCCCGGGCTGCGGCGGTGATCTTCTCCTGAAATTTAAGAGAGTGCTCTTTCTAAGCGCTTTGTCAGAATCTGCAGGAGTCTTTTGCAGGGGTCAGGGGCCACATCATCCTGCCTCTGGGAACAGGTAAAACAAGAAAAAGCACAGGGGTTGTGGGCCCTGCTACAGGCCAGCACAAGGGGTGCAGATGGTGGCAGTTCCTTCTAGTGACCAGGCAGGTCACAGGTCAGCACAGCAGCAGCAGTCCAAGGTGGTTTCCTGGTGAGTCCATTCATCAGCGTTCTGTGTCCAGTTTCAGGTCCCAAGAATGTTTAAATTGTGGGGAAAATTCCCCTGTACTCATACTAGGGTTACAGTGTGTTTTACAATGGTAGGGAGAGGAGGTTCCAGCCAGTTACAACTGGTTCTGGGAGTGCCCCCTCTCTCCTTTCAGCACAGGCTCCAAACATCAGTGGGGGGTTAACAACCCTATTGTGTGAGGCCAGGGCACAGCCTTTACAAATGCAGGTCTGCCTGCCTCTCCCTTCTCTCGGCCCAGGAAGGCTTTACAATATGTAGAGGCACCTCTGTGACACCTCCACCCTCCCTGTGTTCAGGCTGTCTGAGAAGTATGCATAAAGCCCCAACTGTCAGTCTGCCCAGACGTGGATTGGAAACAAGCTGCAAAACCCCAAAGTCATAAGCACAGATAAATGCGCACTTTCTAGAAGTGGCATTTCTGTGATAGTAATAAAAAATACACCTACACCAGTAAGCAGCATTTCTCACCACTATCACAACCATACCAAACATGCCTACGCTACCCCTCATAAATCAGACAATACCCCTTACACATAAGGCAGGGCATTTCCAATGCAATCCTATGAGGAGGCAGCACTCACAGCAGTGAGACACCAAGTTAGGCTGTTTGTCACTACCAGGACAGGCCACACAACATGGCACATGTCCTTCCTTCTACATGCATGGCACCCTGCCCAAAGGGCTAGCTAGGGCGTACCTTAGGGGTGACTTACATGTAGTAAAAGGGGAGTTCTGATGGATACAACTACCTGTGGATTCCTCACCTCATGAATACTCCATGGCGCCAGCATTCGACGGAAATCTTCTTACTAGTCTCTGCACGTCGACGAGGACGTCACTGTCTCGCACGCGACGCCGTCTGACGTCATACAGGCAATAAGAGGTCCTCGACGACGTGCAGACGTCAGTTCCCTTTTTTCCGTGCATTCGAAACGGTTATCTTCGAGGGAGCAACTGTTACTCTTGCGGTTACAGTGTATATCTTGCTGCATACTCTTTCTCTGTGGAAATAATGTCGCAGAGAAAGTCTGGATTTAAGCCTTGTCGTGAGTGTGGAGGCAAGATGTCGGTGACGGATCCTCATTCCGATTGCCTTTGGTGTTTGAGCTCCGACCACGACGTCTCGACTTGTGATTCATGTCAGCACATGAATCCGAAGGCCCTTAAAGAACGCGAGGCGAAGCTGTTTATGGCCAAGTCAAAGGAGAAGCATCACAAGAAAAAGTCTTCTCCAAGACATCGGCGTCATCGAGACTCCCGGCGCCGTAGAGAATCTCGGCGTCATTCAAGGGAGGCTCGTTCCAGGTCTCCGGATCGGCGCCGAAGGACATGGGAGGTCAGCCCCACGGTGACGCCGCATCCTTCGACGCCGTTGCCCTCTCCGGCGTCTCCAACTTCGCCTGGACAGGCGTCGGTGATTGAGGTATTGGAGCCTCAAGTGTTTTCTCCGGCGCAGACGCCGAGGCCGGCGTCGGGGTCGCCTCCGAGTCAGGCACCCCAGTATCCGGCTTTTCCCACCCCTGGAGCCGATAGTTCCGCATTCTTGAATGCGATGTATGCCATCTTCCAACAGATGGCTCCAGGGGGTGCTCCGGCTGGGCCTTTGGCCTTTTCTTTGGGTGATCCTGCGCCTCTTCGGCCGGCACCCTTTATGCCCTTTCTCCCGTTTGGGAACGTGGGCTCGGCGCCAGTGTCGGCGCCGGTGGCCGCTCCGGTGGCTTCGGAGGGATTGGCCCCAGGGATTTCCATCCCATCGACGTCGAGATTTCGGCCTGTGACTCCGGTGGGTCCATCCGTTTCAACAGCTCTTCAGTCGGCGCCGAAGTTACCTGTGGCGCCGGATGCGGCGTCGGTGGCTTCGGAAGATCGGCGCCGATCTCTGACTTCGGCGGAGGTATTGTCGACTCCGCGGATTGAGCAACGACTGCATTCAAGGAGGCCTGCTCTCCGGGTACTAGAAGAGCAGGAGTACCAACGAGCCCTAGAGGAAGGAGAGCTAGAGGACTCGGGTGATGGGCTGCGTGGACTGGAGTCGGCCAGTGGGCTGGACACTTCCCCTGAGTGGGACCTTTCGTCCCCGGGGGAATATACCGAGGAAGCTGCTTCCTTTCATACAGTGGTACGGAAGGCAGCTAGTTTTTTGGACCTGCCTTTGCCGGTGGTGGAGGCGAAACAAAACCTTTTGACAGAGGTGTTGCATCCGGCCTCAGCCGCGGCGGAGCCTCTATTACCTTTTAATGACGCTCTGCTGGATCCGGTTTTAGAGGTGTGGAAGAAGCCGGCATCTTCCCCAGCAGTTCACAGAGCCGTGGCCAGGAGGTATCGGACGGCTCCAACTGATCCTGGTTTCCTATCTAGGCACCCTACGCCGGAGAGCTTGGTTGTGCAGGCCTCCTGTTCGTCCAAGTCAGCGCCTGGTTCTTTTCCGACGGTGCCTGGGGACAGAGATTCAAAAAAGCTGGAGGCGCAGTCGAAGAAGATTTTTTCGTCCTGCAGTCTGGCATTAAAAGCCACCAATGCAACCTGTATCCTGGGGAGGTATATTCATGCTCTGATGGATGACATCTCCTCTTCGTTTACAGAGCTTCCCCAGGGTCTTTTGGATCTTGTCTCTGATGCCCAGGCTGCTGCGACCCAAATTATCCAGACGGGACTGGATACCACCGACTCGGTAGCCAGAGCAATGGGCACAACTGTGGTGGAAAGGAGACAGGCCTGGCTCCGTAACTCGGGCTTTTCGGCAGATGTACAGTCCACATTGTTGGATCTCCCGTTTGATGGGGACAAACTGTTTGGGGCTAAGGCTGATTCGGCCTTGGAACGGTTTAAGGAGAGCAGGGCCACGGCTAAGTCGTTGGGACTCCAAGCTCCTTCTTCCACGGCCTCTTCCAGATTCTTCAGGAGGTTTCGTGGATTTGGGCGTGGCTCTTCCTCCTCTTCCTTTCGGGGAAGATATCAGCAACCTGCCTCTTCCCATCCCTATAGATCTTTTAGGGGGAGGGGTAGGGTCCGCACCAGGGGAGCTTCTCAGCAGCACTCTGCCTCTTCCTCATCCTCTGGCGGGGTGCAGCAGGGGAAGCAGCCTTAGGCTTCCACCATTTCCCACTCACTCCTCTCCTGTAGGGGGAAGATTACAGCATTTTCTCACCAAATGGGAGACTGTTACGTCGGACACTTGGGTTCTCAGTGTTGTGGGAAAAGGCTACACCCTTCCCTTTCGGGAGTTTCCGCCCCTCATCCCGCCCCGCCCTTCGTATTGTTCACAAGAACACCTCCTGTTGCTAGAACAGGAGGTAGAAGTCCTCCTTTTAAAGGGCGCGGTGGAGTTGGTCCCGGAGCAGGAAAGGGGTCAAGGAGTTTACTCAAGGTATTTCCTGATTCCCAAGAAGGATGGTCGTTTGAGACCAATTCTGGACATGAGGATCTTGAATTGGTTCCTCAAGCAGGAAAAGTTCAAGATGCTGACCCTAGCACAGGTGCTTTTGGCGTTGAACATGGAAGACTGGATGGTGTCTGTCGACTTGCAGGATGCTTACTTTCATATCCCGATACTCAAGTCACACAGGAAGTATCTCCGGTTTGTGGTGGGATCGCAACACTACCAGTTTGCGGTCCTTCCGTTTGGTCTTACTTCAGCACCTCGAGTCTTCACGAAGGTGATGTCGGTGGTTGCGGCAGAGCTCAGAAGGAAGGGGATAGCAGTATTCCCTTACTTGGACGATTGGTTGATCAAAGCCAAGTCCCCGGAGCTTGTGTTGCGTCATCTGCAGTCAACAACCCAGTTGTTGTTCGACCTGGGCTTTTCGGTGAACGAGCCCAAATCTCACCTAGAGCCCTCTCAGCGCCTCCTGTTCATAGGGGCAGTACTGGATACAACATTGGGTCGGGCCTTTCCTCCGCCTCAGCGGATTCAAGATATTCAGGATTTGGTTCCAATGTTTCGAAATGGAGCGGTAGTTCCAGTCCTCAAGGTCCTTCGTCTGCTCGGTCTTTTTGCCTCCTGCATTCTGTTGGTCACGCATGCTCGCTGGCACATGAGGGCTCTTCAGTGGTGCCTCCGAAGGCAGTGGTCTCAACACAGAGGGGATCTAGAGGGTACTGTCAAGATCTCCAGAGATGCTGCTGTGGATTTGAAGTGGTGGATTGCAAGCAACAATCTTTCACAAGGAAAGCCGTTCCAGCAGTCGCCACCAGTGGCCACAGTCATAACGGATGCTTCCACTCTAGGGTGGGGAGCTCATCTGGGGGATCTGGAGATCAAAGGTCTTTGGTCTCCAGAGGAACAGATTTTTCACATCAATCTGTTAGAGTTACGGGCTGTACGTCTGGCTCTCAAGGCCTTCCTCCCTTCCCTTCGTGGTCAGTCGGTACAGGTCCTAACGGACAATACTACCACGATGTGGTACATAAACAAGCAGGGAGGAGTGGGGTCGTACCTTCTCTGCAGAGAAGCTCTTCGACTATGGTCCTGGGCAAAGGACCATCGGATTTGCTTGATAGCAAACCATCTGGCCGGAGTTTTGAACGTGCGTGCGGACAGTCTCAGTCGCCACTTCTCGGCAGACCACGAGTGGCGTCTCCATCCAGATCAAGTCCGTTTAATCTTCCAGAAGTGGGGGTTTCCTCGGGTAGATCTGTTCGCCACTCGAGAGAACGCGCATTGTCCGTTGTTCTGCAGCCTTCAGTATCCGATGCAGGAAGCGTTGGGGGACGCGTTTCAAATGACCTGGTGCGGCCAGTTGCTTTACGCGTTTCCTCCCATACCCTTGATTCCTCGAGTATTGAGGAAGATTCGCCAAGACCGGGCTCTAGTAATCTTAATAGCTCCGGATTGGCCAAGGAGGGTGTGGTACTCCGACCTTCTCCAACTCTCAACGTGCCCGCCGCTCCGTCTCCCTTTCAGGGCAGACCTCCTCTCACAGTCGCAGGGGCAGGTTCTACACCCCAACCTCCAGAGTCTGCACCTACATGCCTGGAGATTGAACGGGGCAACCTGAGTTCCTTCTCTCTCCCGCCTGAGGTAGTGGATGTTATATTAGCGGCCAGGCGACACTCCACTAAATCTATCTACGCTAATAGGTGGTCTAAATTTGTTGCGTGGTGTGGAGAGAGGCAGATTGATCCTTTACATGCTCATCTATCGGACATTTTGTCTTTTGCTCTATCTCTGGCGCAGAAAGGTTGTGCAGTGGCTACCATTAAAGGTTATTTATCGGCCTTGTCAGCCTTCATATGTCTTCCAGACCAACCATCTTTATTTAAATCCCCTATTGTTATCAGATTCTTGAAAGGTCTTCTAAATCAATATCCTCCAAAGCCATTCGTTATGCCGCAATGGGATTTGTCCTTAGTCCTGACTTTCCTTATGGGGTCCCCTTTTGAACCTATGCATTCTTGCCCCTTGAGGTATTTGGTTTTAAAAACAGTCTTCCTGATAGCTATAACATCAGCAAGGAGAGTGAGTGAGTTGCAGGCCTTATCAGTAAAGCCCCCTTATACAACTTTTTATGGGGATAAGGTGGTGTTGAGGACCAAGGCTGCTTTCCTCCCGAAGGTTGTTTCACCCTTCCATTTGGCTCAGGCAATTACTTTGTCCACGTTCTATCCTCCGCCTCATCCTTCCAAAGAGGAAGAAAGACTGCACCGTCTGGACCCAAAGAGAGCGTTGAGCTTCTTTATCGATAGAACAAAGGATTTCAGGCTGGAGGATCAGCTGTTTATTGGATACGTGGGCAAGAGGAGAGGAAAGGCAGTCCACAAGAGAACACTATCCAGGTGGGTTGTTCTTTGCATTAAAATATGTTACTCTTTGGCAAAGAAGGATCCTCCTGAGGGCATTAGAGCTCATTCCACCAGAGCTAAGTCGGCCACTTCGGCCTTAGCCAGAGGTGTTCCTGTGGTCGACATCTGCAAGGCCGCAACTTGGTCGTCCCTTCACACTTTTGCAAAACATTACTGTTTAGATTCTGATGTTAGAAGGGACGGCCATTTTGCACGGTCAGTGCTGCAGAATTTCTTGGTTTGACCATTTAGGCACCCACCGCCGGGCGTGGTACTGCTTTGGGACTCTATTCATGAGGTGAGGAATCCACAGGTAGTTGTATCCATCAGAAGAACGAGTTACTTACCTTCGGTAACGACTTTTCTGGTGGATACATTAGCTACCTGTGGATTCCTCACGGTCCCACCCGCCTCCCCGTTGCCTTTATGGTCTTGCCAAGTAATCCTTGAGTGCGCTCCTCTTGGTCTTTGAGGGTGCAATAGATGTATATATAATATATTTATATATATATATATGTATATGTGTATATATCTTTATGTATATACTTGGTGTGTGTATATATTTTAAAAGAGAGAGTTTTATATATATATATATATATGTACATAAAAAGATTTACAGTTATTCATACAATGTGGTGTATTTTTACAATATAATGGATGTTGCCTTGCTCTTTCATTGCATTGCCTGGTTGTTCTCATGCACGTAAAAAATGATTGGTACTGACGTCTGCACGTCGTCGAGGACCTCTTATTGCCTGTATGACGTCAGACGGCGTCGCGTGCGAGACAGTGACGTCCTCGTCGACGTGCAGAGACTAGTAAGAAGATTTCCGTCGAATGCTGGCGCCATGGGAGTATTCATGAGGTGAGGAATCCACAGGTAGCTAATGTATCCACCAGAAAAGTCGTTACCGAAGGTAAGTAACTCGTTCTTCTGGGCCTGGCAAGTAAATTTAGATGCCTGGTCCCTGTGGCAGAAAACTGAGCACACAGGCTCTGAGCTAGCAGGCCTTAGATAGGTTTGACCGGCTACTTCAGTGGGTGGCACAAGCAGCGCTGCATGCTCACTAGTAGCCTTTAATTTACAGGCCCTGGGTATAGGGATACCACTTTACAAGGGACTTATAGGTATATTAAATATGCCAATTAGGTATAATCCAATCATACCAAATTTGTAAGGGAGAGCACATGCAATTTAGCACTGGTTAGCAGTGAAAAAGTGCTGAGAGTCAAAACGTCAGCCAACAAAGTTCAGAAAAATAAGGAGGCAAAAAGCAAAAAGTCTGAGGAATGACCCTGAAAAAGGGCCAGGTCCAACACTTACTATCTTATTTAAGTCAGCTGGGCTCTGGTGATGTGACACAGGTCTGCTTCGGCTCAGCATGTGCCGACGGAGCCCGTTTCTGTGTTCCTTTGTGACTGTTTGATAGTAGCTCCCTCACAGAGCTCTTAAAGTTTCTGTACTTGGTAATGCGAGAGGTGGCTTTCGACTTCCAGTTTTAAATAACCCTAATGACTGTGCTCTGTTTCCGAGGACCTATTTTCCACTGGCTATTTTGTTTAGAACTAAACAATTGCCTTAACTCTACCATTATTTCCTCAAATGCTGTTCTTTGAAGGCTGTGTTTTCGAACCCATGTTGGTTTATGGTGCACTTATTTTGCATACAATCTGTTTAATTTTTAGTTAATACAAGTCCGGAACATGTTCGGAGCTGACAAAAGTAACTTTTAACTCCTTGGCGAAATTGAGCAGATGTCATAAATACATTGTCCACATATATATCTCCAAGTTTAGTTAACTTTTTCTTTTGTAATACTTTAATATTATGAACTTCACAGGTAACTGGTATGTACATGTTGCTTAACAGTGGGAGAAGAGTGGAGGAAGCTGGATAAATGTTGCAAATCCCAGCCAACCTAGCTATGGCCATCTGGAGCAGTTTACTCTATGAATTTCTTGAGACGGATGGGTTGCCGGGGAAAGAAGTGACAAGTGCAAAGGTCAGTTCTGGGGGAAGCCATACTCATGGCCTTATTTACAAGCCCTGTGGTGCAGGGCAGTGCAGCGCAGCAAGTGACCTTGCTCCGCTGCCCCATAGGAAAATGGCAGAAATGTGCCATCTCTACAAGATACAGCTCATTTCTTTCCTCTCCCTGTGCGCTGGCACACAATGGGCTGCCTAGCTCTGATGCAGGCACTCTTGCACCATGGTGCAAGGATGCCTGCATTGCAGACAGGATTGTTTCGGTGTAGGAAGGGACTCCTACCTGCACAAAAACAATCCAAGGAGGCTCATATAGAAGGGAACAAAAATAAGGATAAATAAAGATATTTCTCCTCACTGTGCCTCCCCTGGGGAGATGTAAGATTTTGACATATTCCCAGGTTTATAGATTCTTGTATATCTGGGAATGCATCAAAACACACCAGAGATGTATGGGAAAACCCACCGCAACGACCATGGAGCACTTCTCTGACGCAGTGTAAGGCAGCGCAGTGACTTGCACCACATTGCCTTACACCATTTCTACAAGGCCATATAACCACCCAAAGTGGCTTTCCATGGCCTTGTAGATATGGGCCGGAACTCTGTGACATGGGTGCATCACAAAAAGTGACAACTGGCAGCGCACAGGGCTTTTAAATAAGTCCCTCAGTGCCTGGCTCTTGTTCGGAAACCAGAGTTGTATAAAGTGTGCCTGTGGTGTAAGATAGTGTGTCTCCATATTAGGGACAGCAAATAATACATCTCCTCATTAGGGGCAGCAAAACCCCTTTTTCCAAACAAAAAACTGCATCATAGCCCAGTTGATTCTAGGTACCAGATTTATCATTATTTGATGCAACACAACACAGCAAGACAACTTGCTGTGCTATGACAAATGAAGAAGGCAATGTGCAATCCTGCTTCCTAACTGCGCCAGCACACTATGTGCTGCCTAGCATCAATGCAAGCACCCTTGTGCTATGGTGCAAGGGTACCTGTGTTACAACCAGGATTATTTTTCTGTGGGAAGGGACACCTTCCTGCACAAAAACAATTTGTAGAGAATTTTTTCTCTTTTTAAGTATGCTGCAGAATGCTGTCATTAGGAAAAAAAACTAGGAGAAATAAATATGTTTCTCCTTGCTGCACCTCTATAGGGAAGGTGTACAGTTTTGATGCACTCCCAGGTTTACTTGTCTTGGTAAATCTGGGATTGCACCAAAGTAGATGGGGGATGTGTGTGAACACCCACTCTCCCCACTTGTAATGCCTTCCCTGCCCAGAGTAACGCAAGGCAGTGACTTGCGCTGCCTCAGGTTACTTCAGATTTATCAAGCCACGCAGGGCCATTTTAGGTGGCCTTGCTTGGCTTAGTAAATTTGACTTAAGGATTGCGTTCCCCTTGCATTACACTGCATGACTTAAAAGCAAGGCAAAACTTTGATAAATCTCTGCCTATTTTGTTTATTTGTCCACACAAATTTAACTTCTTCACAGGTGAGGCTTTTGCTATTTAGGATACTTTGCACGTATGCCTCCAGAACACTTTTTCCACATAAGAAACCCAAGACAAATTTGCCTCTTTTTCCCCAGCATAATGGGGATTCTAACGGTACAGACGGTTTGTGGATTCCCCGGGGGGGGGGTTGAAATAGCCAAAATATAGTTACATTTTGTTTTATGGTGGAAAAATAGGAGAAAAGTGCTCCACAAAAAAGTGCCTGTTTTTTTTTCTAAAAAAGGCATTAACAAAAGTATGGTTGTGTTAAAGTCACCATCTTTCCAGCTTTCAGGAGCATGCTGAGCTGGAAAAAAAAATAACCATCGTTTTGGCACTATTCTAAGAGGTAGCCCATTATTCCTATTTTTCGTGCTTTTAACCGACTTCCAGTTTGTGGTAAAAACAGGTGTGAAAACCACGGATGATCCCGAAAAGTTATGGATTTCTGAAACATAGATACAATTATGAATTCAGCAAGGAGTCATTTGTGCAGATCTCTCAAGGTTTTCCCAAAGAAACTAACTCTTGAAATAAAAAATCAAATTGAAAATGAGTAGGCAATTTGTGACAATGTTTTCATCTATAACTTCTTGTCACAAAAGACGATTTAGAAAAGTAATATACTGTTATGTCTGCCAGAGCCTTCTAGCCAGGGGAATACATAAGGTTTGTAGGTTCTCCAAGAACTCTGCGTAACCATTGCCAACAACTGAGGTGTAACTTACAATGGTTTTTCGTTGTGTACTGACAATACAGCAATTCACATGTTAAAGTATAAACAGTGAATATTGGGTATGGAGGATCCCTATGTATTTCTGACGTATATGCCATATACTGACTTTAGGAGCAGTGGTTATTTGTACATATCTTAATTTCTGGGTACTCACACTAGCAGGAGATTCAGAGGGCATTTTTATAAATGTCTTCTTTCTTGCACACTGGCTTACATTTGGAAGGCACAAATGTAGAGAATTTCAAATGTTTTTTCTATTCTGTCTTTCCACCTGGCTCCTCTTAACAATGTAACCTCACTTGTGTGGCCGGGTCTAGTGCCACGACCTAGAGACCTCATATTTCACCTAGCAGAAACAATACTTTTTTACTTGTCTAGCTACAGATTTTGGGCCCTAGATCAGCTATTCCCCAGGAAACCCACTATATTTAAATATTTCTGAAAAGCAGTGAGGGTGCCAGTGTGGTGTGACTTGTGTTTTCCCAAACAACCTCTGCAAACTCAAAACTGCACCTAAAATCTTACATTTTCCTCACATTTCTGTGATAGAAACTTTTGGAGTCTGTAGAGAGACCCAAATTTCCAACCAATCTAGCACCTAGGGAAACCAACCAAACCTAAGCATTTTTTAAAACTGAACACATGGGCGAGTCAAGGGTGGCATGACTTGCCTGGTCTCACCAGGTGTTTTAGCCAGAAGCCCTGACAAACCTCAAACGTTTGTGTGAGGAAAAGTTCTATAATTGGTGGGGAGCCACAAATTTCCTACCCCCCAGCAATCTCCCAATGTCTCCCGATAAAAATGGTGCCACACTTGTGTGGGTGGACTTAGCATCCGCAACAGGAAAGGACTCAAACCATAATGTGGAGACATCAACATTTCCTGTCAACAAACATGACCTGAATTGCCAAAAGGGGTATCTGTGGCAGTTAGGCCCGAGCTCAGCAGCCACTCTGGGAAACCTATCAAACCCAGACGTTTCTAAAAACTAGACACCCGGGGAGTCTGCTGTGTAGATTTCTTGAGGTTTTCTTACCCACAATGCACTGCAAACTAAAATTTGGTCTAAAATCACAGAGTTTCCTTGTATGTCTGGATGTAAACTTACAGAAACCACAGGGAACCACACATTTCAAACTACCTAGCCAACACTTGCCACAATAAAAACGGTACTCCACATGTGTACCACATAAAACCAACCCTGGGGTCTAGTGGGCTTTCTGGCCCTGGTGTGGCAGATTGGGGGTCAAGACTGCCAATTTTCCTCCAGTTGAGGCAGAAAGTATGTTGTGCCTGGGGTGGGCAGCTCTAGCCCATTGTCATGGTTTCTGCATCTCCCTAGTGCATAGTACATGGATCCCTGTCTGGAAATCGCTTTCCTGTGGTGACCCCCAATCAGAAATCCATTAGGGAGAGATATCATTGGAAAATGGAGATTCTCCCCTTTCCAATGACACCTGCCCCTTGTAAAATTGATGCTTGGATGGCTGAGATATGCCCCCGAGCCATTCGGCTCATTTCACTTTCACTTTCAGATAAAAAATAATTTTGCGTGGCATGCGCACCATTTCATGAAAAGAAAAAGACTCAGGCTGCCGGGGAAGCTGTTAAACAGCAGCCCGATCTCAAAAATGTAAAAAAGGAAGACCTCTGGTGCGAGCACCAAAGGGCCCTTTACAACCCTCTCCAACGTCAGCCACTGGCAGACAGATGCACTGCGGGATGGAGGGGGTATGGACATCAGCATGTAGCTGACGCCTGCACTTAAAAGGTTAATCAAAAGAGTGAAAATAACCTTTTATCTAGAGGAGTATTAATGTTTTGGAACATGTAAAATAATTTAGGTACAGTTACCATTTACAGCCCGCCCCTTCAAGCCATGGATATATGTAACTGAATCAATTTTACCTAGTTGTTCGGTCAACGATTCTATGTAGGTTCTATGTAGATTCCATAGTTTACACTGAAGAAGGAACACTATACTGAAGTATCTAATGGGTTCTGTGTGCCATTGAATAAGGAAGTGGTTCTTACTCTGTGGTCCAGGGACCCCTGTCGGTCCATGAAGCCTATTCAGGGGGACCATGACTGCTTAGAAAAATAAATAATAGTAACGGGTTAATAAAGTATATATAAATAAAGAAGCAACATGTATAATTGAACATTTTAAAACATTCTGTAAAAGGTGGGTCTGCCTTTCCACGATTAGAACTCATGTACTCCAGGACACCATAGTTCCTCACTGGATGAGCATTCACTTCAGTGATCACATCTTTCCAGCAAAGACATACACACTTATTTACTAGCCTCTCATGACAGCAGTTCTACTTTTAGAAAAGGCTGGGCTTGGTAAGGAAAAAGGATTAGAGTTGTCAGCATAAAGCTGACTGCCATCAAAGAAAAGTTATGCCACTGAGGCCTCAACACATGATTAACTGTTCACCACTTGTCCTGTTGTTAACACCTTATATTTTCCACAATTATTCAAAGCTTGAAGGAGACTAGAGAAACAGATCATATAATGAACTCCCAGATTAAAAACAAAGTGTAATGCTCTGAATGTTGTAGTGAATTCTACATTTATCCCTGCAGAGCAACATCGTATGGCAGTCAAAGCTCCGATAAACTCTAATTTGGAATATGGAAATTTCGCGCTCACAGGCCAGTTACCCTATGGAGCCCAGAAGTTATATTATTTGTAAATACTACTATGTACTGAGTATTCGGTTAAAGAAGGGATGACCATTATTGGTACACCAGAGGTGCTTTAATTCCCTCACAATTGAGCTGAGAATGGTTGTTCTAGTTTTATGTCTAATTTGTAGGTACCTGCATGATGTAGTCATATTAAAGATCAAGTTGTCTATGCAACTCAATTTTACGACGCAATAATAATCTTTGATGTACATCTCGACAGCTGTTAAATTCTATCGGAGTCTCATAACATTTTCAATTGCTAGAGTCGTGGCTAGGTCTAACTGACACTCAATAGGTTTCTAGGTGTGCGCTATTAGTATGGAGTAATATGTTCACTGTGATTGGGACAAAGAATTCAACAACCAATGAATGGATTGTATTAAATGTTCCCCAATTTATCACTGATGTAGCTAGAAACCAAAGAGTTTTTATCACCTTGCTTCACTCTCCTCTTATTTTAATGTCTGCCTCAGTATTCTTTATTTGCGTGCTCATGCTTGTAGTTAGTGCTTCATTCCCCCGCCATCATCTTTTTCCAAAGCCAGGGGCACCAAATTCAGACAAGATGACTAGGCAGATGACAAAGTGGCATTCCTTTCCTTTGTGAGAAGCAGTGAATAATGTATAGCAGCACCTAAACCTGCGTGGCAATGTTCAGAATAGGTTAAGCCACCACACCCACCCGCCTGGACTGGGCATGGAACGACCTTCTTTATGTAATTAGGGTTTAGGAGCATAGTTTTCAAGCAATGTTGCCAGTCTCAGTGGTGTAACGAAACTTGAGCCCCCGCTGCCCAGTATATGGAGGGGCCCCCTCCAGACTCGCTCAGGAGCTCTCGGGCCTGGGTACTGTGCTGAAGGGTGTCCCCTGGAGCTCGCCCCCCCCCCCCCCTCATTGTGTTGTCTTCGGGGGACTTTGTTACACCACTGATCAGTCTAATGGGTCTGAATGATGCGATATCTTTGTTCCTTTTAGAGGGGTGTGTGAAGTGTAAGTAATTTATGTAGGTAAGTGAAACTTCAGAAAAATGACACAAAATTATTTGAAATTACGTGAAATGCTAATGTGGCATTTAGCACAAAAAAACCAGACACAAGTAAACTAATGCCGTGAACAGTAGTCACTCACATTCTGGTAATTTGTGTTCTTGTGCTCCTCCAATTGGATTTTCATCTGAATGGACTTGAAATGGCACCATTTTGGGAATGTTGTATATTAAGCATGATGTGAAATTATAAACATTACACAGGATTGCATTGGCGTACCAAAAACTTTGCCTGGGCCTAGTTCTTTCTTTGGTACCTGTTCTGCAGTTCTTTTCAGTCACAATGTACAGTGGGGTAGCAGTGAAAACTGTCTGCACAGTGTTCGTGCACGCTTATCAGGTAATTAAATATTTGTGGGAGATCATTTTGGACACACGGTCTTCTTCCACCTCTGTGAGATGTTGAACAGCATTCTTAATATTCTTCTCGATTGCATGCCATACCGCTCATTCCATGTCGGTAAGATCGATGCTGTGCTATCTTTTTGTATAGTGTCCTGCTTGAAACGCTTACTCATATGGTCTAAACCAATTTTCCTGATTTATTTACCTCTGGGAAGGTGCTTCGTGATTCTTAACATTGGTACATGCATCTAGACTACTTTGAGTCCTTTATTAGAGTGGACTATTCAGTGGGTTGCCACATTTGTTTAACGTCATTCTTTTGCATTGGCGTACCAAAAACTTTGCCTGGGCCTAGTTCTTTCTTTGGTAGCTGTTCTGCAGTTCTTTTCAGTCACAATGTACAGTGGGGTAGCAGTGAAAACTGTCTGCACAGTGTTCGTGCACGCTTATCAGGTAATTCAATATTTGTGGGAGATCATTTTGGACATACGGTCTTCTTCCACCTCTGTGAGATGTTGAACAGCATTCTTAATATTCTTCTCGATTGCATGCCATACCGCTCATTCCATGTCGGTAAGATCGATGCTGTGCTATCTTTTTGTATAGTGTCCTGCTTGAAACGCTTACTCATATGGTCTAAACCAATTTTCCTGATTTATTTACCTCTGGGAAGGTGCTTCGTGATTCTTAACATTGGTACATGCATCTAGACTACTTTGAGTCCTTTATTAGAGTGAACTATTCAGTGGGTTGCCACATTTGTTTAACGTCATTCTTTTTAGTTGCTTTTATTTAAACCCAAATGTTATTGTGAGTTCCACCTCGTTCTTTTTGTTAGCACAGTCATGACTGAACCACCGGTATTTGTGTGTCCAAGGTAGGGAACTGTTGTTCTGCTCTAGTGCTATCAATGTCGCCCAGATCCGTTCAGAAAATCTGCGAACAAACAAGGAAAATTCACAATGTGAAATAGAAACACATTTAAATGAATGAGGAAATAAATATGCTATATAAGGAAAAGACAACTCTCCATGATGGATTTCTGACTTGACGAGTACCATCCAATTAATGACAAATTGCCAGTTACCTGCCAAGAACAGAACATAGTTCACATGATACGCATCTTTTATTTATTTTATTTCCTCTATATAGAGCCTACGAAATTCATTTTATGGCCAGATTACAGTTCTTTGGTGTAATCTGGTCTTGAACTAACAGAAAGGGTGAGTGAGGTAGACTGGCCGAGTGGGATCGGATCCTGTTAAGAAACATTTGTGAAACAGAAAGGATGGCTTCTAATTGCCTTCAGATGCAAGCATCAAATGATGACCGGGGAGTTTGTTGAGAGGATAGAGTGTGTCCATCACATCAAGTTAGCCTATAATGGACCCTACAGTCACTCCTTGGTGGGCAGACTTGTATGTCTCTGCCTGTATTTCTATTGCTGTAACTGTGATTGGTGGATCTAAAAGATATGGGGGCATATTTAAGAGCCCCTAGCACCACCAAAGTGTCACCGTCATTTTCCCTTACATCTGGCCCTCGATGAGTACGAGCTACGTGGTGGAAGCATAATACTGTTCATGCATAATACTGTTCACCTTCAGAGGGCAGGACATTGCTCCAGATGATTATCTCTGGCATGGTACAGGGAATCAGCAAAGAAGGCAAACTGAGTTATAGAAAAGTAAGGGGCATATTTATATTTGTTTTGCACCTAATTTATCTCTTTTTTCCCCTCAAATTCAGTGCAAATCTAACTCCATGTTTATACTTTGACAATAGACCTGTCTAGCACCAAAGTTATGGAGTTAAAGTACCTACCTTGCGTCACTGAGATGCAAGGTAGGTGTTCCAGTGCCAAAAACAACTCTATGGCCTTAGCGACAAATTTATACCCCATGCTAAAATCACTCACAGGGGAGGAGGGGTCAAATAATGGTGCAAAGCTTTCTTTGCACAATTAATTAACTCCTGGGTCAGGGCTGGCGTTAGGAGGCGTTAGGAGACCTGTGGGCCTATTTCCACAGTGGAACACCATGGAATAAGCCTGCAGGTGCCCTCCTCAGGCCCTGGGGACACCCCCACCCACACCAGAGGGACAGCAGAGGATGGGGGACCCCATCCCAGGTAAGCATAGGTAAGTACAGGTAAGCATTTTATTTTATTTTTTATGTGCCATTGGGGGCCCTAAAACTGGGTACAGTGGTCATTCCCAGGGGACACTGGTCCTCTGTGCTGGCCATTGGGGTGGTGGGCATGATTCCCGTCTTTTCTAAGACAGGAGTCATGTGGTATGGATGGTTTTGCGTCATAAAATGATGCTAGGCTGGTTAGAGTCTTTTTTTACTCTATCCTGACTAATGTCATTTTTTGGTGCAAAACCCCCATCTCCCATACTGCCACCCTCATACTTTTTTTATGATAGCCCACCCTTTGCGCCAGCCTGCACCATTCCATAAATATGGCGCCCGGCTGCCGCTCAGGAATGGTGCAAGCCGGTGCAAAACCTTTTGATGCATAACTGTGTTAGTGCAGTTTTGCACCAAAAAGTATAAATATGCCCCTAAGTTTTGTGTACTCTTCCCTGTTTCGTATTCCCACCAAATTCTGTAGTCGCCTTAGTTGTCAATGGTCCTTTTTGTGCAAAGCACTGCAAAAGTCATTTTGGACAGTCAGAGAAGTGACCGACCCACACTTTCATTATCAGCTAGAAATCGATTTTCACAAATGAACACTGGTCCCCTTGCCTCCTGTGCTAGCGTAGGGGTTTTAATAAAATATTAATGAGTATTCATGTATTATGAGTAATAGATTTGCAAAGAAAATGTAATAACATAGAAAAATAATGCACACATTTGAAAATGTGATCACGAGGAGTGGCCGTCATTGTTCACAAAATGTACTTATTAATGCTTATTAAAATTAAATGTTGAGCATATATTTGATTAATGTAGTAATATGTCATATTAAGGGTTATCCATTATGCATTAGCTTTATAAATTGTAGGCCTTAACTTCGCGAAGGTCTTGGCCTAGTTGCACAGCCTCATGTCAAGCTGTATTTCTTAACGTTTAATAAAATGGCTGTTCAGAGAATTAAACTGTGATTTTCTACTGTACTGTCTAAATGTGCTCGTAGCTAAAATACTTTCTCATAAGAACTGATTGCTAGAAGATGCTATTCTTGTTGATTGCAACATTATTAGTGTATACTGTGTAAAACTGACTTTCTCAGGAGGAGATCAATGGGTACACTGACTGGAGTATAAGCTGCAACAAAATTGTTACCTGATGAGCCAGATGATGAGGATATTACAAGAGAAGCCAATCAGCGGTATGTGAACGGAGTAGTGGTAGAATTCATAGATTTTAAGTTTTTGTTTTATTGGACAAAGTGTGAACATCCGATCCCTTGACCAATAAGGACTTGGGAAGTAGTTTTAGGGAATTTAACTTAACAGAAAACCAGCATTACGCATTGCACATCTGCTATTGTGCATTAGCAATTTTCTCTCTATTCTTCTTGAGGGCTTACCTCTATTCTTTCGAATTGCTTAGAGCCTTTGTGTTTTCTGTACTTTGATGCTGAATCCTGATGCCTTGCTAACCGAACTGATGTCCTGCTGCCGAAGACTATTTTAGCTTGCAGATCCAATTGAGGAGAGGTATATGAATTACTGAATGTGACTTGCAATGTATGTTTGATAGAGCCATAGTTAGATGATTTCCAAATTTGTGCTTACTAAATTGTTTTGCATGAAGCCCAACATGCTGACGGTAATTTGATGTTAGTTAAAGATTCTCACTAATGAAAGTCTGCTATAGGGAATAACGGTTCGATGCATTTTCTTTGCTGAATCTAAAGGTATGTGACATTGTTTGCACAATTGTTCTTGTTATTGATTTCTACTGTTACCTTAGAATATGTAATAGTTCAAGCTTTGATTAGATTGTGTTTCGTTCAGCGCTTTGGACAGCCAGTGTTGTTTCTGTATGTGTATCATTTGATTTTGAGATTAATTTATGTGACCTTAGCATTGTTAATATAGGGAAATAAATATTCTAACTTTTAATAAAGGTGTGGTTATTCATGACAGAAAGGTCATGGTGTGCGACATTTACTGACTCCATTGATTATTAATGTCATTGGTTATCATTGATTATTGATGTTAGTGATTGATTATTGACCTGCATGTACTGAAGTTATGGTGGGATCATCTTAATTGCGAGTCAAAAGGTTAATCGACCTATTCGCGTCTCCTTGTGAGTTTACTTATTTAGGTCTGACGTGCCAACGCCTGCTCTTCATCATGAAATAACGCCTTGGGAGTCTGGCTTCAAGAATATTATCCAGATTGTTGGAATCCTGCAACATTGTATTGAACTAATTTACAGTTTTCTCCTTTCAAATAATTTCTGGCCAGCTTTAAAGTGTACATTATAGGAGACGATTCTCTGTGAGAGAGAAATGTACACCAAAATAGCTAGAAAGCTGATGTGTTTTGTGCGAATGATCACATGTAATATTAGATTTCTTCTGGAAGAGAGTAGGCTCATGTTCCAAGTAAAATATTTAGGGAGATGTGATAATGGATTGGTAATGCAGTCTTTCATGCCAGGGAGCACTTTATAAAGGAAAGCATTATTGAATTTACTCTTTATTTGTGTAGCTTATTTTGGTTGCCAGTGTTATGCAAGGCACTGCAAAGAAACCTTACTAAAGACTCTATTTAAAAAGTGTTGGCGTAGGGCAGCATCGCAAGCCTTTTTGCTGCCCTACCCTGTGTCGAAACAAAAGGGCAGGAATGCTCTTTATCTACAAGATATGGCACATTCCTGTCCTTGTCCCCTGCGCTGGGGCATAAATTGCTGCAATGTACCAACGCAGGCACACTTGCACCATGGCGTAAGGATGTCTGCATTGTAGGGATGATTGCTTTTGAGCAAGAAGGGACACCTTCCTGCACAAAAAACAATCACAAGAGGCGTTTTCCTTCTTCTATGTGCGCTGCAGAATGCAGCATACATAGAAAGAGGAAAAAACGGGTACAAAAAAATGTTATTTCTCTGTGTTGCACCACCCTTACGCCACACCTGGGGTGGCGTAGGAATCTGCATTCCCAAGGTTACGAAACTTTGAAAATCTGGGAATGCTTCAGATTCCATGGGTGTTGCGTAGGAACACCCGCAGCAACACCCATGGAACGCTCTTTTCACGCAGAGTACTGCATGAAAAGGGTCTATATCTACAAGGCCATAAACAGCCACGCAATGTGGCTTTGCATGGCCTTGTAGATATGCCCCTTTACCGCGGGTGCATCAAAAAATAAAAAATGTGACGCACCAGCGGCACAGGCCACTTGTAAATGAAGCCCAATAGTGTAGATTTATCTGCTTGGTTAACCCAAAGATCATTTTTAGGACAATGTGGGATTCCACTGCTGGTGCATTTGAGCAAAAGCTATTTGATTAAATTCAGTTTTGTGTCAGTTTTAGCAAACCATAAGCATATGATTTGTTGGCAGTCTTTCGACCTCCAGCAGCAAGAATTTAGGACTCACTCAGGGTGCCTTGTTGCAGAGGTTGTGAAGTCAGGTACTCCAGTTTTAACAATGTTGGGAGATCCTGTTAAATTTAGGGGTACAGAACAAAAATAAATTGCGGGTTGAGCCCCGCAAGTCCCCTGAGAAATGAGGAATTGAAAAGGGAATAGTAAATACCAGGTTTAATTCCCCCAATGCTTTCTCATTCTGCCCTGCACTCTCCTCCTTCACCAGCAAGAATTTAGATCTCATGCAGAGAGAGTTAATTTGTCATTTCCCTAGTTTACAATACCGTGAGTCCCATTTACTTAAGGGTGAGGCACTAACAGAGAATACAGGCTGATCCCTGCAAAGCCCCTGATAAATTAGTAATTCCCTAGGGAAATAGTATCTTGGTAATTCCTCATTCTCCACTGTAGTTTACTCCTGCAGCTTCAGTTGTGTTCAGCAAAAAAAATCTATGGGCAAGTCAAGGGTCTTTACGTGTTCCCTCTAATGCTCATTCTGGCCAGTAACTCTGTTACTGGCCTAAGAGGAATTTCAAGGCACTTACCACGAGGCCCACAGTCTGACCTTGAGGCTAAGGCTTATGTACAACTTTGCTGGAAAATTCTGAGCCTTTCAAATCCTGGATTCTTCAGGGTCAGAAATATAAATTGTCAGAGTTTTATTTCATCCAATAATCAGTGATTTCGCCTGCTACATATCTTCAGGTAGAAATCTGCATAATTGTGTTTGTGGAAATTGGCAGAAAATATTGGCACATGAATATTTTGATCTGTAGGGCATCAACATCTGCATGTTGGATCCTATTTTGGAGGGTTTTATTTTGAATATTTAATATTTATTGCTCCCAATAAATATTAAACCCCCGGGGCTGTGGTTATCACATGAAATAAATATTGGTTCCACCATTGGTAAATTTGTAATTAATGACTTTTTGTAGTTTTTAGCAAAACGACTGTGATTTTATAAAAACAACCAAATGTCCTGTTTAAACTAAGAGACTTTTTTTGTTCTGGGTGGAACTGAAAAAAGTTCCAAATGTTTGTACTTCGTAAATTGTGTATTTATAAACCTTTTCTCCAGCTGTGTCTTTGGCAAATATTTGCCACAAAAAAGTATGATCATTCATCTGCAAAATATCAGTTTATATGTTTTACTTTTATCAAGACTAGGGAAGACTAGTTAAGAAAAACTTCTGCATATTTCACATTTTTGCAGCATGGTCATTTGATGGGTTCTACACCTTCAACCCCTTTTCTGCTCCAATTAAAAAACTCAGGGACCTATTTACAAGTCCCTGGCGCCATGGGTGTGTCTTTTTTATATGGGAAAAAGTGAAGCACGGTGGCGCAAGGGGCCTGTTAATAAGCCCCTTAATATTTATGCATCTCAATAACATATTCCACCTGCTTGTTAGTGGGGCCCCGCTAGGCATTAGGCAAGCCTCTGGCAGTTGTTGGCAATGACAGTTTCAGGTGAAAACCACAGCATGTACTCATATACAAGACTGCCCTACATTCCTTTCAGATGCGGGAGAAAGGGTATATGAAAAATAACCAAATAATAATTACTCCAGTGCAACTTTATTGTTTATATACTTGTGTGTTGTTAGGCCTGACATCCTTGGCGTGTTATTCCCCCAGAGTTTTTGCCTTCACCCTGCCTCCTTGTCAAATACATCTTTGTTGGTTTTAGGACTTTGTTCACTTTACCACTACTAACTAGTGCCAAGGAGGATCCCCTCCCTAAGGTGAACCACCTAAATATTTTCTGTCTGATGTTCTGTCAAGTGTGGAGCAAAAAATGATCCGAACACAGTCTGCGTGGACCTTTTTTCCACCTCTTCTCTAGTGTGCAGGGAAATTATTTTACATAAATTCTCCTTGTTCAGTAGATAAAAATACCATCTGTCCAGTTGGGCAATATTGTCACATGATGATCGCCTCGAAATCAATAAAGTTTGTAATTATATTGTCATAAAATCAGAAGTTGAAGCCTCACAGTTCTTAATATCCATAATGTTGATCCATTCATATTTTTTTTACTTTGTGACTTCAGCAATCATATTTGTTTAATTTCTCTGATAGACATTAGCAAGCAACTCAATAATTCAATCAGAAATAGCAAGTTTCCTGATACAGAGATAGATTTTTTTGTTATTTGCCCTGGGCCATCTTGGAACCCACTCATGTTGGAAGCACTGGCACTCCCCCTACATGCTCCCTCATGGCATGTCTCCACTGGGGGTGGCATCAGAAGAGATTTCATTGCCATCTCAAACTTCCCTTGGTGATTTGATGTCAGTTCAGGCACAGCACATTGATGTCATCAGATGGTGCCTGGGATGTGCTGTAAGCCATTTGCTTCTGGGATGGGTGTGTTGTGAAACATAAGGACACAGGGGAAATGTAAGAGTTTTCCTTTTCTCCCATGTCTGGCTGTAGTGGATTCCTGATCTATAAATGAGGATGGGCCACAATCATGGAGCAGGAATCTCACTCACTAGACCACTAGGGCTTTGTTTTTTGATGAGGGCACGGCCCTTTGAGCAAAGTTTGTTCCCCATGAGGGATAAATGTATAGCCATGTTTTGGCCCCCCATGGGGTAGTTCAGACATTTGTTTTTTACACCTGGGGACCATATTTTCTGTTATTCTGCCCCTCCACAGGCAGAATGTGATGTGTGTCTTTAGAGTGCTCTGCCCTCTGGGTGATGATAGAAGCCCACTATACACCAAGGATTATTTATGGACGTGTAGCCTTGGGCAAGGGTTGCTCTCCTTGGGGCCATTTTACTTTTGCCTGTCACCCTTGAGGGCAGATTTTTTTATTTCTGGTCTTTTTTGAGTGGATTTGGCATCAGGGTGGGTGGTAACACTTGAATCACCTGGGAATAAGGTCATACATGTGGTGGGGGATCGTCTTCTGTGGGTAAGGTTTGCTTCCATCTGCTGGTGTCTTTCTTGCCTATGTCACGCATCCTTTCAGGGGAATATGAACTTGTGGCTCCTCTCTGATTCCAGAACTTTCTGTCACCGAAATGGGAGGAAAAAGTGTTTTGTTTTACAAATTTTGAAGTATGCAAGGGATTCTGGGTAACAGAACCTGGTGAGAGCCCCACAAGTCACCCCATCTTGGATTTCTTCAGGTGTCTAGTTTTCAAAACTGCGCATGTTTGCTAGCCTTCCCTAGGTGCCGGCTGAGCTAGAGGCCAAAATCCACAGCTAGGCACATTGGAAAAAACAGCTCTGTTTTCTTTGGGAAAATGTGATGTGTCCACGTTGTGTTTTGGGGCATTTCCTGTTGTGGGCGCTACACCTACCCCCCACAAGTGAGGTGCCATTTTTATTAGAAGACTTGGGGGAATGCTAGGTGGAAGGAAATTTGTGACTCCTCTCTGATTCCAGAACTTTCTGTCTCCAAAATGAGAGGAAAAAGTTTTTTTTGGCCATATTTTGAGGTTTGCAAAGGATTCTGGGTAACAGAACCTCGTGAGAGCCTCACAAGTCACCTCATCTTGGATTCCGCTAGGTGTCTAATTTTCACTACTGCGCAGGTTTGCTAGGTTTTCCTAGGTGCCAGCTGAGCTAGAGGCCAAAATCCACAGCTAGGCACTTTGCAAAAAACAGCTCTTTTTTCTTTGTGAAAATGTGATGTGTCCACGTTGTGTTTTGTGGCCTTTCCTGTGGCGGGCGCTAGGCCTACCCACGCAAGTGAGGTACCATTTTTATCGGGAGACTTGGAGAAACACAGAATAGCAAAACAAGTGTTGTTGCCCCTTGTCTTTCTCCTCAGTTTTTCCTTCCAAATGTAAGACAGTGTGTAAAAAAGACGTCTATTTGAGAAATGCCCTGTAATTCACATGCTAGTATGGGCACCCCGGAATTCAGAGATGTGCAAATAACCACTGCTTTTCAACACCTTATCTTGTGGCCATTTTGGAAATACAAAGGTTTTCTTGATACCTATTTTTCACTTTTTTTATTTCAGCAAATGAATTGCTGTATACCCGGTATAGAATGAAAACCCATTGCAAGGTGCAGCTCATTTATTGGCTCTGGGTACCTGGGGTTCCTAATGAACCTACAAGCCCTATATATCCCCGCAACCAGAAGAGTCCAGTTGACAGAACGTTATATTGCTTTAAAAAATCTGACATCGCAGGAAAAAGTTACAGAGTAAAACGTGGAGAAAAATGGCTGTTTTTTCCCTCAATTTCAATATTCTTTTATTTCAGCTGTTATTTTCTGTAGGAAACACTTGTAGGATCTACACAAATGACCCCTTGCTGAATTCAGATCGTTGTCAACTTTTCATAAATGTTTAGCTTTCTGGGATCCAGCACTGGTTTCTCACCCATTTCTGTCACTAACTGGAAGGAGGCTAAAAGCACAAAAAAAAGTAAAAATGGGGAATGTCCCATTAAAATGTCAAAGTTGTGTTGAAAAATTGGGTTTTCTAATTCAAGTCTGCCTGTTCCTGAATGCTGAGAAGATGGTGATTTTACCACCACAAACCCTTTGTTGATGCCATTTTCAGGGAAAAAAACACAAACCTTCTTCTGCAGCGATTTTTCCCCATTTTTGTTTTAAAAAACGAAAGTTTAGCTGTATTTTGGCTAATTTCTCTGTCTCCTTCAGGGGAACCCACAAAGTCTGGGTACCTATAGAATCCCTAGGACGTTGGAAAAAAAGGACGCAAATTTGGCATGGGTAGCTTATGTGAACAAAAAGCTATGAGGGCCTAAATGCAAACTGCCCCAAATAGCCAACAAAAGTCTCGGCACAGGAGGGGAAAAGGCCTGGCAGTGAAGGGGTTAAAGTGATGTATTGGTTTGTGCATGTTCTATCCTGCCTTGTGATATGTGTAATGTGTTTTTTTCATTTTTTCCTTTCCAGTGGGCTTTTTGATGCTTGCTGTGTCTGGGCAGAGAAGGTGCAGGTGAACCTCAGTCTTGCTGTCTCTGGCAAGTGAGCAGTGTCGTTTTTGAGTACACAGATCTTTATGTGTTTTTTTATTGATTTACTTTTCCTTCCAGATTACTATATTCCAGTTGTTCTACTTTCTGTTTCATAAAGCCACAGATTGTTTATTACTAATTTTACACAGTGTTGGTCATTGTTGAACCTGTGTTACTTTTATTAGTAAGTATTATGCTCAGCAGTTTGTTGCTTTTCGAATCTTCCTCTGACCATGATTCTGAGACTGTCTCTGCATCTGAGGCGGAGGACAAAGTCCAAGATTCTGGGAGTATATTTTCTGTCCGAGAGGAATCATCTGATGACAAAACCACTATCAGTGTGTAGGAAGTGACTTGTTTAGAGAAGGGCACTGTTATGCCAATAGTACAGCAAGTGGAATTTGGACTGTAGTCTGGGGTGCTGAAAGGCTTCCCATTGAAAGTGCTGAACTCTGTGTTGCCCGAAACATGGTGCAGCCTGTGCTGCCTGCCTTTAGTGGTGTCGTAGAGCATAGAGTCAAAACTAAAAATGTTTTGCTATAAAAAAAAATCAGTTGATGATGGACAATGCATTTCTGGGTGAGATTGTTCACCAGATTAATTTGTATGCTGAACAGTTTGTGAGGGGCAGCAGTGCCAGGCTTATGTCCTACTCTAGAGTTAGCCGGTGAACTCACACAAATCTAGATGAGTTGATGAAGTTCAAGGGGTTTAACTATTTTGATGGGATTTATAATGAAGCTGTCGCTTTTTTTATACTTGACTACTAGTCCCTTGATGGCAGCTGCTATAGCTCCTGCAATCATGAGTCACGATCGCTATATGTGTCTGCTTCAGATGATGCATTTTGTTGATAATCCTTCAGCATTGCCATAGGATCACCCTGATTGTGACCGTCTCTGCAAGATTTGGCCTTTCCTTGATCATGTTACAGATCGTTTCTAAGAGATCTATGTTCCCGGGAAATAGATGTGGATGAGTCTTTGGTCTTGTTCAAGGGCTGTTCGGTTTTTAGCCAGTAAATTCCCAGCTAGAGGGCACATTATGGAACTGATATGTACATGCTGCTGAGAGTAGTACTGGATATGTCTATAATTTCAGGGTGTACACTAATAGAGATTCTTTTATTGACCCCGCTGGTTGTCCTTCCACTTTTGGAGTCAGTGAGAAAATTGTGTGGGAATTTAGTAGAGGACTTTTTAACAAAGATCGCTATTTATACATAGACAACGTTTACAGTGGTGTGCTATCATTCAAGGGATTGTTCAAAGTGGACTCTGTTGCATGTGGCACAATCCACTTTAATCGTGAAAGGTTACCCTGAAGAGATTGTATGTAAAATATTTCAGAGGGGACAGTGCAGTGCCTTGTGTAGTAATGAACTTTGAGCTGTGAATTGTTCAGATAGGAGCGAGGTGCACATGCTAACAACCATTCACAGTGCATTTTTTACTTCAATAAGCACATGGGTGGTCTAGACAGAGTAGATCAAATGTTAGAGCCTTAAAGTGGTGTTTGTACGTCATACATCTCGGATAAGAAGATGGGTGCTTGTTTGTTTCGTTTGGCAACCTTCAGTGCTTACGTTGTATTTATGGGTTGTCCTCCAGATTGAAAGATGACTTTTGTTTAGTTTTTAGCAGTCTGTAATAGGCAGTCTTTTTGTAGTTGATCAGGCAAGTGTTCCTGGAGTTGGAGTAGTGAAGGAAGTGGCTAGATTGAAAGAACATATACACTAAGAGAGAGGGAAAAGTAATTGCCTTAGCATACCCTCAGTTTCCCTATGTATGCCAATCTTACTACAATGAGAGGGTGCTCCTACTTTCTCTACTATCAGCAGGGTAGTTTTTGGAAGACCCCTGTAATCTTTTGGATTATTTTATATGATCCTTACCCACAGGTACCAGCCTTGGCATGCTTCATCATCGGATCCTCACCCACTGCACCTAATGTGAGTGAGCAGACTTGATGCAGTTTGCAAGCAGAACCCTGCATGATATGGAATAGGTACCATGCAGGGCGTGAACTCTTGAAGAATGTGTGACTACAGAGCAAGCACTCATCCCAAGACATTATGCGGTCTTGATTACTAGCTAGGCAGTTGTGAACATATGGAAAGACCCTGTCATGGTTTGTACATGCATGATTTTACGGGAGAGAATTCCACACTATTCTTCAGTTAGCTGATAAATTTACCTTTATACAAAGGGATTATAGACAAAAGTGGTGCTGAAGAAAGCCCAGGGACCCAGATGAAACAGAGTAGTGCTGAAACATGTCGACCTGTAGCTCACAATAGAGGAAGCAGCAAGCAATTTTAATCATCAAGTTTAAACACTTTAGAACATTAATGCTCCTCTTACAAACTGCATCGAGTCCATCCACTCACACTAGGCATGGTCAGTGAGGATCTGAAAAAGAATCATGCCATGGGTGGTACCTGTGAGTGAGGATCCTATAAAATAATCTAAAGGATTCCCATTGTCTTCCAAAAACTACCCAGCCGGGAATAAAGGAGCACCCTTTCATTGTAGGATGTTGAAAGATAGCTACTTATGCGATTACGTCACTCCCATACCCAAAAGAAACTTGACCAGTACGAGATGTAGAGTATGTGTCTGAAGAGATGTGTGAACAGAGAGTCATATGTTCTGCTCTGACTGTCCTTCTACTGCTGTGCTATGTGTACCTCAAAGTTTTAAATCATATCACATGTAACTCAGGTATTGTGAAGGTGAATGTGAACTGATGGTCTGTATCATTTTGTATTTTTAATTCAGTTTCATGGTTGGTGGTTATTTGATGCATTTAGTTGAACCTTTTGTGGTTGTAGTCATAGCTGTTTTTTAATCTCCTTCGAATTGGTTTGTGATTTCTTGTTTGCTAATGTAAAACAAAATGTGGTGGTGGTTTGTATAAACTGGCGCTTGGCTGGCGGTGTGTGTGAGCTGGTATTTGGCTCACATTGTGTGTTTAGTGACTTGCTGCTAATCACTACACAAACATTGTCAGCAAAACGTTAGTCCACAAACTCTGTCAGCTGTCAGTTGGTCTGATTGCTGTGACAGGCCGGTGGGTGTATAAAAGTGATGAGCCCTTGAAGGGCAGAGTTTGTTGATGTGAGTGTTGTAATGTGCTGGGCCCGCAGCTGGTGTTGCAACACTTGAAAGGTTGTGAAAGGCCTGTGAAGTGGTTGGTGCCTTGTAGTGGCTTTACATCTCACGAGCTTTGAGTCATTGGTTCTATATTCTGAACTTTTAATAATATTATTGACAGTGAATTTTATTTTTGTGAAATCTTTTGTTAATGAAGTTTAAAGTTTGAACTTTTCATTCACCCTTGAGCCATTTCCATCCAGGATGTGTGTGTACTTGAAGAGTAGATGGGTGTGCACTAATATTTGTATTTTCTGTCTTTCTCTCTCAGAGTGTATCAGAGTCTCTAGGGAAAAAATACAAACTCTAGATATTTTCATAAACTCAAAACCAGGGGGACTCCAGGGTGGCTCACAAGGATCTCTCAATGTACTGGAATCTACTGAGAGCCTCAATTTTCCTGCCACCCAGAATTCCCACATATCTCCTGATAACAATGGTACCTCAGCAGTGTGGGTGGGCCTAGTGCCTGCAGAAGGACGGGGACCAAGATGCAATGTAGCAACATCAACAAAAGGTGTAGCTGCAGTTGTTGGGCCTGGGTTTGGTGGCTACCCAGGTGGCTACCCAGGAAAACCTACCAAAGACAGGCATGTAAGAAAACTAGACACACAGAGATGCACAGGGTGGTGTGCCTCTCATGGATTCCACAGTTTCCTTACTCACAATGCCCTACAAACCTCACAAAAGTGACTAAAATCACACATTTTCCTTGCATTTCTGTGATGTATTGCTCCTTAATCAGAAGGAATCCACAAAAAGTCCTAACAGCCAACATCTACCCACTTATCCTAATTTAGAAATGCTGCCCTGCTTATGTGACTGAACCTAGTTCCCGCGACAGGAACGGATCAAACTAACATCAATGGAAGTCCTCACAAAGGAACACTCATTGTCCTTGGTTGGATCTGTTCCTGTGGTGAGCATTAGGCCCAGCCCCACAAGTAGGACAGTGTTTTTACTGGGGTAGGTGGGAGAATGCGAGATGGAAGGCACTTTGCAAAAAAAAGATAATTTTTCAGTGGAAAAATGTGATGTGTACGTGTTGCATTTTAGGGCCTTTCCTGTCGCAAGTACTAGCCCTACCCACACAAGTGAGGTACCATTTTTATCCAGAGAAATAGGGGAATACAGATCAATAGAACAAGTGTTATTACCATCTGCATTTCTCTGTGTTTTTTGCCTTCTAAATGTAAGCCAGTATGTAAGAAAGAAAACATTTTGAGAAATGTCCTCTAACTCACATGCTAGTGCCACAAATTCAGAGATGTGGAAGTAACCAATGCTTCTAAATCCCATATCTTTTTCCCATTTTGGAAATACATAGGCTTTCTTGACACCTATTTTTCAATCTTTATATTTTGCCATTTGGATTGCTTTATACCCCATACAAAATGACTGACCATTGCCAGGTGCAGCTCAGTGTTTGGCTCTGTGTCCCTCGAGTTCTTGGAAAACCCACAAAGCCTATTCATCCCTGCAACCAGAAGGGTCCAGCAGATGTAATGGTATTTTACTTTTGTAAATCAGCCATTGTGACAAGAAGTTACAAATGAAAATGTTGTCACATAAATGCATTTTTCATACTAATTTTCAATACTGTTACTTCGTCACAAACATGACAGATATCCCGTCCACCATATTACGATCCAATTATAGTCTATTGAGATAGTAATAATCATGATCGAGTAAGCTGCCTGTCAAACTCTTAACTAGGCCCTTAGTTTCTTTGAGAAAACCTTGAAGGATCTACCCAAAAGATACCATACTGAATTCAGAACTTGTGTCCAGTTTACAAAAATGTGGAGCTCTCTGGGATCCACCATGGGTTTCACACCTATTTTTTACCACTAACTGGAGGGAGGTTGAAAGCACAAAAAATAGAAACAATGATCTATTTCCAAGTAAAATGCCAAAAGTGTGGTAAAAAGTTTTTATATGTGAATCAAGTTTGAATGTTCTTCAAAACTGAGAAGATGGTGAATTTAGCACTGAAAATCTTTCATTAATGACATTTGCAGGAAAAATAAAACAGACACTTTCTTCTGCAGCATTTCTTTCCTTTTTTTCCCCACAAAAAACAACATTCAGCTATATTTTGGGTAATCGTGTGGTCCTCCCCAGGGGAATCAACAAACCCTGGCACCTTTAGAATTCCCAGGATGTTGGAAAAAAGGAAACAAATTTGGTGCGGGTAACTTATGTGGAAAAAAGTTATGGAGACCTAGGCATGAAGTATCCTAAATAGCCAAAGAGGATTAGCACTGGGGGTAAAAGCCTAGCAGCAAAAGAAACAATGTTTTTGTTTACTTCTTTTCTACATACTACAGTATCAATAGAGAAAGGTCATTTTCAGATGGTTCCCTGTGAATACTAAAAAAGCCACTGAACTCTGCAAATGTCAGTGCCTCAAAAATCCCATTTTAATGAGTCCTGTATAATTTTATAATTATTTTTTTTTGCTTACTGTGAAACAACAGGTCTTCACAGCAGCAAAGTATGCAGCGAAACCCTTAGAAGAACATTACATTGTTTTACATTTTAGGTGTATAGCAGAAGTTTGCCTCTTCAGAGGTCGAAGGGCAAGTAGTCCAAATCAGACTCAGAGTGGTCTACAGGACAATCAGACAGTGGGGGAATTGCCGGTCCTAAAGGTTAGTGTGGGGGCCAGGTTTTTGATTATTTGTGGACCGGTTTTATGGTCTGCTCGGCTGGTATTTACTGTTAGTTTTCCTGATATTAAAACAAGCATTGTCTGCAACATGCACTAATCTGTGCAGTCTCCACTCTTGCAAAATACTATAAAGCGTGTCTTTGCAAGTTCAAAACTGCCCCTATTTGCAAACACGGGACACTTTTGTTCTAGTTATTTAATTCCCTAATGGCGGACACTTTTGTTTTGGTGCCTGGGCCTAATTTCTGTCCTAGTCGGACCCTGGCCCAAATCCTCTGATTTCCACGAAAACTGCAGAATTTCGTATCCCAAAACAGATTACCAGAACGCCTTCTGCATATAAACGGTCTACATGGGTGATTCCGTATGTTTCAGGTTTTGTTGGAATGATGTCGCAATCTCGACAATGAGCTAAAGGTTGCCCACCCTAGAAGAGCCTATTTAGGAAGGCAGCTTGTATGCTAGGCTAGTAGGATAACCAATATTTAAATTATTTGTGTGTATATATATATATATATATATATATGTGTGTGTGTGTGTGTGTGTGTGTGTGTGTGTGTGTGTGTGTTATGTTGTGAACATACTGAAAGGGATCTTACCCTCTTGCAGCTAAGTTGGACACTACTTCATTAAGGGCTGTGAGTAGTTTTTTAACTACAGTAGCAAACTAGCTTCATAAGCAGAGCCCTCAAATCTTGTACAAAAAGGGGGACATATGTACATCCAGTAGGAGGTCTGAAGCAGGTGGAGGTTAGAGATAAAGAGCGTATGGGGCAAAGGCAAATTTAGAGAGAGAAAGAGATGTAGGAAATGCAGCACTGTTTCGAACTTCCCATAAAACAATTTGTAGCTGGGGCAGCTGTCTAAAGGGAAGTGTTCCATTGTAGTGCTGCTAGTGGACAGCAGTAGTGTGAGCTCATTTTCTCTGTCCAACAAAAATGGAGATGTGGAATGATTCACAGCAGCACAATATACAGTATTTTATAGAATGATCTGACTTTAAGCTAGACAAAGTCAGCTCATCAAAATGTAGTGGTGATGAACCAGCACATCAGGCCCACTTCCGGAATGCCATGCAAATGTTTAAATGACACCCAGGAGTCCAGGCATGGAAAAGTGTGGTCCCTGTGACATAGAGTCATCTGGGCACCCTAGCCTTGAGGCCATGTATGAGCTCTAGGTCTATCCCATCTCGGAGTCAAAGCAGGTGTACCCATGCATGTGATGGTAAATCTCAATAGTCAAGCACCTTGGAGTGGATTAGGTAGGGCTGTAATAAATCTCAGTATCCCACAAGACTGCTTATTGCTCTTTAAGCCAGAAGAGAGCATACATGCAGAAGCACAGCTAGTTTGTTTGTCTTCACAAAGATGGAAGGATATCCATGCTTTTAATACTGTATGTGTGTGGAGCTCTTGTAAGGTTCTTCCATGCCTCTCATCCAGTTTCTTATCATGATCTATGATAAGGCTTATTGCCCAGATGAAACATGCAGCATTTAGGATGGCAGGGATTTATCACACAGCACTTTTCTCTTCACATAAATGGTTGTGTGTCAAACACGTCATTTAATTTAGATTACATTTAACAACGAGGAAGGGATTCCTGCAGAAGTTCCATAAACCATGCACATAGCCCCTGAACCTCCCTGAGTCCTCACCAGGGGAATAATGCAAGCCCTTTGCTCCCCTTGGGGCCCCAACCTTTGATTGGGCCCTCAACCCATCTGGAGGCCCCATTCGCCCCAAGCTCAATGAATATCTGTGAGATGTTGGTGACCAAGAGATTCCTCTCAACATCCTGCATGGTGAGGGGTCCTCATCACTTTGCGTTGCACCACTGGTCCCACTTTAGTTTTAGTGGCAGGTACATTTTTTAGCATTTAGGGTGAACCATGGTTGATTAAGATCAGAACATTCTACAATTAATAGAAATATTACACGTATATGAGTAATGTTTCCATCTACTATATCTACTTATCTATGCACATTTTTCAATGTAAAGTGAAAGCCACTCTTGTTAAAAAAATGAAGTAGCATTCAAAGTTATCTAAGACTGAGGACTTGAAGCTCTTTTTAGAAACTGTAATTTCAGCTAGGGGTGTTATGCACCCTAAGATCCTTGGGAAGAGGTGGAAGCTAAGGCATGTGAAGGGCCAACTGAAAGCTAATTATGGTTGTTTTACTATCCTTCCTTGCTTGAATTAGGGCACAGTGCACCCTTGCTGTGCCATTGTTGTTTTGAGCCTCAGACCAATGGCCCAAGGGAGGGGAAAATTGAGCAGAGGAGACACCTTAGTTGGGCCTCATAGCCAGTTATGTGACAATATGAAAGCTCTTGCTTTTAATAAAGGGCGGAGGAGACTGCCCGCTTTGCAAGGCACTAGCTGTCAATAGTGAAACAGGTGCAATGGCACTGGGGCCCAGGGTTGTAAGAGGCTCACTATATCATAACTATGCCTGTCTTACTTTACAAAAAGGGTATGTGGGCTAATTTTCCATGCTAGCATTAGGGCAGTGGACACCCTTGCTGTTAAGAGGGTGGCAATACATGGAAACCCATTTTTTTTAAAGGCACAGAGTCTGTTTTATGATTGCAGTGAAGGCTGAGAATGCTGAGGAAGGGGTGAACGCAGCATGGGAGACAGCCTGCTACTCAGGTCTAAAGCTGTCATAAGTGCAGCATGTTCATTTACATTAGGACCCAGGAGTGTGATGGGTTCATAAAACCCGAATTATGGGGGACAGTGCTTCTTTGTCAATTTCTGTTTTTGGTGATATACTTGCTCTTTTTTAAGCCTAATTTTAATGTGCATTACAGCCAGAAAAAGCATCCCTGAAATGCTGTCATAAGCCACACCATCATGCTTAGCCCTCTCCCTTCTGTCCCAACAATTCTTGTAATAATATTTTGGAGGTGGGCTTGACTTCAAAACAGTGTACTTGGAGGGCCTGAGAGGAAAAAAGATTGAAGACCTCTCTGATAGAGGAGGGCGTTCTGACTGGAAAGAGTTTGGGCCATACAAAGTTTTGGATGGTTGTTTCTATGGGTTCATTGCATGATGTCGATGTAGCCAGCTGCCTCTGATTGTTTTTAGTGAGTTGCCATTGCAGACATGCCTCCTTTTGGAGGTGAAAGATGGTGCTTTGGGCATGAGACATCGACTCCTCCATCTTCAGGCACCCTCAGTTGGAAGATTGCAACTGGGTTTTGTCTGTGGCATGGCAGTCAGTAAGTTCAGAGTGATACACCTTCTATCTTGACCAGAAGGGAAATCAGTGAATGGCTTCTCAGACCAAATATTGTGTGCTGTGCCATACTTGAATGTTGTTTTCGTGATTACACGGTGAGGTGCTAGGTGTCAGTGCAAACCTACAAAAGTGGAATGCAAAAATAAGCTTCTCACCTATGGCAATACACACAAAGGATAACAATTTGTTGGGCTTTAGTCTGGGCGTTGTAGATAAGCAAGAATATCATACTTCTGATGGATACAACTACCTGTGGATTCCTCACCTCATGAATACTCCCATGGCGCCAGCATTCGACGGAAATCTTTTTACTAGTCTCTGCACGTCGACGAGGACGTCACTCTAGCCCACGCGACGCCGTCTGACGTCATACAGGCAATAAGAGGTCCTCGACGACGTGCGGACGTCAGTTCCCTTTTTTCCGTGCATTCGAAACGGTTATCTTCGAGGGAGCAACTGTTACTCTTGCGGTTACAGTGTATATCTTGCTGCGTAGTCTTTCGCTGTGGAAATAATGTCGCAGAGAAAGTCTGGATTTAAGCCTTGTCGTGAGTGTGGAGGCAAGATGTCGGTGACGGATCCTCATTCCGATTGCCTTTGGTGTTTGAGCTCCGACCACGACGTCTCGACTTGTGATTCATGTCAGCACATGAATCCAAAGGCCCTCAAGGAACGTGAGGCGAAGCTGTTTATGGCCAAGTCAAAGGAGAAACATCACAAGAAGTCTTCTTCCCCAAGACATCGGCGTCATCGAGACTCCCGGCGCCGTAGAGAATCTCGGCGTCATTCAAAGGAGACTCGTTCCAGGTCTCCGGATCGGCGCCGAAGGACATGGGAGGTCAGTCCCACGGTTACGCCGCATCCTTCGACGCCGTTGCCCTCTCCGGCGTCTCCAACTTCACCTGGACAGGCGTCGGTGATTGAGGTATTGGAGCCTCAAGTGTTTTCTCCGGCGCAGACGCCGAGGCCGGCGTCGGGGTCGCCTCCGAGACAGGCACCCCAGTATCCGGCTTTTCCCACCCCTGGAGCCGATAGTTCCGCATTCTTGAATGCGATGTATGCCATCTTCCAACAGATGGCTCCAGGGGGTGCTCCGGCTGGGCCTTTGGCCTTTTCTTTGGGTGATCCTGCGCCTCTTCGGCCGGCACCCTTTATGCCCTTTCTCCCGTTTGGGAACGTGGGCTCGGCGCCAGTGTCGGCGCCGGTGGCCGCTCCGGTGGCTTCGGAAGGATTGGCCCCGGGGATTTCCATCCCGTCGACGTCGGGATTTCGGCCTGTGACTCCGGTGGGTCCATCCGCTTCAGCTGCTCTTCCGTCTGCGCCGAAGTTACCTGTGGCGCCGGATGCGGCGTCGGTGGCTTCGGAAGATCGGCGCCGATCTTCGACTTCGGCGGAGGCATTGTCGACTCCGCGTATTGAGCAACGACTTCATTCAAGGAGACGTGCTCTCCGGGTATTAGAAGAGCAGGAGTACCAACGAGCCCTAGAGGAAGGAGAGCTAGAGGACTCGGGTGATGGGCTGCGTGGACTGGAGTCGGCCAGTGGGCTGGACACTTCCCCTGAGTGGGACCTTTCGTCCCCGGGGGAATATACTGAGGAGGCTGCTTCCTTTCATGCAGTGGTACGGAAGGCAGCTAGTTTTTTGGACCTGCCTTTGCCGGTGGTAGAGGCGAAACAAAACCTTTTGACAGAGGTGTTACATCCGGCCTCAGCCGCGGCGGAGCCTCTGTTACCATTTAATGACGCTCTGCTGGATCCGGTGTTAGAGGTGTGGAAGAGGCCGGCATCTTCCCCAGCAGTTCACAGAGCCGTGGCCAGGAGGTATCGGACGGCTCCAACTGACCCTGGTTTCCTATCTAGGCACCCTACGCCGGAGAGCTTGGTGGTGCAGGCCTCCTGTTCGTCCAAGTCAGCGCCTGGTTCTTTTCCGACGGTGCCTGGGGACAGAGATTCAAAGAAGCTAGAGGCGCAGTCGAAGAAGATTTTTTCGTCCTGCAGTCTGGCGTTAAAAGCCACCAATGCAACCTGTATCCTGGGGAGGTATATTCATGCTCTGATGGATGACATCTCCTCTTCGTTTACAGAGCTTCCCCAGGGTCTTTTGGATCTTGTCTCAAATGCCCAGGCTGCTGCGACCCAAATTATCCAGACGGGACTGGATACCACCGACTCGGTAGCCAGAGCAATGGGCACAACTGTGGTGGCAAGGAGACAGGCCTGGCTCCGTAACTCGGGCTTTTCGGCAGATGTACAGTCCACATTGTTGGATCTCCCGTTTGATGGGGACAAACTGTTTGGAGCTAAGGCTGATTCGGCCTTGGAACGTTTTAAGGAAAGCAGGGCCACGACTAAGTCGTTAGGGCTCCAAGCTCCTTCTTCCACGGCCTCTTCCAGATTCTTCAGGAGGTTTCGTGGATTTGGGCGTGGCTCTTCCTCCTCTTCCTTTCGGGGGAGATATCAGCAACCTGCTTCTTCCCATCCCTATAGATCTTTCAGGGGGAGAGGTAGGGTCCGCACCAGAGGAGCCTCTCAGCAGCACTCTGCCTCTTCCTCATCCTCTGGCGGGGTGCAGCAGGGGAAGCAGCCTTAGGCTTCCACCATTTCCCACTCACTCCTCTCCTGTAGGGGGAAGATTACAGCATTTTCTCACCAAATGGAAGACTGTTACATCGGACACTTGGGTTCTCAGTGTTGTGGGAAAAGGCTACACCCTTCCCTTTCGGGAGTTCCCGCCCCTCATCCCGCCCCGCCCTTCGTATTGTTCAGAAGAACACCTCCTGTTGCTAGAACAGGAGGTGCAAGTCCTCCTTTCAAAGGGCGCGGTGGAGTTGGTCCCGGAGCAGGAAAGGGGTCGAGGAGTTTACTCAAGGTATTTCCTGATTCCCAAGAAGGATGGTCGTTTGAGACCAATTCTGGACCTGAGGATCTTGAATTGGTTCCTCAAGCAGGAAAAGTTCAAGATGCTGACCCTAGCACAGGTGCTTTTGGCGTTGAACATGGAAGACTGGATGGTGTCTGTCGACTTGCAGGATGCTTACTTTCATATCCCGATACTCAAGTCACACAGGAAGTATCTCCGGTTTGTGGTGGGATCGCAACACTATCAGTTTGCGGTCCTTCCGTTTGGTCTTACTTCAGCACCTCGAGTCTTCACGAAGGTGATGTCGGTGGTTGCGGCAGAACTCAGAAGGAAGGGGATAGCAGTATTCCCTTACTTGGACGACTGGTTGATCAAAGCCAAGTTCCCGGAGCTTGTGTCGCATCATCTGCAGTCAACAACCCAGTTGTTGTTCGACCTGGGTTTTTCGGTGAACGAGCCCAAATCTCACCTAGAGCCCTCTCAGCGCCTCCTGTTCATAGGGGCAGTACTGGATACAACATTGGGTCGGGCCTTTCCTCCGCCTCAGCGGATTCAAGATATTCAGGATTTGGTTCCAATGTTTCGAAATGGAGCGGTAGTTCCAGTCCTCAAGGTCCTTCGTCTGCTCGGTCTTTTTGCCTCCTGCATTCTGTTGGTCACGCATGCTCGCTGGCACATGAGGGCTCTTCAGTGGTGCCTCCGAAGGCAGTGGTCTCAACACAGAGGGGATCTAGAGGGTACTGTCAAGATCTCCAGAGATGCTGCTGTGGATTTGAAGTGGTGGATTGCAAGCAACAATCTTTCACAAGGAAAGCCGTTCCAGCAGTCGCCACCAGTGGCCACAGTCATAACGGATGCTTCCACTCTAGGGTGGGGAGCTCATCTGGGGGATCTGGAGATCAAAGGTCTTTGGTCTCCAGAGGAACAGATGTTTCACATCAATCTGTTAGAGTTACGGGCTGTACGTCTGGCTCTCAAGGCCTTCCTCCCTTCCCTTCGTGGTCAGTCGGTACAGGTCCTAACGGACAATACTACCACGATGTGGTACATAAACAAGCAGGGAGGAGTGGGGTCGTACCTTCTCTGCAGAGAAGCTCTTCGACTATGGTCCTGGGCAAAGGACCATCGGATTTGCTTGATAGCAAACCATCTGGCCGGAGTTTTGAACGTGCGTGCGGACAGTCTCAGTCGCCACTTCTCGGCAGACCACGAGTGGCGTCTCCATCCAGATCAAGTCCGTTTAATCTTCCAGAGGTGGGGGTTTCCTCGGGTAGATCTGTTCGCCACTCGAGAGAACGCGCATTGTCCGTTGTTCTGCAGCCTTCAGTATCCGATGCAGGGAGCGTTGGGGGACGCGTTTCAAATAACCTGGTGCGGCCAGTTGCTTTACGCGTTTCCTCCCATACCCTTGATTCCTCGAGTATTGAGGAAGATTCGCCAAGACCGGGCTCTAGTAATCTTAATAGCTCCGGATTGGCCAAGGAGGGTGTGGTACTCCGACCTTCTCCAACTCTCAATGTGCCCGCCGCTCCGTCTCCCTTTCAGGGCAGACCTCCTCTCGCAGTCGCAGGGGCAGGTTCTACACCCCAACCTCCAGAGTCTGCACCTACATGCCTGGAGATTGAACGGGGCAACCTGAGTTCCTTCTCTCTCCCGCCTGAGGTAGTGGATGTTATATTAGCGGCCAGGCGACACTCCACTAAATCTATCTACGCTAATAGGTGGTCTAAATTTGTTGCGTGGTGTGGAGAGAGGCAGATTGATCCTTTGCATGCTCATCTATCGGACGTTTTGTCTTTTGCTCTATCTCTGGCGCAGAAAGGTTGTGCAGTGGCTACCATTAAGGGTTATTTATCGGCCTTGTCAGCCTTCATATGTCTTCCAGACCAACCATCTTTATTTAAATCCCCTTTTGAACCTATGCATTCTTGCCCCTTGAGGTATTTGGTTTTAAAAACAGTCTTCCTGATAGCTATAACATCAGCAAGGAGAGTGAGTGAGTTGCAGGCCTTATCAGTAAAGCCCCCTTATACAACTTTTTATGGGGATAAGGTGGTGTTGAGGACCAAGGCTGCTTTCCTCCCGAAGGTTGTTTCACCCTTCCATTTGGCTCAGGCAATTACTTTGTCCACGTTCTATCCTCCGCCTCATCCTTCCAAAGAGGAAGAAAGACTGCACCGTCTGGATCCAAAGAGAGCGTTGAGCTTCTTTATTGATAGAACAAGGGATTTCAGGCTGGAGGATCAGCTGTTTATTGGATACGTGGGCAAGAGGAGAGGAAAGGCAGTCCACAAGAGAACACTATCCAGGTGGGTTGTTCTTTGCATTAAAATATGTTACTCTTTGGCAAAGAAGGATCCTCCTGAGGGCATTAGAGCTCATTCCACCAGAGCTAAGTCGGCCACTTCGGCCTTGGCCAGGGGTGTTCCTGTGGTCGACATCTGCAAGGCCGCAACTTGGTCGTCCCTTCACACTTTTGCAAAACATTACTGTTTGGATTCTGAGGTTAGAAGGGACGGCCATTTTGCACGGTCAGTGCTGCAGGATTTCTTGGTTTGACCATTTAGGCACCCACCGTCGGGCGTGGTACTGCTTTGGGACTCTATTCATGAGGTGAGGAATCCACAGGTAGTTGTATCCATCAGAAGAACGAGTTACTTACCTTCGGTAACGACTTTTCTGGTGGATACATTAGCTACCTGTGGATTCCTCACGGTCCCACCTGCCTCCCCGTTGCCTTTCTGGTCTTACCAAGTAATCCTTGAGTGCGCTCCTCTTGGTCTTTGAGGGTGCAATAGATGTGTATATAATATATATTTATATATATGGATATATGTAAATATCTTTGTGTATATACTTGGTGTGTGTATATATTTTAAAAGAGAAAGTTTTATATATATATTTATATAAAAAGATTTACAGTCATTCATACAATGTTGTGTATTTTTACAATATAATGGGATGTTGCCTTGCTCTTTCATTGCATTGCCTGGTTGTTCTCATGCACGTAAAAAATGATTGGTACTGACGTCCGCACGTCGTCGAGGACCTCTTATTGCCTGTATGACGTCAGACGGCGTCGCGTGGGCTAGAGTGACGTCCTCGTCGACGTGCAGAGACTAGTAAAAAGATTTCCGTCGAATGCTGGCGCCATGGGAGTATTCATGAGGTGAGGAATCCACAGGTAGCTAATGTATCCACCAGAAAAGTCGTTACCGAAGGTAAGTAACTCGTTCTTTACAGCCACTATAATGGGGGAGATGCAATTAGTTAGTGTCACATTATAAAACGGGTTACAGAAGGCCAGCTTTGAGACGCAGATATTGGAAGGGTTGTTATGAATGCCATTTGAAGGAGGCTTTGTGAATAGTTATATCTGTGTGTACCCAGGTGTGAGAAAGTAGCCTCTTTCTAGCCTTGTTACCCCCACTAAGGGCATGTTTGTGAGTGTATGTCAGGGTGTTTTCACTGTCTCACTGGTATCCTGCTTGCCAGGGCCCAGTGCTCATAGTGAAAACCCTATGTTTTCAGTATGTTTGTTATGTGTCACTGGGACCCTGCTAGTCAGGACCCCAGTGCTCATAAGTTTGTGGCCTATAGGTATGTGTTCCCTGTGTGATGCCTAACTGTCTCACTGAGGCTCTGCTAACCAGAACCTCAGTGGTTATGCTCTCTCACTTCTCTCAAATTGTCACTAACAGGCTAGTGACCAATTTTACCAATTTACATTGGCTTACTGGAACACCCTTATAATTCCCTAGTATATGGTACTGAGGTACCCAGGGTAATGGGGTTCCAGGAGATCCCTATGGGCTGCAGCATTTCTTTTGCCACCCATAGGGAGCTCTGACAATTCTTACACAGGCCTGCCACTGCAGCCTGAGTGAAATAACGTCCACGTTATTTCACAGCCATTTTACACTGCACTTAAGTAACTTATAAGTCACCTATATGTCTAACCTTTACCTGGTAAAGGTTAGGTGCAAAGTTACTTAGTGTGAGGGCACCCTGGCACTAGCCAAGGTGCCCCCACATTGTTCAGAGCCAATTCCCTGAACTTTGTGAGTGCGGGGATACCATTACACGCGTGCACTACATATAGGTCACTACCTATATGTAGCTTCACAATGGTAACTCGGAATATGGCCATGTAATATGTCTATGATCATGGAATTGCCCCCTCTATACCATCCTGGCATAGTTGGCACAATCCCATGATCCCAGTGGTCTGTAGCACAGACCCTGGTACAGCCAAACTGCCTTTCCCGGGGTTTCACTGCAGCTGCTGCTGCTGCCAACCCCTCAGACAGGCATCTGCCCTCCTGGGGTCCAGCCAGGCCTGGCCCAGGATGGCAGAACAAAGGACTTCCTCTGAGAGAGGGTGTTACACCCTCTCCCTTTGGAAAATGGTGTGAAGGCAGGGGAGGAGTAGCCTCCCCCAGCCTCTAGAAATGCTTTCTTGGGCACAGATGTGCCCAATTCTGCATAAGCCAGTCTACACCGGTCCAGGGGACCCCTTAGCCCTGCTCTGGCGCGAAACTGGACAAAGGAAAGGGGAGTGACCACTCCCCTGACCTGCACCTCCCCTGGGAGGTGTCCAGAGCTCCTCCAGTGTGCTCCAGACCTCTGCCATCTTGGAAACAGAGGTGCTGCTGGCACACTGGACTGCTCTGAGTGGCCAGTGCCACCAGGTGACGTCAGAGACTCCTTGTGATAGGCTCCTTCAGGTGTTGCTAGCCTATCCTCTCTCCTAGGTAGCCAAACCCTCTTTTCTGGCTATTTAGGGTCTCTGTCTCTGGGGAAACTTTAGATAACGAATGCAAGAGCTCAGCCGAGTTCCTCTGCATCTCTCTCTTCACCTTCTGCCAAGGAATCGACTGCTGACCGCGCTGGAAGCCTGCAAAACTGCAACATAGTAGCAAAGACGACTACTGCAACTCTGTAACGCTGATCCTGCCGCCTTCTCGACTGTTTTCCTGGTGGTGCATGCTGTGGGGGTAGTCTGCCTCCTCTCTGCACTAGAAGCTCCGAAGAAATCTCCCGTGGGTCGACGGAATCTTCCCCCTGCAACCGCAGGCACCAAAAAGCTGCATTACCGGTCCCTTGGGTCTCCTCTCAGCACGACGAGCGAGGTCCCTCGAATCCAGCAACTCTGTCCAAGTGGCCCCCACAGTCCAGTGACTCTTCAGTCCAAGTTTGGTGGAGGTAAGTCCTTGCCTCACCTCGCTAGACTGCATTGCTGGGAACTGCGACTTTTGCAGCTACTCCGGCCTCCGTGCACTTCCGGCGGAAATCCTTTGTGCACAGTCCAGCCTGGGTCCACGGCACTCTAACCTGCATTGCACGACCTCCTAAGTTGTTCTCCGGCGACGTGGGACTTCTTTGTGCGACTTCGGGTGAGCACCGTTTCACGCATCCTTGTAGTGCCTGTTTCTGGCACTTCTCCAGGTGCTACCTGCTGTTGAGAGGGTTCCTTGTCTTGCTCGACGTCCCCTCTCTCTCCTGGTCCAATTTGCGACCTCCTGGTCCCTCCAGGATCACAGCAGCGTCCAAAAATGCTAACTGCACAATTTGCAGCTAGCAAGGCTTGTTGGCGTTCTTTCGGCGGGAAAACACTTCTGCACGACTCTGCACGGCGAGAGGGATCCGTTCACCAAAGGGAAAGTCTCTAGCCTTTTTCGTTCCTACAGAAACCTCAGCTTCTTCTATCCAGTAGAAGCTTCTTTGCACCCGCAGCTGGCATTTCCTGGGCATCTGCCCATCTCCGACTTGCTTGTGACTTTTGGACTTGGTCCCCTTGTTCCACAGGTACCCTAGATTGGAAATCCACAGTTGTTGCATTGTTGGTTTGTGTCTTTCCTGCATTATTCCTCTAACACGACTTCTTTGTCCTTAGGGGAACTTTAGTGCACTTTGCACTCACTTTTCAGGGTCTTGGGGAGGGTTATTTTTCTAACTCTCACTATTTTCTAATAGTCCCAGCGACCCTCTACAAGGTCACATAGGTTTGGGGTCCATTCGTGGTTCGCATTCCACTTTTGGAGTATATGGTTTGTGTTGCCCCTATCCCTATGTGTCCCCATTGCATCCTATTGTAACTATACATTGTTTGCACTATTTTCTAAGACTATACTGCATATTTTTGCGATTGTGTATATATATCTTGTGTATATTTCCTATCCTCTCACTGAGGGTACACTCTAAGATACTTTGGCATATTGTCATAAAAATAAAGTACCTTTATTTTTAGTATAACTGTGTATTGTGTTTTCTTATGATATTGTGCATATGACACTAAGTGGTACTGTAGTAGCTTCACACGTCTCCTAGTTCAGCCTAAGCTGCTCTGCTAAGCTACCATTATCTATCAGCCTAAGCTGCTAGACACCCTATACACTAATAAGGGATAACTGGGCCTGGTGCAAGGTGCAAGTACCCCTTGGTACTCACTACAAGCCAGCCCAGCCTCCTACATTGGTTGTGCAGCGGTGGGATAAGTGCTTTGAGACTACTTACTACTCTTGTCATTGTACTTTTCATAAGAGAAAAATATACAAAACAAGTTCAGTGTATATACACATAGCCAAAAAGTTTTGCATTTCCTCTTTTCACTCTTTTCTAAGTGCTGAAAAGTACTTCTAACTTTCTAAAAAGTTCTAAAAAGTTTTAAAAGTTTTTTTCTCTGTCTTTCTAAAAGCTCTGACAAACTTTTTTTCTCTTTTTCTATCACTTTAACTCTCTCTAAAAATGTCTGGCACAGGCCAAAATGTTGATCTGTCCAAACTTGCATATGATCACCTTAGCTGGAAAGGAGCAAGGAGTCTCTGCATAGAGAGAGGTTTGAGTGTAGGGAAGAATCCTTCCTTGGAATTGTTACTTAACATGCTTAGAGAACAAGATAAGGCAAGAAGTGCCCCATCTGTTGAAAAAGTAGCTAATGGTTCCCAATCTGATCCAGGGACTCCCCCAGGAAAAGATTCAGGAAAGAAACTTCTCAGCCTGCCCATTACTAGACAGTCTAGCATAGTTGGTACAGAGGTTGAATCACACCATACTGATGGTGTGCTCTCACATTATACTGTTAGCCAAGCTGTTAGGGTGCCCTCTGTAAGGGACAGGTCTCCTTCTGTCCATTCTCACCATACTTCTGTTTCAAGGAATGTCCCTCCCACCCACCCTGATGACAGATTGTTAGAAAGGGAGCTCAATAGATAGAGTGGAACAAACCAGACTGAAGCTCAAGAAGCAACAGCTGGATTTGGATAGACAGACTTTAGAAGTAGAGAAGGAGAGACAGAAACTGGGTTTAGAAACCCATGGTGGCAGCAGCAGTATTCCCCATAGTCATCCTGCAAAAGAGCATGATTCCAGGAATCTGCACAAGATAGTTCCCCCTTATAAGGAGGGGGATGACATTAACAAGTGGTTTGCTGCACTTGAGAGGGCCTGTGTTGTACAGGATGTCCCTCAAAGGCAGTGGGCTGCTATCCTATGGCTATCATTTAGTGGAAAAGGTAGGGATAGGCTCCTTACTGTGAAAGAAAGTCATGCCAATAATTTTACAGTACTTAAGAATGCACTCCTGGATGGTTATGGCTTAACCACTGAACAGTACAGGATAAAGTTCAGAGAGACCAAAAAGGAGTCTTCACAAGACTGGGTTGATTTCATTGACCATTCAGTGAAGGCCTTGGAGGGGTGGTTACATGGCAGTAAAGTTACTGATTATGACAGCCTGTATAACTTGATCCTGAGAGAGCATATTCTTAATAATTGTGTGTCTGATTTGTTGCACCAGTACTTGGTGGATTCTGATCTGACCTCTCCCCAAGAATTGGGAAAGAAGGCAGACAAATGGGTCAGAACAAGGGTGAACAGAAAAGTTCATACAGGGGGTGACAAAGAGAACAACAAGAAGAAAGATGGTGAAAAATCTCAAGATAAGCATGGGGATAAGGGTAAAACCAAAGATCCCACTTCAAATCTTAAACACTCTTCAGGGGGTGGGGATAAAACAAATTCATCCTCTTCTTCTCAACCTACACAATTTAAAAAGCCTTGGTGCTTTGTGTGTAAAAATAGAGGCCATAGGCCAGGGGATAAGTCCTGTCCAGGTAAACCCCCTGAGCCTACCACCATTAATACATCAAGCTCTAGTGCCCCTACCAGTAGTGGTACTAGTGGTGGGACTGCTGGCAACAGTCAAGTTAAGGGTGTAGTTGGGTTCACTTATGGGTCCATAGTAGAAACTGGGGTAGTCAGTCCCAAGACAGTTTCTGTCACACCTAGTGGCATTGGCCTTGCCACACTGGCTGCTTGTCCCCTTACAATGGATAAGTACAGGCAGACAGTTTCAATAAATGGTGTTGAGGCCTTGGCCTACAGGGACACAGGTGCCAGTATCACTTTGGTGACTGAAAACCTAGTGCATCCTGAACAACACATCATTGGACAACAGTATAAGATTATTGATGTCCATAACTCCACTAAGTTTCTTCCCTTAGCTATAATTCAGTTTAGTTGGGGTGGAGTTACTGGCCCTAAGCAGGTGGTGGTATCACCTAGCTTACCTGTAGACTGTCTCTTAGGTAATGACCTAGAGGCCTCAGGTTGGGCTGATGTAGAGTTTTATGCCCATGCAGCCATGCTGGGCATCCCTGAGGAATTGTTCCCTCTCATTTCTACTGAAATGAAAAAGCAAAGGAGAGAAGGCCTGAAAACTCAGGATCCCTCTCCATCAACAGGTAAAAAGGGTATCACAGTATCCCCTAACCACCCTGCCATTCAGGATACCATTCCTGTGGTGGGAGAAACCTCTCCTGGGGTGGCACCTGTTCCAAGGGAATCATCAGCTGGCAAAGCTGTACTCCCTGAGGTAGAAGTACCTCTCTGTGGGATAACTAACATTGGTGACAAAAAGAGCACCATTTTAGTTAACATGGAGCATCCCTCCAACCCTCCCAGAGAAACTTTAGTGCAGAAACCCTGCACTGCCTCACAACACTTAGGACAGCATCCCTGCCCTAGTGTGGAGCTCATAGGACAGCATCCCTGCCCTGCTCCAACTCAAGAGAAACAGCATCCCTGTTCTCTCTTCCAGCCATATGGACAAAGTTTTTGGCTCTGCTAACCACAACCTCAGTGGTTATGCTCTCTCACTTCTCTCAAATTGTCACTAACAGGCTAGTGACCAATTTTACCAATTTACATTGGCTTACTGGAACACCCTTATAACACCCTTATAATTCCCTAGTATATGGTACTGAGGTACCCAGGGTATTGGGGTTCCAGGAGATCCCTATGGGCTGCAGCATTTCTTTTGCCACCCATAGGGAGCTCTGACAATTCTTACACAGGCCTGCCACTGCAGCCTGAGTGAAATAACGTCCACGTTATTTCACAGCCATTTTACACTGCACTTAAGTAACTTATAAGTCACCTATATGTCTAACCTTTACCTGGTAAAGGTTAGGTGCAAAGTTACTTAGTGTGAGGGCACCCTGGCACTAGCCAAGGTGCCCCCACATTGTTCAGAGCCAATTCCCTGAACTTTGTGAGTGCGGGGACACCATTACACGCGTGCACTACATAGGTCACTACCTATATGTAGCTTCACAATGGTAACTCGGAATATGGCCATGTAATATGTCTATGATCATGGAATTGCCCCCTCTATACCATCCTGGCATAGTTGGCACAATCCCATGATCCCAGTGGTCTGTAGCACAGACCCTGGTACTGCCAAACTGCCTTTCCCGGGGTTTCACTGCAGCTGCTGCTGCTGCCAACCCCTCAGACAGGCATCTGCCCTCCTGGGGTCCAGCCAGGCCTGGCCCAGGATGGCAGAACAAAGGACTTCCTCTGAGAGAGGGTGTTACACCCTCTCCCTTTGGAAAATGGTTTGAAGGCAGGGGAGGAGTAGCCTCCCCCAGCCTCTGGAAATGCTTTCTTGGGCACAGATGTGCCCAATTCTGTATAAGCCAGTCTACACCGGTCCAGGGGACCCCTTAGCCCTGCTCTGGCGCGAAACTGGACAAAGGAAAGGGGAGTGACCACTCCCCTGACCTGCACCTCCCCTGGGAGGTGTCCAGAGCTCCTCCAGTGTGCTCCAGACCTCTGCCATCTTGGAAACAGAGGTAGTGCTGGCACACTGGACTGCTCTGAGTGGCCAGTGCCACCAGGTGACGTCAGAGACTCCTTGTGATAGGCTCCTTCAGGTGTTGCTAGCCTATCCTCTCTCCTAGGTAGCCAAACCCTCTTTTCTGGCTATTTAGGGTCTCTGTCTCTGGGGAAACTTTAGATAACGAATGCAAGAGCTCAGCCGAGTTCCTCTGCATCTCTCTCTTCACCTTCTGTCAAGGAATCGACTGCTGACCGCGCTGGAAGCCTGCAAAACTGCAACATAGTAGCAAAGACGACTACTGCAACTCTGTAACGCTGATCCTGCCGCCTTCTCGACTGTTTTCCTGGTGGTGCATGCTGTGGGGGTAGTCTGCCTCCTCTCTGCACTAGAAGCTCCGAAGAAATCTCCCGTGGGTCGACGGAATCTTCCCCCTGCAACCGCAGGCACCAAAAAGCTGCATTACCGGTCCCTTGGGTCTCCTCTCAGCACGACGAGCGAGGTCCCTCGAATCCAGCAACTCTGTCCAAGTGGCCCCCACAGTCTAGTGACTCTTCAGTCCAAGATTGGTGGAGGTAAGTCCTTGCCTCACCTCGCTAGACTGCATTGCTGGGAACTGCGACTTTTGCAGCTACTCCGGCCTCCGTGCACTTCCGGCGGAAATCCTTTGTGCACAGTCCAGCCTGGGTCCACGGCAATCTAACCTGCATTGCACGACCTCCTAAGTTGTTCTCCGGCGACGTGGGACTTCTTTGTGCGACTTCGGGTGAGCACCATTTCACGCATCCTTGTAGTGCCTGTTTCTGGCACTTCTCCAGGTGCTACCTGCTGCTGAGAGAGCTCCTTGTCTGGCTCCACGTCCCCTCTCTCGCCTGGTCCAATTTGCGACCTCCTGGTCCCTCCAGGGCCACAGCAGCGTCCAAAAACGCTAACCGCATGATTTGCAGCTAGCAAGGCTTGTTGGCAATCTTTTGGCGGGAAAATACTTCTGCACAACTCTCCACGGCAAGAGGGATGCGTCCTCCAAAGGGGAAGTCTCTAGCCCTTTTTGTTCCTGCAGAAACCTCAGCTTCTTCTGTCCAGTAGAAGCTTCTTTGCACCCGCAGCTGGCTTTTCCTGGGCATCTGCCCATCTCCGACTTGCTTGTGACTTTTGGACTTGGTCCCCTTGTTCCCCAGGTACCCTAGATTGGAAATCCACAGTTGTTGCATTGTTGGTTTGTGTCTTTCCTGCCTTATTCCTCTAACACGACTTCTTTGTCCTTAGGGGAACTTTAGTGCACTTTGCACTCACTTTTCAGGGTCTTGGGGAGGGTTATTTTTCTAACTCTCACTATTTTCTAATAGTCCCAGCGACCCTCTACAAGGTCACATAGGTTTGGGGTCCGTTCGTGGTTCGCATTCCACTTTTGGAGTATATGGTTTGTGTTGCCCCTATCCCTATGTGTCCCCATTGCATCCTATTGTAACTATACATTGTTTGCACTGTTTTCTAAGACTATACTGCATATTTTTGCGATTGTGTATATATATCTTGTGTATATTTCCTATCCTCTCACTGAGGGTACACTCTAAGATACTTTGGCATATTGTCATAAAAATAAAGTACCTTTATTTTTAGTATAACTGTGTATTGTGTTTTCTTATGATATTGTGCATATGACACTAAGTGGTACTGTAGTAGCTTCACACGTCTCCTAGTTCAGCCTAAGCTGCTCTGCTAAGCTACCATTATCTATCAGCCTAAGCTGCTAGACACCCTTTACACTAATAAGGGATAACTGGGCCTGGTGCAAGGTGCAAGTACCCCTTGGTACTCACTACAAGCCAGCCCAGCCTCCTACATTGGTTGTGCAGCGGTGGGATAAGTGCTTTGAGACTACTTACCACTCTAGTCATTGTACTTTTCATAAGAGAAAAATATACAAAACAAGTTCAGTGTATATACACATAGCCAAAAAGTTTTGCATTTCCTCTTTTCACTCTTTTCTAAGTGCTGAAAAGTACTTCTAACTTTCTAAAAAGTTCTAAAAAGTTTTAAAAGTTTTTTTCTCTGTCTTTCTAAAAGCTCTGACAAACTTTTTTTCTCTTTTTCTATCACTTTAACTCTCTCTAAAAATGTCTGGCACAGGCCAAAATGTTGATCTGTCCAAACTTGCATATGATCACCTTAGCTGGAAAGGAGCAAGGAGTCTCTGCATAGAGAGAGGTTTGAGTGTAGGGAAGAATCCTTCCTTGGAATTGTTACTTAACATGCTTAGAGAACAAGATAAGGCAAGAAGTGCCCCATCTGTTGAAAAAGTAGCTAATGGTTCCCAATCTGATCCAGGGACTCCCCCAGGAAAAGATTCAGGAAAGAAACTTCTCAGCCTGCCCATTACTAGACAGTCTAGCATAGTTGGTACAGAGGTTGAATCACACCATACTGATGGTGTGCTCTCACATTATACTGTTAGCCAAGCTGTTAGGGTGCCCTCTGTAAGGGACAGGTCTCCTTCTGTCCATTCTCACCATACTTCTGTTTCAAGGAATGTCCCTCCCACCCACCCTGATGACAGATTGTTAGAAAGGGAGCTCAATAGATTGAGAGTGGAACAAACCAGACTGAAGCTCAAGAAGCAACAGCTGGATTTGGATAGACAGACTTTAGAAGTAGAGAAGGAGAGACAGAAACTGGGTTTAGAAACCCATGGTGGCAGCAGCAGTATTCCCCGTAGTCATCCTGCAAAAGAGCATGATTCCAGGAATCTGCACAAGATAGTTCCCCCTTATAAGGAGGGGGATGACATTAACAAGTGGTTTGCTGCACTTGAGAGGGCCTGTGTTGTACAGGGTGTCCCTCAAAGGCAGTGGGCTGCTATCCTATGGCTATCATTTAGTGGAAAAGGTAGGGATAGGCTCCTTACTGTGAAAGAAAGTCATGCCAATAATTTTACAGTACTTAAGAATGCACTCCTGGATGGTTATGGCTTAACCACTGAACAGTACAGGATAAAGTTCAGAGAGACCAAAAAGGAGTCTTCACAAGACTGGGTTGATTTCATTGACCATTCAGTGAAGGCCTTGGAGGGGTGGTTACATGGCAGTAAAGTTACTGATTATGACAGCCTGTATAACTTGATCCTGAGAGAGCATATTCTTAATAATTGTGTGTCTGATTTGTTGCACCAGTACTTGGTGGACTCTGATCTGACCTCTCCCCAAGAATTGGGAAAGAAGGCAGACAAATGGGTCAGAACAAGGGTGAACAGAAAAGTTCATACAGGGGGTGACAAAGAGAACAACAAGAAGAAAGATGGTGAAAAATCTCAAGATAAGCATGGGGATAAGGGTAAAACCAAAGATCCCACTTCAAATCTTAAACACTCTTCAGGGGGTGGGGATAAAACAAATTCATCCTCTTCTTCTCAACCTACACAATTTAAAAAGCCTTGGTGCTTTGTGTGTAAAAATAGAGGCCATAGGCCAGGGGATAAGTCCTGTCCAGGTAAACCCCCTGAGCCTACCACCACTAATACATCAAGCTCTAGTGCCCCTAGCAGTAGTGGTACTAGTGGTGGGACTGCTGGCAACAGTCAAGTTAAGGGTGTAGTTGGGTTCACTTATGGGTCCATAGTAGAAACTGGGGTAGTCAGTCCCAAGACAGTTTCTGTCACACCTAGTGGCATTGGCCTTGCCACACTGGCTGCTTGTCCCCTTACAATGGATAAGTACAGGCAGACAGTTTCAATACATGGTGTTGAGGCCTTGGCCTACAGGGACACAGGTGCCAGTATCACTTTGGTGACTGAAAACGTAGTGCATCCTGAACAACACATCATTGGACAACAGTATAAGATTATTGATGTCCATAACTCCACTAAGTTTCTTCCCTTAACTATAATTCAGTTTAGTTGGGGTGGAGTTACTGGCCCTAAGCAGGTGGTGGTATCACCTAGCTTACCTGTAGACTGTCTCTTAGGTAATGACCTAGAGGCCTCAGGTTGGGCTGATGTAGAGTTTTATGCCCATGCAGCCATGCTGGGCATCCCTGAGGAATTGTTCCCTCTCATTTCTACTGAAATGAAAAAGCAAAGGAGAGAAGGCCTGAAAACTCAGGATCCCTTTCCATCAACAGGTAAAAAGGGTATCACAGTATCCCCTAACCACCCTGCCATTCAGGATACCATTCCTGTGGTGGGAGAAACCTCTCCTGGGGTGGCACCTGTTCCAAGGGAATCATCAGCTGGCAAAGCTGTACTCCCTGAGGTAGAAGTACCTCTCTGTGGGATAACTAACATTGGTGACAAAAAGAGCACCATTTTAGTTAACATGGAGCATCCCTCCAACCCTCCCAGAGAAACTTTAGTGCAGAAACCCTGCACTGCCTCACAACACTTAGGACAGCATCCCTGCCCTAGTGTGGAGCTCATAGTACAGCATCCCTGCCCTGCTCCAACTCAAGAGAAACAGCATCCCCGTTCTCTCTTCCAGCCATATGGACAAAGTTTTTGCCCAGCTATGGCTTTTCTGAGACAGCATCCCTGTCTGGCATTTCCATCATTACAAATAGGTTCAGTGGACAATTCCCACTGCTCTAAACTAAAACTTACTGATAGAAACTCAGAAAATACATCTTCACATTGTTGCTTAGCTAAAAAACTTCAAACAGGGTGGTTTACATCCCCACAGGGAAGTAACCATATAGTGGATGATAAAGGGAGTAACCAGTCTATTGCAGAGCTACTCTCTACTTATCACCACTTAGACAATAAAGTCTCAACTGGTCAAGGTTAGCCTTATTGTCCTTCGTTTTGGGGGGGGGGGTTGTGTGAGAAAGTAGCCTCTTTCTAGCCTTGTTACCCCCACTAAGGGCCTGTTTGTGAGTGTATGTCAGGGTGTTTTCACTGTCTCACTGGTATCCTGCTTGCCAGGGCCCAGTGCTCATAGTGAAAACCCTATGTTTTCAGTATGTTTGTTATGTGTCACTGGGACCCTGCTAGTCAAGACCCCAGTGCTCATAAGTTTGTGGCCTATAGGTATGTGTTCCCTGTGTGATGCCTAACTGTCTCACTGAGGCTCTGCTAACCAGAACCTCAGTGGTTATGCTCTCTCACTTCTCTCAAATTGTCACTAACAGGCTAGTGACCAATTTTACCAATTTACATTGGCTTACTGGAACACCCTTATAATTCCCTAGTATATGGTACTGAGGTACCCAGGGTATTGGGGTTCCAGGAGATCCCTATGGGCTGCAGCATTTCTTTTGCCACCCATAGGGAGCTCTGACAATTCTTACACAGGCCTGCCACTGCAGCCTGAGTGAAATAACGTCCACGTTATTTCACAGCCATTTTACACTGCACTTAAGTAACTTATAAGTCACCTATATGTCTAACCTTTACCTGGTAAAGGTTAGGTGCAAAGTTACTTAGTGTGAGGGCACCCTGGCATTAGCCAAGGTGCCCCCACATTGTTCAGAGCCAATTCCCTGAACTTTGTGAGTGCGGGGACACCATTACACGCGTGCACTACATATAGGTCACTACCTATATGTAGCTTCACAATGGTAACTCGGAATATGGCCATGTAATATGTCTATGATCATGGAATTTCCCCCTCTATACCATCCTGGCATAGTTGGCACAATCCCATGATCCCAGTGGTCTGTAGCACAGACCCTGGTACTGCCAAACTGCCTTTCCCGGGGTTTCACTGCAGCTGCTGCTGCTGCCAACCCCTCAGACAGGCATCTGCCCTCCTGGGGTCCAGCCAGGCCTGGCCCAGGATGGCAGAACAAAGGACTTCCTCTGAGAGAGGGTGTTACACCCTCTCCCTTTGGAAAATGGTGTGAAGGCAGGGGAGGAGTAGCCTCCCCCAGCCTCTGGATATGCTTTCTTGGGCACAGATGTGCCCAATTCTGCATAAGCCAGTCTACACCGGTTCAGGGAACCCCTTAGCCCTGCTCTGGCGTGAAACTGGACAAAGGAAAGGGGAGTGACCACTCCCCTGACCTGCACCTCCCCTGGGAGGTGTCCAGAGCTCCTCCAGTGTGCTCCAGACCTCTGCCATCTTGGAAACAGAGGTGCTGCTGGCACACTGGACTGCTCTGAGTGGCCAGTGCCACCAGGTGACGTCAGAGACTCCTTGTGATAGGCTCCTTCAGGTGTTGCTAGCCTATCCTCTCTCCTAGGTAGCCAAACCCTCTTTTCTGGCTATTTAGGGTCTCTGTCTCTGGGGAAACTTTAGATAACGAATGCAAGAGCTCAGCCAAGTTCCTCTGTATCTCTCTCTTCACCTTCTGCCAAGGAATCGGCTGCTGACCGCGCTGGAAGCCTGCAAAACTGCAACATAGTAGCAAAGACGACTACTGCAACTCTGTAACGCTGATCCTGCCGCCTTCTCGACTGTTTTCCTGGTGGTGCATGCTGTGGGGGTAGTCTGCCTCCTCTCTGCACTAGAAGCTCCGAAGAAATCTCCCGTGGGTCGACGGAATCTTCCCCCTGCAACCGCAGGCACCAAAAAGCTGCATTACCGGTCCCTTGGGTCTCCTCTCAGCACGACGAGCGAGGTCCCTCGAATCCAGCAACTCTGTCCAAGTGGCCCCCACAGTCCAGTGACTCTTCAGTCCAAGTTTGGTGGAGGTAAGTCCTTGCCTCACCTCGCTAGACTGCATTGCTGGGAACTGCGACTTTTGCAGCTACTCTGGCCTCCGTGCACTTCCGGCGGAAATCCTTTGTGCACAGTCCAGCCTGGGTCCACGGCACTCTAACCTGCATTGCATGACCTCCTAAATTGTTCTCCGGCGACGTGGGACTTCTTTGTGCGACTTCGGGTGAGCACTGTTTCACGCATCCTCGTAGTGCCTGTTTCTGGCAGTTCTCCGGGTGCTACCTGCTGCTGAGAGGGCTCCTTGTCTTGCTCGATGTCCCCTCTCTCTCCTGGTCCAATTTGCGACCTCCTGGTCCCTCCAGGGCCACAGCAGCGTCCAAAAACGCTAACCGCACAATTTGCAGCTAGTAAGGCTTGTTGGCGTTCTTTCGGCGGGAGAACACTTCTGCACGACTCTCCACGGCGAGTGGGATCCGTCCTCCAAAGGGAAAGTCTCTAGCCCTTTTCGTTCCTGCAGAAACCTCAGCTTCTTCTATCCAGTAGAAGCTTCTTTGCACCCGCAGCTGGCATTTCCTGGGCATCTGCCCATCTCCGACTTGCTTGTGACTTTTGGACTTGGTCCCCTTGTTCCACAGGTACCCTAGATTGGAAATCCACAGTTGTTGCATTGTTGGTTTGTGTCTTTCCTGCATTATTCCTCTAACACGACTTCTTTGTCCTTAGGGGAACTTTAGTGCACTTTGCACTCACTTTTCAGGGTCTTGGGGAGGGTTATTTTTCTAACTCTCACTATTTTCTAATAGTCCCAGCGACCCTCTACAAGGTCACATAGGTTTGGGGTCCATTCGTGGTTCGCATTCCACTTTTGGAGTATATGGTTTGTGTTGCCCCTATCCCTATGTGTCCCCATTGCATCCTATTGTAACTATACATTGTTTGCACTGTTTTCTAAGACTATACTGCATATTTTTGCGATTGTGTATATATATCTTGTGTATATTTCCTATCCTCTCACTGAGGGTACACTCTAAGATACTTTGGCATATTGTCATAAAAATAAAGTACCTTTATTTTTAGTATAACTGTGTATTGTGTTTTCTTATGATATTGTGCATATGACACTAAGTGGTACTGTAGTAGCTTCACACGTCTCCTAGTTCAGCCTAAGCTGCTCTGCTAAGCTACCATTATCTATCAGCCTAAGCTGCTAGACACCCTATACACTAATAAGGGATAACTGGGCCTGGTGCAAGGTGCAAGTACCCCTTGGTACTCACTACAAGCCAGCCCAGCCTCCTACACCAGGTTTGTGACTGCATGTTTTTGCAGCAGTGTTACTTCTTAGATAAAGGGTTTGATTTAGGTACTAAGGATTTGGTGGCCAAGACATATGGAGAATGTAGTGGAGGGATGTGAAGGCAGCTGACCCTTGCACATTCGGGTGCGGGAAAACACAATGGATTAGAGGAGGTGGGGAGCTTGTATTGGAAATGAGGGCCAAATGAGGACCAGTTGGCACCAGAAATATAAGGGCTAGGGGAAATGATGCAAAAATTAGTTGTAAAAGTCGCTGACCCTGTTAAGATTGTTTTGATTTAGTGCACAGGACGAGTGCTGTTTAATATTATTTAATGGAATATGCAACTGTTGCAGGAGAGGGTGGGACAGCACAACATGCTTGTGACATTAGTTGCAATAGATAGTTAGGAAGGGCTGTTAGGAAGTTGGGGCCCATTATTTGGCCCCAAATGACATGGATGAGACAAATTAGAATTGTTTAGTGAGAAGGTATCCATTTTTTCAGTTATATAGACATGGTATTGAAATAAATACCCAGTTTATTCAGGCATGATGAAGTAAACTTGGTGCTGGTGGCGAATAAGTTTTACATGATGTGTTTGAATGATGGTTCAGATGTACAACCATTTCCTTTTGTGACTTGCAATTTGCGAGTTGCAAAAGCAAATGTATTAATGTGTTATAGACACATTTAGCGATTCCCAATGGGGTCGCAATGCGACCTGCCTCATTAATATTCATGAGGTAGGTTGCAATTTGCGATGCATTGGCAATAACACCGGTGTGTCTGTGTTTGATTTTAAATAAAGCAACTTTTTTTTTAAATACAGCCCGTTTAAAACGAGATGCTTTTCAAAAAGAGAAATTACATTTTCCTGTTTCATTTTTTAAGGGTTGGCAGTGGTTCGTAGGCCCACTGCCTGCTCTTAAAAAACATTTTCACTACCATTCACAAAGGAGAAGGGGCCCCCTGGGAGCCCCTTACCTTTTGCACCTGGATTACCAGCTACTTGAAGTAGGCAGTGAACCGCAATTGTTTTGTAACCGCCTTCTGGTCGCAAGACAATCATACACCCTCCTGTGGCTAGCTACTGAGATGGGATGCCCTTGGTGAAAGGTTACTGACAGAATGAACACCACAAGGGAAAGTTTTTCTGGTGGTGGTGAGAGAGCATAGTGTTCAAAATTTCCCACTATGGGGGAAGCGTTGAAGAGCAGAAAAAGGGGAGAGAGATTTGAACTAAGAGCAAAATTGGAAGGTATCCAGAGTTGTGGAGCAGGTAGACTTTAATGAACTTAGAGAAATTTCAGATGTGAGGATAGTGTATCGAAGGGGGATAGGGCTTTGGAGCTAAGAGGAGGATTGAGTGGGTTATTCTGTGGAGGGGGAGTTAGTGTTTAAAGCGGGAGTGTCAAATGGGTAGGTACAGTTTGAACCAGTCCATCAAGGGATGTGAGTTAATGAGCTTGTCCTATTTCTCAAATAATAAGACATCTTTTTAGGGTCGAACCTGTGAGTTGCATGCGCTAGCGCATGTGTCTTGCATGCAAGTCACTCTTGTATTCAGTAAAGGGCTTGGACCCTGCTTGTCACTCACCATTTGTTGGTTTCCGTGGCACTCTTCTTTGCAGCCTGGTAATTTGTCAAAGCATGCCTGGCCTCATTTCCGTTCGACTGTGTAGAGCAGGGATCAATCACTAATTAAGTTCATCTTAATTAGTGCCTGTCCGCTGCTCTGTAGGTTATTAAAGGTTCTACTTTGTTCTAACTTCCAGTGCCCAGCAAGCAGAAGGCTTGTGACTGCCAAACACGTGCCCAGCAGGAAAAACAAACTTGCAAAGTTTTATTTTTTACATCTAACTTTCTTTCATTTTGTTAAGTCGTCTTTTCTCAGTCTCCACTCATGTTGAGTTTTGTTTTTGCTCCTGGCCACTGTTGTCAAAAGATGACAATTAACTTGTTTTCATTTATGTTTAGATTTTATGTGCAAAGGCCTGTGGGAGATGGTGTTGGATATTGGTAGATGCACGCTTTGGCATGACTTTATTATGGGCTGCCTCCCTGCTGAGCGTCTCGGAATCAGTCATGGTTGTGGCCAGCTCCTGAAGTTTCTTTTAGTAGCGTGCTCTAGCGGCTGCTTCTTCTTCTTATACATCCTGTGCCGCAGACGTCGTACGTGCTCTGTTTTACTTCTCTTCAGGAAAGAAGCGCAGGATTTATTTGTTCCTTTCTCGTGGTCGGAGTGGCAAGCATTGCACTACGTCGCAAAGAGTTCACCCACCAAACGGGAGGACTGAAAGTGAATTCCAAATGCTCCTCAGCGTTAAGATTTGTATACTTGTAAAAAAAATAAAGCTTACATTTATGTGTTTGTTTGAATTTGATGAGTATGAGGATTACCTGATTAAGGCCCGGTACTGTGGCAGTATGTACCAATTAATGTGAGTTTTGTGAAATTAGTTTGATGAATTACTTTTTTAAAGTTCACTAACGAACAGATATGATTGTGAGTTCCGGAGGGGTAAAAATTAGAAGAGGCCTGTAAAATGCGCATTTGTTTAATTAGTAACAGCAAATAGCGCAATTATCTATTGTGTGACTTCCACAAAAGTGGCTCCGCTGCCTTTTGGCTAGGTTCACGGTATACAAACACCACTAACATGATTGTATACTCGTATTGCACCGTTACAAAAGCACAAAGTAGTTTAAACTAGAATGAAGTGGAACCCAAATCATGTCACAAAAACTAAAGACATATTTAAGACGTGAGACATTTTAAAATGGTTTTAGGACCACTCCTTACCAACCCTTCCTACAGAAGCCGACATGAATTACTCACAGCAACCAGTGTAGGCTTTATTGCAATATACTTGCATTTTACCAATTCATTGATTTCATTATTCTCCCCAGCGGCATCTACTCGACTGCAGACCAAACATTCAAATGAAGTAAGTGTTTTTACACCATTATCAGGGACCTAACAGCACCTGCTCAAACTACATTACTGCTGCCTGTTAGGTTTAGGTTTAATGTGATGCCCTCACCCTACCACAGGGACCTTTTCTGATCTTTACTAGTCGTGCAAAAGTCTCTTCTTCTTCTCTTTATCATTGCAGAAAAAAACAATGTTTTCTCTATCGTTTTGACTAGGAGCCGACACAATCAAATCACATAAATTGTGGTCTGCTTTGCAGCTGGAGATTACTAAACCTATTTATACCCCTGAGACATATTGAATACAACTGAATGCATTGCCTTCAGTATTTACACTTCATCACATTCAGGCAGATAGGCTTTGATGTGACATTTCATATTTTATTTGATAACATTATAACTTAAGCCCTCTGGGCTAAAACTACTCTTAGGACCAGATGTACAAAGCCTGTTTGCATTTCTTAATGGTCTGAATCAGTATTTTGCGCCATTAAGAAATCCAAACTGGGCTTTTCTAATGTACTACAAAGCCCTTTAAGGAATCACAAATTGCGATTTCTACCTAGTAGAAATCGCAATTTGCAATTCCCAGAATAGGAAATGCAAATAGGGATTCCCCATTTGCATTTCCTATTCTGATGTACCATGCATTTCCAAAATGCGATTTGGACATTTTGGAAATGCAATTACCACTGAATTGGAGTCAGGGATAACTAGGTGCAATTTAAAAAAAAAACACCCCAAGGTGCTTTTTTAAATTGCAAAAGAGCACACACATGCCCCTTAGGCATATTTGTGCTCCACAGGTGCACCCCTATTTTTGGGGTACAACAAGGGGGGACTTTTCCCATTGCCATCCCTGGTTTTGCATTTCCTAAATAGGTATTTCTTAATAAGAAATTGCAATTTAGGAAACGCAAATCAGTATATTGACTCATATGCAATGAGATTTCTTAATACCGATTTCCTAATAGCAATTCCTACTTTGTAGGATTCAATATTAGGAAATTGGTTTCTTTGTACATAGCATTTCTATGAAGTCGCTATTTAAGAAATGCAAAATTGCATTTTCGTACATCCGGCCCTCAGTTCTTACAAGTGCAGGGGTTGTGGAAATATTTCCAATTCTATTTCGGGGGCTTTCTTGTAGAGGCATTTCAACGGACCAAATGAGTGATATTAGCAAATTGCTCTTCACAGTGCTATATGCCCTTGTGGCTGTCCAGGGCAGAAACATCCATTTCACCAGCATGCTTGAGGCCAGGAGACTTTTTTTAAGGCATCATGGGTTGCCATCACTTAACTATGTCCCCATGGCCCGGGTCTAGTGGAGAACCTTTTCTAGAGTTGATTTTAGTTTTAACTCTGGCTTTTCTGCTGTTGATTCAACACGTACTGGGGTGTTGATTGTCAATTTTTAAGCAACTTCAATAAGCCTCATAAGAATGACTTACAATTGCATATTGAGTTTTCTTTCTTACACCAGTGATAGCCTCATAAGCAGTTTGAAATAGTGTAGGGTTTTTTGGGAATTGAGTTAATCAGCCACAACTCTGAAGGTGTGGTGGTGAAAGAGGTATTCTATTGGAATTAGCATGGCAGATTGAAATTAGGATGCTAAATGGTAGCATTTTTTGTTGTTGCTGCAGATAGAGGAATAAAGTAAATGGAAGTTCTTTAGTTACATGTGGGGTCACTTGAACTATTTTGCAGGAGAGGACCAAGTTATGAGACAGGGTTGACAAAGTTATGTGGCAAGAAAAGTCCAATTATGCAATTACAACGCCAATAGCTCAAACTCTCGCAAATGCAAGACCTATTGCATTGTAAACGCTTGTTCAGATAAGGAGCCAATGGAATTTCCCCCCTAAAAGTGATTTTAACTTTTCCTTCATATTAACCTAAATTCCATTCTCTTTCTTCTTCTACATCTTTCAGGACACTTTCTGAAAAGGAATTTACTGCTAGGCATTCTCGCCACAATGTCTTTTTTACGCAGCCCTTTGCATGATTTTTGCTGAAATTGCATACATTGCCATCACAAGGGTGCCATGGGCCTTAAGGAGAGTAACGGAAATACTCCCACTATTTGCTAAAGTAGTAAAATACAGCTATATTTGAGGTGCAAGGGGGTGTAGTTTGTGTTCACTCTACATGTCACGACGACTGCCAGACCATTGACAGCTCCACCCTAAACGATTTATGTATAAACTCACTATATCATTGAAAATGTAATTTAAGCCTTGAACATTTTTTCAGTACAAAAGTTGTTTATTAGGCAAGTGGGAATTAAATCACAACTATTTCTATGCGCGGAAGCACTGGCAGATTGCATAAATGTCATGGTTAAAAAAGATAAGAGGATTCAAAGGAGCAAGCTATTGCCATTCAATAAAGCACTGCAATCCATGAAAAAAATATTAATGTTTCAACCCAAAGTAGAATTACAACATTTATATGGGTTCTGGAAGGGAGCAAGAAGGTAAGATATTCGTCAGTGTTTATGAGGCAATTTTGTCTGTTGTTTATGGGGCATAAGCCAGATATGGGATTTGAAATACCATAAAGCTCTGATTCTAAAAAGAAATATATTTACCTGTACTGTGTGTGCACAGACCCGAAAGACACTGCGACATTTCACACAGGTTAAAGTAATTTCATGAGAATTGATAGTCATTGTAACGCATCTATTTGGACAGTGGTGTAATTCTCCAAAACAACCGTACATAAAGGAAGTAGACGTGACATCACACACCCTGGGCTGGATTCCAAAGCATTTTTTACTGGCTCTACTTGGTGGTCGGCGAGGCACAGCTTGATGCAGAAACCTTTTATCAGTATTATGAAAGCAGATTTGTGGAGGTAGTAATGTGTGACAAAAATATTTTTACCTTTTTAAGTTTCAGTTTCTTATGTGGTGATATGATGCTTTTGTGCTGCATTATTGAATTTCTGTTATTGTTGTGTTGGTCTGTGACTGCTGAATTTTGTTTTAAAATATTTGTGGCAGTGCCCTGTTATGCTTTAGTTGTGCTGTTATTTTGCTTCTTTCTTTTTTTTGTGCTTTTTTTGCTTTAACTTTTGCTTCATCTTCAGCCCAAATCAGCGCATTCCTTTAATGTTCTAATCAAAAACAAACTTTTACCAATTCCTAAAGTGCTGCGTTAACACTACTCCAGCTTTCTTCTATTAAAGACTCTGGTCAGACCAAATCTGGGGCAGAGACAATGTCTTAAATTAACACCTGCAGTGCACTTGCAATGCTCACTATAGATATTGCAAAGCTGAATACATGAGTTGAGCGAGGTAACAGAGATGTAGCAAATGCTTCCTCATCCTTCTCTTAAACTATGCCCCCGAGTATTGGAAACAAAGAGGAGGGTACCGAAGACAACATCAATTATCTACAGAAGTAAGGTTTAGATTTAAGAGGGCCTAGCGCCAGTCCAATGCCACATTAGCGTTATTTTTTCACTCTAATGTGGCGTTGGAAGGCCAAAAACACAGTGCCATACTTACAAAGGGGCGCATTGCTTGCATTGCGCCACTTTGTAACCCCTTGTCCCACATTATGCCTGCACTGGGCATAATGTATGCAAAGGGGGCTTCCAGCAGTAGGGGGGCTGAAAAAATGGTGCAAACAAATCTATGAGATTCCTTTACGTCATTGTTATCAGCATTTATAATGCCTGCTAAGAACAGGCGTTAAAGGGAGGCTCCCATTGTTTTCAATGGGCCTCTGGGTGCTTTGCAGGATTAGTGTCAACATTTTTGACACTAATCCTTCAAAGTGCCGTACTAGTGTAAAACATTATGACGCTAGTATTCCTGGCTAGCACCATGGTGCACCATATTTTAAATATGGCACACACATGGGGTTGGGGGGGCGCTAAATGATGCAAGAAAAGTGGCGCTGCACTTGTTGCAGCAACACTTTTTATAAATCTGCCCCTAAATATGTGAAACCATGAGTAAGGCCAGAAACTCAGCAATGATGGTCACTTGAAGAAGAAGCAAGGAATTAGACACATTTTATTTTCCAAGCAATCAGTTTCTAGATGGTCACTCAGTTGATTCATACATCCCGAGCAAGGGCCAATGTTTAAACCTTTGGCCGAACATGTGAGAATCTCATCAACTCTTTCCAGCATTTTATCCTTCCAAAGTCCATATAAAGAGGACAACTAAATTGGGCAATAATAGTCATCTTATTATTTAATTATTTATTTATTTTGGGTTGCTTATAAAGTTCAACATAGACTCTCAAGTGTACTTGGTGCTAGTCCAGACAAAGAGCTAAGTGGACATGTATATGTGGTGGAACTATCCACACCAGGCACATTGATGACTCAGTTTCAGATGGGCAGCACTGGCAGACTCTCAGAAAGGGTACAGAGTGAGTTTTTCTTAAGGAGAGAGTCTAGGATTTCAGTTTATTTTTGAAGCTGGGTAGAGTTAACACATATTAAAAAGAATGTAGTAAGAAGAGGCGCTCATTATTTTGCATAGATTAAAAATAATCTCACTGTTGTATCCTGAATGTTTGGTAAACAGGCAATGCATTTTCTTTGGTAATCCAGGATAAATCCAGGAGTTGCTGAAGTAAAACCTGGGCTGCATACATTCATTTGCTATGTAATTCTCTAAGAGAACAGTCAATTGTGGAAATATGTTTTACTGTGGAGATGGTAGAGTAAGAAGCTTCAATGAAGACCAAAGATTAAATTGTAGTCTGTTAGTATGCCTCATTAAATTCCTACCAACCTGACTTTGTACAGTACCTGAGGGTCTGGAAAGTTGCACTTTTGGAAGGCCTTGGTTTTCCCTTGATTAATCACCATCTGAGTTTCATCAGCATACATAAAGGTAACCATTTGATACACATGCAGTACAATGGTTTTAAGTTCAAATTAAACAGGATCTGAGACAGCGATGATCCCTGAGGGATGCCATGATTTAGAATTATGAAGTCTGAGTTGAAGTCATCCAGGTGGATCATTTAACTGTGATCAGCAAGAAAGGAAGAAAACAAGGTAGAAGACTGACTGCCAATACCGAATATACTACTAGCCAAGTTATTATGACTAGGACTTGGCCATGGTTTAATTCGCATATTTTCGGGAATTTAGCATTATGCTTATGTTGGAAATTGGGTTTCTGGGGGAACACTACTCAAACAGCAACCTGAATTTATGTCAGGGTGAAGTCACCAACAACCCTTAATTAACCTGTGCTTAACCCTGTGGTAGCTTGGTGCAAATGCCGTCATGCTTAATTTAGAGCAATGTGTAAAGGATTTACCATCACTTCAAACAGTAATAAAGTGAAAACCAAACACAAGAAAAATCCCACACAAATTTAGAAAAATTGAATAAAATGTAACAAATATTTTAAGGCCAATACAATCACTAAAACTGGAGCTATGTAATTTTGAAGGATTAAGTTAAAATAGTGCCTAAAAGCACCAAGTGCCAACTGTAGTTTTGTGGTTTCACCTGACTGGGACAAGTTCAGGTCGACTGCAATGGAGCATGGGCCACATACACGGAGCAAATTAGGTGCGCTGAACAAAGTATCTTAACTCCCGGTTTCCAAAGCGTTGCAAGATCCTGCGTCAATAATGCATCACGCAGTGGTGGTTCCGAGTAGCTGAGGGTCTGCGATGTGGAGTCCTACTTTGTTGTTGAGGATGCCATTGATGATGATGTCTCATGATGTGAAATCTGGCATGGAAGATGCATCTCGCACAGCATGCAAAATCCTGCTCTGACATTGAGGATGCTGTTGATGAGGAGCTTGCAGTGTGAAGGCCTGCATCAGGAATGTGTCATGCAGCAGCAATTCCAAGGAGACTGCTGGCTACGATGCGAGATCTGGTGGTGGGGATGAGTCGCACTGCATCGGTTATGATGTGGCTGCAGGGAACTGTGTTATACTGCATCAGTTCTGCTTCCAGGACAACAGCTGGGCTAGATGACCACCTTTAGCCCCACTTCAAAGGGTCCCCAACTGGGATGGCACCACTTGGGGTGCAAAGCTCACAGGAGACAGAGGCCAGGTGCTGGGTTCAAGATGCATGGAGCCTTTTCTGTTAATGAGGCTCTGATCGGGGGCAGCCAACTAGCCCTTGGAGTCACTGTGGTGGTTCTGGGGTTGAGATGCAAGTCCAGTCCTTCTTAGTCAGAAGGCAGTAAAACAGAGTAGCAGGCCTTCTGGAAGAGCAGCACAGCTGTCCTTCTGTCTCTTCCACAGGTACAGAGGTGCACTGAATAGTTGGGTCTGAGGATCTATTGTTTATACCTGGTGCCCACTTTAAAGTAGGAGAATGTTCTTATGTTTTCCAACCCAGAGATGTTTGAAAATGTCATGCCTCCCTGCCCTGGCCCCAATCTGTCTGGGGTTACAAAAGACTAGTGTCAAAACCATTTGTGAGTGTGCTGGGCAGAGCCTTTACCATATCCATATGCAAGTGTGGTAGGTGACATCTCCTTCCCTTCATTAACTCAGATTGGCCCATCCTGCCAACACCTGTCATTTCTTTATCTCACTGTCTGGGAGCAATACACAAAGACCAATTGCCATATACAGCCAGACATGTGACCCAGGATACGAGCTGCAGGCACCAAATGGTTGGGACAAGTAAATGCCAACTTTGTAGAAGTCATAAATATAACAAAGTGTTCCTAAGGGGGGTCACTTATTATCTTATTGTGTTCCTATCAGGTTAGTACATCCAACACTTTTTCAAATAAATGAAATGAGAAACAAAAGAAATGAGCGATAATAGTGAGGCGTTCCAATAAAGATTGATTCTTATAATCACAAAAGATATTTACTTAAACCATTAAAGCATGTCATATGTCAAATAAATTCAAACGGGGTTTACACTGTTATAATAAGAATAACCAGCCACACTGACCATACAGGGACATTGTTTGTGATAAAGAGTGATCAATGTGGAACAGCATATCCACTGAACACAATGTAAACCTATACCAAGAAGTCCATTCCCATTTACTATCAGATGCAAATGCATATGTAGATAATTTATTGGTGTTAGTGAGGATGATCTGTCAACGTTTCATTCTCCAAAGGCAAGTCAGTCCATGAGACCATCATCAGAACACAAAATGTATAAACGGCCAAATGGCACTAACCCCCAAGAGTTCTAATAACATACAGAGAAATATTACAACCACTGGTCTGCCAGAGAAAGACAAGGAGTGTGGACCACACACCCACAATGTGCCAAAACACCGCACAACCTGGCTACAGCAAATCAAGAGATAAAAACATCTACCACAGAGGGTAAGCCCCCAGTGCAAGTGACAACACCAACAAAGGTATGAACACCAACAAGTCTCACTGATGACTGGAAACTCCTATCTGTATCAAAACCAAGACAACTTAATTAAAACTAGATCTATATCAACACGGTGCAGAGTCATAACCAAAAATGTTGCTTACCAAACTGTGGGCCTGATTGATATCCCATCTGCCGTAATAAGATCCCATGATATCCTATAGGAATCACAATGTGGCAGACGGGACATCCGTCATGTTTGTGATGGACTAGCCGATCAGCCAAACTCTAAATCAGGCCCAAAGTCTTTAAACTAAAATACCATGACTAAGAAAAACACCACTAGATGAAACCAAATTCTCATACTTACATATTATAAAAGCAGTCCAATTTTCTCCCTCCTCCTTCTACGCCTGAGTCAGACATCAAGTTGGAATGGGGAAATTAAAAGCATGTGTTCACAGGTTGCCCCACACCCTGTGCGTGACTCTGACGGAAACCAAAACAGGCGCCATCTTAAAGAAGAACTTGGATCAAATACTGCTAACTAAACAGCTAGTCAGGAAGAATGTAATTGATCCCAAGAAGGGTACATTTGGGCTTAACCATCCACCGAAAGATAACATGAATATAACATCGTGACAATCTGAAAAAGTAAGAAAAGAATGTAAGGAGAAAAAGAATAACAATTCACAAAGAAAATGGACCACCATCTAGAAACAGGTTGCAAACATACCAGTGCAACAACTACACCTTAGTGGAAACAAGTACTCAGGGGTACCGTCTCCCTGGAGCATATCAATTGGAGTGACCATTCTCCATCAAATTAGATAACCCATAAATAAAAAGACGAACATAGCCTCACTGTAATCGTAAGGGGAAATATAAATGATAAAGCAGAATCACAATTCACAAAAAAAATGGAAATAATCATCAGATCTCTACTCTAAGGGTACATTTCAAAACATACTACCATATGGCCAAGCCTAAGCAGACCAGAACATCAAAGAAGGAGAAAAAAAAAGTATGTAATACTCCCCTAACCACATCTCAGAAGACAAGAGAAACGCAGGAAACAGACAACAAAAGAAATATTACAGTGTGGATATGGAAAACCATTCAGTCTCCTTGTTACATCTTTGCTTGGCACTGTTAGCTTTCCAAATCCATTTATTCACCTTGATTGTGACTAAGCAATCCATATCTTGCTTTCTCCACGAGCACCTTACAACCACTAATGCAAACCATTTCATTTCATAGGCAGCAGTGACATAGTTTTGTAATGGTCAACCAAAGGGGCATTAAGAACACTACATCTGACTCTGGATTGATGTTGAACAATACTCTTTCAAACATCCTGAGTGGACATCCTGAGTGGTTTTACCAATATACTGAAGATTACAAGGATATTCAATGCAATAGATAGAAATTCAAGAAATGTTTCAATCGTATGGTGTTTCCATTTACAATACAACATTTTTTAACACAATACTACAGGCTGTGCAATTGCAACATGGATAATGGTCAATCATGAGTTCCAGGCCCTATGGATGAGTCATAGTAGCGGATTCAGGTTTGTAGTAAACCCTCAACATGCTCTTTTAAACACAAACATTTGTTTATGCTATTTAAAGTTTCTGAGTTCAAGAGGTGTCAGTTTTTCAATAGAATCCTTTTTGATCTTATTAGATGTAGAACCAAACGTGGTTACACATATGAAACTGGACTGATTAGTTTGCTCCATGACCTTGGGAAGTGAGTCCCTGTGATAGTACCATGCTTGTTTACATGATTGTTTCACCAATCAATAGGGATAACCCCTAGAAACCAGTTTAGATGATATAGTTTTGGATTCTTTAAATTAGTCATCCTTTCGGGTACAGTTACATCTTGTCTTTAAGATTCCTTAGGTATTTCCTGTGCTTGGTTTGGAATCCACACATATGTATATGGTACCTGAATAATTTTTAATCCTCAGATCAAGACAATTATTAGAATACCTATTGTGTTCTAGTGTAAATTGCAAATTCAGTTTCTGATTGTTCAACCACTGATGAAAATGTAATACTTTGGATAAAGGCCCGCCTCCAAATCATTAAAACATCGTGAATGTAGTGTAGCTATTTTCTTTTGTTTTCTTTATATGATAAAAAATTATTTCCTCAAATGAAGCAACCTAGAGGTTTGCTAAATCAGGAGCAAAAATTCCTCCCATCGCCACTTGTTTTATTTGGACATAGAACTCCCTATTAAAGGTAAAGTAGTTCCATTCAAGTGCTATTTTAGCACAGTAAATGAAGGAACTTGTAGGTACTCTTTGCGGTCTAGGATGGGTTTCAACAATGGAATCCAGAGTTTCTAAACTCTAAAGCTTCACATTGTGGAATGTTCATATAGAGACTTTCTATGTTCATTGTCACACGGATATCCTGATTTTCTCCAAAAATATCTCCTTTCCTTCAATCTGAATAACCACTGAGAGACTGTCCCTTGAATAATATAGGTAAGAGAACAAAAGGTTTAATAAAAAAAAAAGTCTACACATTCTGCCATGTATTGGAGAATAGACTGACAACCTACAACAATGGGTGCCTGGGAGGTTTTTTGTCACCTTATGAATCTTGGGTAAAGTATAAAAATCTGGTATCATGTAAACTTTTTTGGTTAATAATCAAATTATTTTTTACTCAAAAACATCTAATTGAAACCCTTTTTGGTTAATGGGAGGGTGTCTTTTCTGATATTGGCAGTGGGATCTTTAGCGAGCTTCTTGTAATGCAAAGGATTGTTTAGTTGTCTTAAGACTTCATTGGCAAAGTCAAGTTAATTCTGTACCCTTGTCCACAGTTTTTAACATGATCTCTCTGCAAATCGATAGGTTTTTTAATGCATTATTTTGAGATTTTCTCAGATTATACTTCACATACTTCTTATGTTTGAATAACAAATCAATTTCTGTTAATGTCACATTTTCAAAAGGTATGATCTTAATAGACATTATGTTAGTAGGGGGAAAATGCAGAGTAAAGTCTAGTAGTGTGTGACATAGATACATTCTGGGTGTTCAGAAAATAATACTTGAGTCTGATAGATTTAAGGAATCAAAATAACTCAATCAAAGTAATGAAAGTGTAATTTTTATGAGTGGGTAAAAAAGACAAGTCTGAACTAAGGACTTCCAATTCATTTTCATTTAACACATGCTTTGATAAGTAAAACATTAGAACAATTTCAGAATTAATAGTGGCAGAATCTACCATTCGTAATATTGGTTCCTGGTTTGTCTGTATCACAGTGTATGTTGGTTCCTGTACCACCTGATCCTGTCTGTGGCTTGGAACCTCTTCCTAGTTTGATTAGAGGTCGAGGACTGTGTACTAAAGCCTAGACTGGTGTTACACAAGTCATGTGACCCAGGGTACAGGCTACAGGCACCAAATGGTGAGACAGGAAAATACCAACTTTCTAAAAGTGGTATTTTCAGAATTTGACTTTAAATCTGACTTTACCATTAAAGAGGGCCTCAAATTACAATTCTCTGGACACCAAAGACGACATTCCTACCTACTCCCAGTTGAAAGCTATCACTTATTTAATGTTATAATTTAATCCAGTGTTATCCTATGGGAGAGACAGTAGTGTAAAATGAATTTAGGACTTTTTTACTACTTTGACATGTAAAACTGAAAAGTGCGTTTTCAACTTTTTGAAACACACTGCACCCTGCCCTTTGAGCTGTGTAAGGACTACTCTAGGGGTGACCTATATGTATTAAAAAGGAAGGTTTAGGCCTTGTTAAATGTTTATTTTGCCAGATCAACATTTTATTTTAAAACTGAACACATAGCCTACAATGGCAGGCATGAGACATGTTTGAAAAGCTACTTAAGTGGGTGACACAATGAGTGCTGCAGGTCTACTAGTAGCATTTAATTCACAGGCCCTGGGTACGTGTAGTACCACTTTACTACGGGGCTTACAAGTAAATTAAATGTGGAAATTGGCTTTAAGCTAATTTCACCATTTTTAAAGGGGAGAGGACACACACTTTAGCACAGGTTAGTGATGGTAAAGTAGAGAAGTTCTGAGGCCAACAAAAACAAGATCAGCAAAAATGGAGGAATAAGGCAAAAAGTATGGGGGGAGACCAACCTAAGGCTGACAGGCATAACACGTGTTCCCTTAAGCTGAAAGTGGGGCGAACTACCCAACCTCCTGGGAGTTCTCATCACTAAGGTGGAAGAACCTGGACTGACCCACAATGTTGATCCATGATAAAGTCAATTCCCTGTAGGAAGATTAACCATTTACATGACCGCCTGAGGGTCCTTTGGTCTGTTGAAACCCAGAAGTGTGCCCCAAACAGGTATGGTCTCAACTTCTAACTCCAGAGCACAGCAAAGGCCTCCCTTTTAATAGCACTCCACCTCTTTTCCGGGGGAAGTAAATTTCTGCTTATGAAGTCTACAGGTTGGTATAGGCCCTTCTCATTTAACGTAGCCCCTACACCATGCTCTGAATCATCCATCCGCACAATGAACTCCTAGGAGAAGCCAGGAGCCTTGAGTACAGGTGCTGTACACATGGCTTCCTTGAAGGAGTCAAAGGCTTTCTGACAGGGGGGCCTCTATCCAGGTCACCCTTTTAGGTTGCCCCTTAGAAGTCAGCCCAGTTAAGGAGGCAACAAGGTGCCATAACCCTTAACACACCGCTTGTAATTTCCGGTGTCTGGAGAGGCTTCAAATTGCCCCACCTACTATATAGCCAGATACATCACTATACCCTTCCCTATCTGGCACTTCTTTGCCTTGATAGTTAGGTATGCCAGTTGCGAGGCCTGAGGCACTTCCTGGAGCTGGCACAGGTGGTCCTCACAGCTGGAGCTGAAGACAGCTATTTCATCCAGGTAGTTGGCACACAAGGTCTTCTTCCCAGCCCTGTTCACCAACCTCTGGGAAGCGGCAGGGTCTTTCTTTAATCCAAAGGGTATAACCATGAACTGGAGTAGCACTCTGGGGTCGAGAATGCTGACCTCTGTTTTGCCCCCTCTGTCAGAGCGATCTGCCAGTACCCTGATGTGAGATCAAAGGTACTAAGATATCAGGCAGTGCCCAGCATACCTAAGAGCCTGGCAGCTCGGGTGGGGTGAATGTCAGTCTTGGTGGAGTCCCCTGTAGTCCACACAGAACCTGAGTTTTGGGGTGGTGCCACCAGTAGCTGCCTTGCAAACTAGCACAATGGGGCTTGGCAAGGGACTGTTGGAGGGCTCAGTCACCTCTAACACCAGCAACTTCGAGACTTCCTCCTTGATCCTGCCCTCACCTTATCTGACAGCCTGTACATTTTGTTCTTGAGAGGCATAGTGTCCCATGTATCAAAGTCATGGGTACACAAATGAGTGAGCCTATGGGTGATGGAGAATAGAGAAGAAACCTGCCCCAGTAACTGTTGACAGTCACTTTGCTGTTTTGGAGTCAGGGTAGAGGAGAGATGAACACCCTAAACTGACCCATCGTGCTCCTTAGAAGACAGGAGATAAGCAAGAGGTTCACTCTCCTCTTTCACTCTGTTGTGTATTACAGGGAGCATGGTGAATTCAGACCTCTAAAAGTGGGGTTTGAGGCAGTTTATGTGGCACAACCTTAAAGGGTTTCTAGGGGTCTTGTGATCCACCAGTAGGTGGACAGGCTTCCACTCCTTCACCATATATGTGCCTGTCTGCAATCTTTGAGAGCTCTGGGCTCTACAGGGTCCATAATCCACAACTTCTGGCCAGGCTGAAAATCCACCAGAGTGGTCTTCTGGTCATACCAGAGTTTCTGGTCATGCCAGAGTTTTTTGACTGGCCTCAAGATTGTCTTAAGCCATCTTCCAAAACTACTGCAATTTGTTACATTGAACCAGCATATGGTTGACTACATGCTCAGGGGTTTTCAAGGAACCTGTTTCCATTCCTTTCTCACAAGGCTGAGTGGTCCCCTAACAGGATATCTATAAAAGACCTCAAATGAGCTAAACCCAACACTCTTCTGTGGCACCTGCATGTAGGTGAACAGCAGACATGGCAATAGGATGTCTCACTTTCACCTCACTGGCTCAAATAAGCCCATTGTAATGCCTTTCACAGTCCTGTTGAATCCCTCAACAAACCCATTGGCCTGAGGGTGGAATGGTGTGGAGAACTTGTAGGTTACCCCACACTCATCACACATGGGCTTCATGTACATGAACATGTAGTTAGCATCTCTATCAGGTACCACTTCCTTGGGAACCCTACACAGGTAATAATCCCCATCAGGCACTAGCCACTGCAGGTGCAGTCACCAACCTTAGATGGATTGCCTCTAGGTACCTGTGATGTAGTTCACCAAGACCAGGTTGAACCTGTTGCCTAAGGCTGTCTTGGGGTCCACAGGACCAACAGTGTTAAGGCCAACCCTCTCAAAGGGAGTGCCAGTGAGACAGGTAAGGGTACTAGTGAAGCTTTCAGCTTTTTCTCTGCTTTCCCGCTGGCCTGGCAGGTGGTGCAGGACCTAAGAAATGCATTTGAGGCTTTCTTCATTCTAGGCCAAAAGAGGTGGGGGACAAACATGGCAAACAACTTTGTCCTGGCTCAGATGTCCTATACAAGATATATTGTGAGCCAATCCCAGTAGGAAGGCTGGAACACTGAGGGACCACCAGCACATGAATTGCCCCAGGTGCCAGTTGATAAGGTGATCTCCAGAGGTATCACCTGTTGCCTGGGCCTCAGCTTGCTGTCTGAAGCCCTCTATAGTTCGGCATTCATTCTGCAGCATGTTGAATTCCTACTTAGTTGCCCCCCCCCCCAACTTGTCAGCACAATCGAGCAGGTCTCCCAGGTGGCAATGTCCTTCCCGGTAGGCTCATGGGGGGCTTCCTCAGTTGCCATATGAACACTGACTATGGGAAATGTAGGGGCTGATTTTCTACGCCCCTTGCCCTTTCTCCTCTTGGCATCTGCTGGGGCCATTGATCTACACTCCAGGTTCCCTTCATTCTCCTTTTGGGCAGCAATGGACCGTGTGATCATGCAGACACATTCAGGAAAGCCTAACATCTCCCTGTGTGACCTGAGCTCTAATTCAGTATCACTGCCCAACAGACAATCTGCAGGCATGGTAGGACTCATAACGACTTTCAGAGAACCTAAGGCACCCCGCACCCGCACAAAAAAAGAGAAGCTGAACCACTGGGTAATGACTCTCTCAGTTGTCTGTTACTATGTCTTGCTAGAATGTATTAGGGAGGACCTGCTCTGAAGATACCAGATTAGACCTCACAGTCATACTGGCTCCTGTGTCTCTCAAAGCCTCCACACTTTGCCCATTGACAGTGACCCACTGCCTATATTTGGAAGTATTGGAAGTTATATGGGTTTTTAGCACCATCTTTCTGTCCCCTAGGGACACTAAGGTAACCTCTGTCCTCCCACCTGAGCTAACCAGGACCATCTATCCCCCAAGAACTATTCTGACCAACCCAGCTGTCTGCCTACCGGTGGGGGCTGGGCCCTCTTGGGACATTTTGTGTCTCCTCTGGAGTGCCCATATTTCTAACACTCAGCACACTGTAGGTCAAACCTCCCTGTCTGTTTGTCAAAAACTCTCATTCTTTTATGCTTGGACTGGGGCTGGTTACTTTTCCCTTGTGAATTATTTTGGGGGCCTTTAAGAACTCCTTGCTTTTTAGTTTTCTCCCCTGTCTTTCTTCTGGTGGGACCCCTTAGCAAACTCTGATGATCCCCCCAGATACCTTTTTGTGGATCCTGGTGCTGAGCCAGCGGTCTGCCTCCTTAACAAACCCCTGGATTCAGTGTGCTTACTATCAATCAGGTGTTGGCACAGCTCTGCAAAACAATTACTGAACATGTGCTCTCTTGCAAACAAATCCTACAGCCCTTTTTTAATCATGCACATCACTGCCCTTCACCTAACCATCCTATGCCTTGCAAAAGGAATCCACAAAGTCCTCCCAGGAATGTTGCTGCAGTTTCTGCCTGTCACTAAATGTTTGTCTGTTCTTTACTAGGGTGAGGCCATACTTTCTAGCAAGGGTGTATTTCATCGAGGGTACCTCATCCTGTCTCCCTTTTCTATAGCCATTAGGGTATCCCTCCCTTCACTTGGTATGAGCTCCAGAGACTGTCCCAACCACCCAATCCTTCTCAAGGATCCTATGCATCTCCAGATCAAACTCTTAGGCTTCAAGCCACTTATCAATGTCATCTATCACAACACAGTTAGGCACCAGATCCTTTGGGATGTATACCCTCTTGTATCCAGAGGGCACTGCATGTATGCTATCATTATTATTCCTGGGCTCTGCTTGCCTGCTCCTATGTTCAGCTGTCTGAGACTTAGCTCAAGGGCCATTCTCCATTCTTCCATGGGCAGTTTCTTTTTGGCAAGGGCTCTCTCTGCCTCAGCTTCCTTTTTCTCCCTCTTGAGCTTCACCATCAACAGTCTAAACTCCCTTTTAGCCTTCCTGTCCACCAGCTCCTCTGGGGACAGGCCTTGTGAAAACACAGTGCTCTCTGCTCCTACAGGGAATTCCAACTCAGGAGACAAGTCACCCCCCACAGAGTGCTGTATGTCAGGTCTTGCATCCAGGCCCTGATCCTGGTCCTCCATACCATCATCCTCATTCCCTTTCTCTACTGCTATCAGCAAATGGTGAACCCATCCAGGCCCCAGAGCTTTCTGAAACTCCAACTTCTTGGTGCCTTTCTTGGTTAGCAGTCCCCTTTTCATACAGACCTGCTTGAGCTCAACCATTGTGTAGCTCTCCAGGTTGATGAGTTTGAATTCCATTTCTACAGGTATGGTCACAGACAGTCAGGTAGAATGAGAGTGACTTTGGAAAAAGTATAAAGCGCCAATCAAGGAAAATTTAAAGGAACTCAAATTGGTATAAAATAATTTATCTGGGATTTTAGTCTAACACAAAATCACTGTATGGCACTGCACAAACATAAGTGCTAACCTCCCCACAAAACATAAATGTAGGATATTGGTTTACTGGTTGAGGAATATGTAACTCTTCTCAAGCAGCAACCACTATTCCTGTCAGGATTAAGTTCAGGTTAATTTGGGGTTTGCTGTGTCTCCAACCCGATCAGAATTGGGGTTGCTGCTTATGAAGGGTTTCACCCCCTCAGTCAGTAATCCAATTTCTGAAACCCTTGAAAGTCTTTCAGGAGGCACGTCAGTCATACATTTTGGTGGAGGTGAGACTCTGAATTAGGAGTCTTCTCTGCCACTGTATTTGGTACACTAGCCACCACAGTGAGGCTGATTAACTGTTTTAGATTGAAGTGTCCCTATCTAGCTAGCATTATGGCACATGCTTACGGTACAGTTTGGCAGATAGCGGTAGAACAATGATCTGCTGCTTTTTTGATGACTACTTAGTTATCACCCTTCTCTAAATCAGACCATAAGACAATCAGTATGCCTTTTCAAAAAGTGATATCCTGTCTTTAAATGACATTGGCAGCATTTGGCAGCATGGGTTATGTTCTCAGCAGTTTTACTGAAAACCAAATGAGAGTTGCAGTATCATAATAAAAAGGAATTTACGTATTTCATATAGTCCTCATATTTGGGTATGCTTTGGCAATTTCAAAATATGACCTGTCAGCACAGAGGCTAAATAAGAAAACTTTCACGAATACCTTGAGAGGACGCAATTATGACTGAGTTTGCAGGGAAAGGTTTATGAGAAATTTAGTTTTTAAATAAAAAAAATGGCACAATCAAGTGAAAGTTAGATCACTCAAGACGTCACTCTGTTCATCTGCGATTATTTGAGATCCATACAGAAGAGAGGCCAAGTGACCCAACTTATCTATCAATCAAACTGTTTTGAAATTAATTTTGACTTTAAGGGGCAGACATCGATCCTTCATACAACAGTTATAATATAATGGTATCTCTTTGGTCTGGAAATATACTAGCTAGCATTATCCAGCACAGCCTTTAGAAAACACTATTATAAAACCAATTAAACCAACCACATGATCATTGCTGGGGTCAGCCCTGAAAAGATGCATGATTTTACAACAGTGTTTGCTGTCCAACGGATATGATCCAACATACAAATATAGCAAATGTATAATTTCAGAAATTAGTTAAAATGGCCAGTAAGCTATTACTGGGAACTTAAAATGAAATCCAGAAATTTTAGACTGCATTATATAAAAAACAGGAAACATGCCATTGTGATAGAATGCTGTAGTAATGCCTGTATATGCAGATAACACATTTTCCTAGAGAGAACTACAAACTCCATCTTGCCAGTGTTAACCTTAGTCTATTGGAGGAAATGTAATCCATGATCGGTCAGAGACAGTGCTGATCATGTACAATAAGACGGCCCAGGTCCACAAATAGCTGATTATTGCCCACACTTTGGTCATTTGACTGTCACCCATCCCCATATAGAATTGGAATATATCCATAGATTCATGTCATGTAGGTCAGAAGATAAGAAGGTTTTTATGTGAAAGTGCAACATGGCAATGTTTAAAAAATGCATTGGAGAAAATACAGAAGTTTACCATATGTACTAATTATCACCATGGTGCTATTTAGCACTCATGTTTCATATTGCAAGGGAGTGCTATTTCACTCTACTTTTCAAGTGGTCATTGTTGTCATGTAGCAATGGAATGTTTTGCTTATGCCAAGAAAGTCCTGTGCTGCATTTTCAAGAGTTTTGCTGCACGTTTCATTGAAAAATTGATGGGCATCACTGATCTGGAATACATTCTGTGGACCTGGAAATGAAATTACAGGGACCTCAGTGGAACATTCAATGAAAAATGCAAACTCCTAATCCAAAAGTGTACACCATCAATATCATGGAAAACTCTTATAACTCAAGGGATCCTCAATATGGAGGAAATGGGAAAGTGATAAGTTAGCCGTGTTAGTAAGAAATGAACAATTAGTAACAATGCAAAATCTAATGTGAGACCTAGAGAAGAATTTTTTATCCTTTACCAATTCTTGAAACTACTGGAGAAGTCCCCTTGCAAATGTCCCACTAGGAGGATTTAACACATAGAGATGCCTTGTAGTTTTGTTGTTCTTTTCTTTCGAACATTGTGTTGATGGCATCAACCAAGAGCCCCTTCAAGCAGCAATCACTACTCCCTTAACAATAGTAACTTTGCAGAGTGGATGTAATAGCCACAATGGTGAATAAAAGTATATTATTATATTATTACACTGTTGGACCTGGCCCTATTTGCAGGTTCATTCCCAGACATGTTTACTTTTCACTCCACTTTCTGATGAATTTGTTTTTGGGCACTGCTTACCAGTGCAAATGTGCAAGTGCTCCCTGTTTCAAACATGGTAACATTGGATTATACACAATTAGCATATTCAATTTAAGTATTAGCATATTCAATTTAAGTATAAGTCCACAGTAAAGTGCACTACATGTGTTCAGGGCCTGTAAATTAAATGCTACTGGTGGGCCTGCAGAACTGATAGTGCCCCCAACTTCAGTAGCCCTTTTAAAGTGGCTCAGGCCTGCCATTGCAGAGCCTGTGTGTAGGTTTAAACTGCCATGTTGATCTGGCAAGTAAACCTTCTTGACAGGTCTAAACCTTCCTTTTTAATACATATAAGTTACCATTAAGGTAGGCCCTGGACAGCCCTAAGATCAGGGAGCAGTGGATTAAAAACATTCAACAGGTACTTTTTAGTTTTACATTTTCAGGTAGTGACAAAAATTTGAACTCCTTTTTCACTACTGCAGGACAAAAAGGGCAGGGACTTTGTGCACTTCAAAGACCTCTCTTTAAACTTTCCCTCACTTCAAAGGCACAATAGGGTATAGGGACTGGACTGCAGATACAACCAAATCAAGACACATCTGGACCTGAGGACATTTTGCCAGAAAGAAGGACTGCTGTACTCCGAAGGGACTGTCACTCTGCTGGACTCTGCTGGATTTTGCTGGTCTCCTGCTCTGATGTGCCTGCAGTGCTGCCTGCTGCCCTCATTGCCTGGGAACGAGAAGGACTGGACCTGCATCTCTCTAATCCCAGAAGCAAAGTGACTCCAAGTGCTTGCTGGCTTGCCTCCTGTTCTGAAGTCTCAGGGACATCAAAGACTTCACTCACCCCTGCTACAGCCTCTGGACTCCACCAACTGTGAGACCTGCCCTGCCAGGTGGGGCCCATCCAGTCCTAGGCCTTTGGAAGTGGGTTATGCAGCTGTTTCTATAAAAACACACTCATTGCTGCCACTGCGTCAATTGGGACCACGCATCATTCCTTTATGCCGACGGATCGCTGCAGCCACTGAGGACAAGGACATAGCAGTGCTGGCTGCATGGCTCAGAATCGATGCATTGCCCTCAGCCCGACGCATTGCCTTAGCATCACCAGCTGTGCAGCTCCATGGCGACCCATCACCTTCATCCCCGACTGTGTGGATTGGAACTGATGCATTGCCTGTGCATCGCCTCCTCTGCTCCTGGCATCAGGTCTTCGACGTTGACACATTCTCCATCCACAAGGCAAGCCAAGGTCGCTCCCTGTATACCACCCATGATCCATCGCAGATAACTTGACTTTTGTTGATTTGACCCAGTGTAGAGAGACTAGATAGCCCCAGTTGGCGATTTAAGGTTCTTAGCACTATATTTGCTGATATTCTTCAAAAATTAATATCTTGACTTCTACTGGTTGATTTTTTGTCATTTTGGTCTTGTTTCATTCATTACATTAAGATCTATTTTTCTAACTTGGGGTGAATTATTTTTGTGTGGTGTTTTCACTGTTTAACTGTTTGACGTGTTGCACAAATACTTCACACATTGCCTGCCTGCTCTGTGCCAAGCTACCAGAGGATGAGCACAGGTTAATTTATGGTGTGTAACTGACTTACCCTGACTAGGATTGTGAACCCTTCTTGAACAGGGTGAATACTCAGTTTCTAACATGTGCCCTCTCAAGTTTTTTAGAAACATGCAATTTAAATATTCCATTACCAGAAGAAATCCATCTGACACTATTACTATTTCCTCTGATCATCATCTTAGGGCTGTCAAATCTTTTGGTACCATTTTTGACATGGGATAGAAACAATTTGATTAGTACATGTATTTATGATGTGCCATCAAAGACTACTTTCTAGATCCTCTCAGAATCACCATTTTCAATCAGCGTCAGCATCTTTTCCCAGCAGGTTGTACGATTGATGTTTTTTTATGCTGAATTAGGCTTTTTAAATTGTGTCTTATCCCTTGCAATGGATCTCTTTATGATAAACTTACATCTCTCTGAATTGCTTTTATTTGCCTTACAATAAGATTTCTTCTTCTTCCTAACTCCTCATCAAGCCATTTTTGTACCCCACGTTAAAGTCCCTCTAATTAACATCTGTGACAACACCTTGAGAAGTATACAGTAATAATCACTAATTTGTACTCAGTAAGTAGGCTTTCAATATCTTAGACCACAACTCTCTTGCTTTCTTAGAGTTAATTAGTCTCCCCAGACATGTTAGAATTTCTTGGGACATACAGCTAATGTATTATGTCAGGATATTAGAAATGTATATTTTTGGGTTTAGCCCCAGCTTTCAAAAATATACATTGTGTTATGTGCTCACTCTTAGAATGAGTTAAAACGTTAAAACTTTCCTAAATGGCACACCCTAGTGAACATAATAGAGGCATTATCACTCACTATCAAGGTGCCTTGCAACATTTCTCTTAATACTGACTTTTAACATTCTGGGCCTCATTACGAGTCTGGGGTCTTAGAACCGCCATATTATGACCATGGCAGTATTCACAACAGAATTCAGAGAAACCACCATCCGCTCCGCCACTGCGGTCAGGCCACCATGGACAATGGTAGCCACCTGCAGGACGGGGGAGACCATGTTTCAGCTGGACAGATTACGATGCTGCACACCGCCAAGGTTTCAGCTGTGGTCACACCATGCGTAACCCCAAGCAGAAACCAACTGTATAGAAGGAGACACTCACCTTTAGGAAGCCATACTTGTCCGGAGCCACCATGGAACCAGAACTACACGTCTTCCCGCTGCTTCTGCTCACCCTATGACTACAGAATCTGCGACGATAACAACAGTGAGTACACACTCTTACCTGTCACTGTTGTAAAATGTCAAAGTACGTACTCACACACAACATACCAATTGGGAATGGGTGTTGAGGGTGACACACACACAGGTAACCTCACACTGGCACGCACACTCACAGCTAGCCAGATACACATCCATACATATACAGTATACACACTACGACCATCACACACACACAAACACGTCAATAACACACACCTACCCCCAGAAACACAGCACCAGCACAGTCACACACAACACCATCAAACAAGACTACAACACCACAACCACAAAACCATCAAAGCATTGATGCGCACCCACAATAGACACTACCCATTGACAAATCATTCATACAACACAATCTACCACCAACAGGGAACGAACACAACCATACAATGCAACGTTCGACATACCCCGCAAACACACATCACAATGTATCTGACATTCACCACACACGCTCACACACACAGTCCAAGCACACAAAGGCACACTACACTGCAACAAACACATATCAACACAAACACCACTCAGTACCATCACAACAGCATGTCCCCCACATACACATGCCCATCACACAACACACACCTATCACTGGGGGACAAATGCACTGCACATAATCTGACATGCTGCTTAGACAAAACAGGTAGCACAACCACCACTTAAACACAAATACTCACACACAAACAATGTCAGCCAGGAATAAATCTGCCTTAGGAAAAGAAATGCAAGACAAAGATGTAATGTTGAAACCAATAACTGTTTGGTCCAGATATGTATTAAGGGATATTTAAAAAATGTCCAAGGCCAGAGGTCAGTCCAAAATAACAATGTGCAACATGCATACAATGCACATGTGTGTACCCCCAACTTGACTCCTGACTGCCATGTAACCTCCACAGGTAGGGGCATCAAGGGGGCAGGCAGGCACCTCAGGGATTAGGAGGTGGGTTCAGAGGGGGAGCTTCAGCTTTGGATTGGGAGGGGGACCTTTGGGTTTGGGCTTGGGAGTAGGGATTTAGGTCTAGGTTTAGGGAAGGGTAGACTTTTTGTCACGGAGAGGGCATAGGTACTTGCAGGAGGGGCAGGGGAGGTCTTGGAGGTAGAAGGGCCAGACTTGGGGAGGTACACAGAAGGTTTAGGTGTATCACAGGGTAGGAGAGGGGTAGGGAAAAGGGCAAACTCCAAAAGGAAAGCTTTTTTGGACACACGGGGATGGTCATAGCAAAAGGGTTTGGGTGTGGAGGGAGAAGGAGTGGTTGTCTGAGGTGTTGGTGTGGATGTCCTGGGTGCATGATTGAGCGAGGTATGCTTGTGGGTGGTGGGTGTCTGTTGGGTGGGTGAGTGTGGTCTTTTATGAGTTTTTAGAGGAGGGGGTGGAGGTGCTGGGAGATGCCGTGGTGGGTGGGTGAGTGTCTGTTGGGGTGGTGACTGCAGGTTTGGTGGATGTGCTGCATGTAGGAATGTTTGTGGTTGTGGTGTCTGCAGACTGGGTGACTGGGGCGGATGTCTGAGGGTCTGCTCTTGTGCTGTCTATGGGTAAGATAGGAATAGTGGCTGGATCAGTGAATGTTGGTGTGATGTCTGCAGGTGTGTCTGGTGCACTGTCTGTGATGCTGGTGTGGTGGGGGTGCAGGATGTGACTGCAGGTCTATGTTGTTTGTGTGCATGCCGGTGGTGTGTCTTGTGGTGCTTGTGTTTGTCTGAGCTACCCGTAGATGTTGAGGTGGATGCATGCTTGTCTGTCTGTGTGCTTTGGCTGGGTCGGGGAAGAGAGATTTGGGATTGGGAAGAGGAAGGTGGAGGGGGAATGGAAGACAAAGGGTGACTGGCTCCCATCAGTGTGGAAGCCAGACCCTTAAAGGATATCTAAAGGCCAGCCAGTGCACTGTGAATGCCCTCTAGGAATGCATTACTCTATTGGACTTCAGTTGCAAGTCCCTGGATGGCATTCACAATGGTCCATTGACCCACAGACATCGATCTCAGGAGATCAAAAGCTTCCTCGCAGAGAGCAGCAGGGCTGACAGGGGCAGGGGCAGAGGTGACTACGGCAATGGAGGCGCACACCCTCTTAAGTGAACTGGGACAGCCAACTGGGTGGGGAGCTACAGGGAGGACGGTGGTAGAAAGAGGGGGTGATGGAGAAAGATGGTGCTGGGGTGGTCCCAGATGGGTCCGCCACCACCAGGGAGTGTCCACTGAAGGAGGATTCTGAGGATAATGATGTGAATCCTATCTTCCCTGTGGCACTCCCCTCGCCCTCCAGGCCTCTGGGTCCCTCGCTGTTGGTTGTCCCAGCACTCCGGGTCCCGTGGCCGGCAGCTTCCCCATTCGCCTGTGCCCCATCTCCTTTTCCTGCCAAAGCACACAAACAGAGCGAGAGGGAGAGAGAGAGAGGGTCATCACATTCTTCACACACACAAACATTACAACATGCACAACAGTAGCTATATATCTCATGCTGGGAAAGTCCCAGTCAAAAACCCTTCATAGTCTACATCATGTCACAAGAAGACATTTTCAACTTTCCCATTTGATAACAGTCTCACCAACAACATAAGCCAGCCATCTGACCACTACTTCACCATCCCATTAAATCACCTGTTACTCAAAAGCATCATGCACATGATGGATTGGCTAAACCAAAACATTTATCCCCATACAGGTCATCACTGTCCATCATAACATCAGTCTAAGGATATGCAGATGATTGATAACACTATATCATGCCTACTCTGATTCCACATCTGCCCAGTCCATCACCAAAAGTCATGTTCCATGAAAGGTAAGTCATCTCACTTCACAAACGACACAGCATCTTGCTTTCCAATCACATGCCTAACTGATCATTCTGTACATTACTTACACAGAGGTAAAAATCTCTGATGAATACACTACATGTCGCATTCCCATACAGTGGACATGACAAATGTACAGTACATGCCTGGGAAACATCTATCTAAATCAGTGGTCTCCAAACTTTTCAATGCCGTGCCCCCCCAGTTGAAAAATAAAAATCATTGGGCCCCCCTCAGAATTTTTAACAATTGGTTTATAAAAATGGCAATGTTTAAATATGTCTAAACCTATTTTGACATTGCAGTTAAGTACTGTTACCTTTTTAAAAATGCAATAACAAGCTTCTGCTGAAGACAAAGTCATGTTAACTGCATAATGCTTTTTTTTGCCAGTCTCTGGTGCCCCCCCGGGATCACTTGAGGCCCCCCCAGTTTGAAGACCTCTGATCTAAATACTAGTAAAAGATTCATCAGAAGCTTCAGCACCACAATATCGGATACATTGTCACATAGAAAACAACTCTATGTACTGCAATTGGGGCTACCAAGCACACAGAATAGATCCAAAGACAACAACAGTGAGCATAGTTACACCAACAAAACAATAGACACCATACAATGTGCTTGAATGGCTTATACTATTCCACCAGACATGCTGAATAGAAGCCTCTGCATGACAACATATGAACATCTACATCACTAACAACTGTCCTGGCATGTGATTCTCACTGCCTAAGTCCAGACCTAAGACTTACACAACTGATCACCAATGACACATTAACCTAGAGGAAAGCTAATTTATTGACAACATATCCCACAACACCAACATGTGCATGTGATATGGAACATCTGCTACACCACTAATTCAGGCAGAAATGAGCAGAGCTATAACCATAACTGTTCAAATAGCCTCAGATCAGCTAAGGTAAGTCTGGAAAAAATAGGCTACAATATATAATCAGACACAAACTATGAATTGACACGTGATGTAGACAGCAAATAGCATATGTAGCACTCATATAGAAATGGCATTGGCCTTTCTAGCATGGCCAATACACATGGGCTAAGGGTTAAGCAGCCTAGCCACTTTCCTTCTCTACAACAAACACATTGGGATACAAGTTATTTTTACACACGTCAATGTAATACCATGAAATGCAAAGGTCTAATAGACAACATGAGTTCCACATTGTAGGATGTCCACCCTTATCAAACTTCACATTTTTCATTGTATGAATATGACATGACAATGGGGACATCTCCTCAAACCTCATAGGGACAGTACTAAGTTGGCCATAACAAAAGCCTGATTTGGATGACAGCCTCACATGAAATGTTCAACTCTTTCAGGACACAGGATTACTTGGTCCTGTAACTCATCTGTCATACCCAATGGTGCACATAGAGCAGATCCTGTGGAATAGGAGTGGTCAGACAACTTACAGCTAAATAACTCACCATTTATATGAATGGACTTGGGGACACTAGGTGGTAAGGATGACACAGCAGGTAGCAAATATATATGGCTGAGTGAAGTCACACATATGACTCAGTCACTTGTGCATCTCCACATGCAGTCATAATATTTGCTACACACAGGTGATCAACATGTTTCCATGCACATTACAATGGCCACATCTGTGTGTGCATATTGGCAACTGGAGTAACATATATTCCCAGTAATCGACATACCTGTAGCACCTACAACATCGTCACAACAGCAGTACTTAGACAGCATACACTAAAATATCAGAGGAAAGTACAAGGGTTCTGTCAGTACTTAGCCCCTTGTGGGTGCTGTGCTGCCCTCAAACGCCTATCCACCTCAGGTTAGGCCACCACCAAAGTGTGGGCCATTAGGGGGGTCATGGTCCGAAGGGCACCCCTCTATCATTGGGAGGATATCCCCAGCTAGATCTCTGCAGTTTTCCGGGCCCAGAGTCTCAGGTCCTCATACAGCTTCCTACAGTGAGTGTTCCGCTGGCTGTGGACCCCCAGGCTCCACACTTGCTTGGTGATGGCACGTCAGAAGCTCTTCTTCTGATGGGCATTGACCTGCATGGATAACACAGACAAAAGGGGAAAGCCATGTGAACATGCACCATACCAATAGTAGTGCACAGAACACATCAGTAACTGTAAGTAGGCACACGTTCCCATTCGCCCATCTCACACTCCTTCACAATATACCATCTGCATGCATCAACACCTTCACTAGTTTATATTTACTGTACACCTTCATACACCACACCTATCACACATTGGTATGACGTTGGACTCACCTCCTCCTCTGGTGCACCATATAGCTGTCCAGTGGTAAGACCTCCTCACTCACTAGCTTCTCCAGCTCTTAAGGGGTTAAGGTAGTGGCCCTATGACCTGTAGGATATGACATGATAGCTCCAATAGGCAGCAGGCAGCAGCTCAGGTCGTGGAGGTCTTGTTGGCAGCAGTGTCAGGAGTCAAGTGAGTGATACTGCATAAGATGGGGGTCACATCTGCCACGTACATGACCATCACCACTGGCGGACATCGCCATTGGCCCAAGTCTGCCAGTAGTAGCACTGTGTTCCAATGGCAATTAACCTCACGGTTGTGAACGCCTACCACCATGATGACTTCCGCCACCGGACTTAGGTCACTTCCACATGTCCAGTACAGTAGGTGAGGCGGCTGCCATTTTGAGCACATTTCATGTATGGAAGTGTTTAGTAATCTGCGTCATTAACTACACCACATATTGTGCTGTACATCTGTAAACACTGCCCTCATGATCAGGTGACTTTTTGTGCATCTGTGCAGTCAATGCTGTGTTGTGGAGAAAATGTGGTGATAGCAATGTACAACTTCTCTGAGGTCCTATGTGTTACAAAAATGTTGGGAATGTCAAACAATATGTGTGAAACATGTCAAAATGATTGCTCTTACAAACATGTACTGTAACATTTGAATTTATAAGCATGATCCCATAGTTATTTGAGGCAATGTTTACAAAGGAGGGTGACTTCAGGTGCATAGCTATGTGCTGTAATGTATATGTAAGAGGTAATAGCAGTCCTCGACAGGTGTTATGTGTGAGTACATTAATTAACTGTACTTGATATGTGCATGCTGCATGTCTGTTCACATAGTTACCCTGCCATAAGGAGAGGAAGACAACCATCAGCATACCCACACAAGATGGAGGAAAGACATTGTATACAGACTATTGTCTGAATAGTTATACTATCACGGATCTTTGTAAACAGTTGCAGCCATATCTGATGCCTGCCATTTGCGATCCCTATAGCATACCTCCCATCGTTAAAGTCTTGTCAGTGATACACTTCCATGCCGCTTGTATTCTGGGAGTTGTAGTGTTATGATTTTCCAGTAGTTCACATGCCATTTGCAAGGGTTGTGAGGCCAGATGAGTTCAGTGGAGATGTGGCCTGCCAGTGAGGGGTATTAGGTGATTTGAACAGAGATGTAGTGGGTAAAATGTTAATTGGGGTGGGTTTAGGTGGTGAGGGATCATTCAGGACAAGACAATTTTGTGACATGGATGTTGTGGGTACTTACCAGACTACACTTCCCCAAGTATTCCTGTCAGGCCATCAGGATGCAGAATGTTCAAGACCTCCTTCCATGATGTGAAAGTAGGGAGAGGAGCTGAGAGACCACTGCCAGACTTTAGTACAGCTAGCTGGTGCCTGGATGTCATGGAGTGCACCTTCCCCTGTAGGTTGTTTCCCCTCTTCCTTGTGCGTGGATAGCTGCCTACAGAATTGACCCTCCCTGTTTTTGTAGGGACATGGTAGTGGTTGTGAAGATGGTGTGTGGGGGTGTTGTAAGTGAAACGGTGCAGTGTTTGGTAAATGATGAGGTGTATGTGCTGTGATGCGAGTGGATGACGGTTGTAGTGGATTGTGTGTGCTAGTGATGTGTGTATTGTGAATGTTGTGCTGATGCAGGGTGAGTGCTGAGTGACATGTGTATGTGTGCCTATAGTGTAAAAGAGAAAAATCTATTTTTTAGCTTCTAGGTGCATGTGAATGGTGTTTTGGATGCAAAGGATTGTGGGTTGTGTAGGGGTGTGCTATATAGTGTAGTGAGTATGTATGTTGGGTGTGTGTCAAGTATGGGGTTTTCAAACTATCCAATGTGGTGCTGTGTTCTGACAGAAGTGAGTTGAGACTGGCGCGGTTCGCACTGCCACTGGTTTTCCACCATGGAAGAACAGCTGTCATGGTTTGTGGATCGTAATCTGATGGGAGGATTTTTGTTGGGCTGGTGGTGCTGGTTGTGGGACTACCTCTTTTCGGTCCTCCAGTGTCCTGGCGGTTATAGAAATTTGGCTGTTTTTCGCAAACTTCACAGTGTGACTCTTAAAATGCAGTTGTATGACTGCCAACATGGCGGTCTTTTGGCGGCCGCCACCACAGCGGTCTTTCCAAAAGACCGCCAGACTTGTAATGACCCCCTCTGTGTTAAAAACAAAGGATATTTAGTAAGGCTTTGCTGCCATAAACTAATCTAAAAACCCAAGCCTCTAGGTTTAGCATATTTCATTCTTCATTATATAAATGAATCAAAGGATTCTAAGGTACTGTTCATGATATCTTTGGGTTGAAATACCCATTGACGAGTATAGCAACTTCTCAATAATTCATGGCAAATGTATCTAGTACCTGCTCCAGTTGATCCACCCTTTTTTCAGATTTATTTCTTGACAGTTAATAAGTATTAATTGCAATAATTTCCATAGACTGTCCAGGGAAAGTGTGGACTGCTATGACTTGGCTGGAATGATAAATTACCTATGCTGTACTAAACCTCATGTTTTTATGACACAGTTAACAATAGACAGGTCAGAGAACTACCCATTTGTCCCTTTATTGCACATGGCATACAAAATCATGATAATATGCCTAGTAAAACAACTTTTTTGAAGTGAAATGATCTAGATTTTGTCAAAAAACAAAATAGTAATGAACTCTTTTAAGCAACACTTGCTAAAGGTATGTGGCATTTGACAAGTCTGTAATCAAGCCTTCTTGCACATAACTAGTGAAACTGTCATTAAGACATAGGGTCGTTAAACCAAGGGAATCTACAGAACAAAAGGGTTGTTAAATTTGCATTCACTGGTGCTCTCATATCGACAATTCCTTCCCAGATTCACATTCTCTCAGTAATATTTAAGGACATGATCAGCAGGAAACTAGTACTAAATAGAATAACATTTAACGTTTTAAGGTTTTGTACAATGCTGGCATGCCCACATGTAGACATTCCACTTAAGGTTTATTTGATTACTTTATTACTAAGGTCAGTATGTTGATCAGTTGTTCTATTACCCTCTTAAATGCAAATTTGGTGGAGATCAGCAAGGCATCCTACCCCTGTGTTTGGAATCAATATGCATCACTATACACCATGCTCCCTAGAGAAGGAGAAACAGTGCTGTTTCTAGACCTCCTAGACATTGCATTAGGACTCGTTTCACAAATGGTACCTGTTAGAAATGGGGTCTTTGGTTGACAGTCTGGTTACCCCCTGTTCAAGCAAGGACCCTCACTCTAGTTAGGATAAAAGAGAATCACCCTCAGCTAACCCCTGCTTACCCCCTTGGTAGCTTGGCAGAGCAGTAGGCTTAACCTCAGAGTGCTAGGTGTAAAGTATTTGTACCAACACACACAGTAACTTAATGAAAACACTACAAAATGACACAACACCAGTTTAGAAAAATAGGAAATATTTATCTAGACAAAACAAGACCAAAACGACAAAAATCCAACATACACAAGTCAAGTTATGATTTTTTTAAGGTTTAAAATAAAAAAAAGAGTCTTTAGGTAGTTGTAACACCACACTAGCGCTGCTAGCGTGAAAATGTACCTGGTTTGCGTCAAAAATAACCCCGCACGGGCAGTGTGCGTCGAAAGTAACCCTGCACGGCTGTGTGCGTCGAAAACAACTCGGCACGGCGGTGCGCGTTGAAAAAGCCAGCCACACGACGATCCGAAAGTCCCGCGGCGCAGGGTGCGATTTCTCAGCCTCCGTCAGCGATGCTGCGCGTCGTTTCTCCTGCTCCGGGCGTCGGTTTTTCGGTCGCGTTTCCTGCGGCGTCGTTTCTCAGCTGCGGAACCGGCGTCGCGTCGTTTTCTCAGCCGCGATCGGATTCGCGTCGATCTTTTCTCCGCACGGTGCTCGGTGCGTGTATTTTTGTCCTTAGGCTGCCAGCCTCTCCTTTCAGGGTCCCAGGAACTGGAAGGGCACCACAGAGCAGAGTAGGGGTCTCTCCAGAGACTCCAGGTGCTGGCAGGAAGAAGTCTTTGCTATCCCTGAGACTTCAACAACAGGAGGCAAGCTCTACATCAAGCCCTTGGAGATTTCTTCTTCAAGATGGAAGGCACACAAAGTCCAGTCTTTGCCCTCTTACTCTGGCAGAAGCAGCACTGCAGGAAAGCTCCACAAAGCACAGTCACAGGCAGGGCAGCACTTGTTCCTCAGCGATCAGCTCTTCTCCAGGCAGAGGTTCCTCTTGATTCCAGAAGTGTTTCTAAAGTTTGTAAGTTTGGGTGCCCTTCTTATACCCATTTTAGTCTTTGAAGTCACCTTTCTTCAAAGGGGACTCACACCTTCTTGTGAAATCCTGCCTTGCCCAGGCAAGGCCTCAGACACACACCAGGGGGCTGGAGACAGCATTGTCAGAGGCAGGCACAGTCCTTTCAGATGAGAGTGACCACTCCACCCCTCCCTCCTAGCAGAGATGGCTAATCAGGAAATGCAGATCACACCCCAGCTCCCTTTGTGTCACTGTCTGGTGTGAGGTGAAAAACAACCCAACTGTCAAACTGACCCAGACAGGGAATCCACAAACCAGGCAGAGTCACAGAATGGTTTAAGCAAGAAAATGCTCACTTTCTAAAAGTGGCATTTCCAAACGCACAATCTTAAAATCAACTTTACTAAAAGATGTATTTTTAAATTGTGAGTTCAGGGATCCCAAACTCCACATGTCCATCTACTCTCTAGGGGAATCTACACTTTAATCATATTTAAAGGTAGCCCCCATATTATCCTATGAGAGAGAGACAGACCTTGCAACAGTGAAAACGAAATTGGCAGTATTTCACTGTCAGGACATATAAACCACATTACTATATGTCCTACCTTATCCATACACTGCACCCTGCCCTTGGGGCTACCTAGGGCCTACCTTAGGGGTGCCTTACATGTAAGGAAAGGGAAGGTTTAGGCCTGGCAAGTGGGTACACTTGCCAAGTCGAATTTACAGTGTAAAAATACACATACAGACACTGCAGGGGCAGGTCTGAGACATGATTACAGAGCTACTTATGTGGGTGGCACAACCAGTGCTGCAGGCCCACTAGTAGCATTTGATTTACAGGCCCTGGCACCTCTAGTGCACATTACTAGGGACTTACTAGTAATTCAAATATGCCAATCATGGATGAACCACTTACATACAATTTAAACAGGAGCACTTGCACTTTAGCACTGGTTAGCAGTGGTAAAGTGCCCAGAGTAACAAAAACAGCAAAATCAGAGTCCAGCACACATCAACAACCTGGGGAACAGAGGCAAAAAGTTAAGGGAGACCACGCCAAGGATGAAAAGTCTAACACGTGTCCCCCCCAGCTAAAAGTGGGGAGCAACTACCCAACCTCATGGGAGTTCTCATCACTAAGGCGGAAGAACCTGGACAGACCATCAGCATTGGCGTGCTCTGTACCGGGTCGATGTTCCACCGTAAAGTCCATCCCCTGTAGGGAAATGGACCACCTCAACAGTTTTGGGTTCTCACCCCTCATCTGCATTAACCATCTGAGGGGTCTGTGGTCGGTCTGAACTCGGAAGTGAGTCCCAAACAAGTAGGGTCTTAGCTTCTTCAGTGCCCAGACCACAGCAAACGCTTCACGTTCTATGGCACTCCACCTACGTTCCCTGGGTAGTAACCTCCTGCTAATGAAGGCTACGGGTTGATCTAGGCCCTCTTCATTCAGCTGTGAGAGTACTGCTCCAATACCATGCTCTGAGGCGTCTGTCTGTACAACAAACTCCGTGGAGTAGTCAGGTGCCTTCAGCACAGGTGCTGTGCACATGGCAGCCTTCAGGGCATCAAAAGCGTTCTGGCAAGCCTCTGTCCAGATCACTTTCTTGGGTTGCTTCTTAGAAGTCAACTCAGTTAAGGGGGTAACAATGGTACCATATCCCTTAACGAACCTCCGATAGTATCCTGTGAGACCTAAAAAGGCTCTCACTTCAGTCTGGGTCTTGGGAGGCTCCCAAGCCAGAATCGTGTCAATCTTAGGCTGTAGGGGTGCCACCTGGCCACTCCCCACCTGGTGTCCTAAGTACACAACAGAACCCTGCCCTATTTGGCACTTGCTCGCCTTAATAGTGAGGCCTGCCTTCTGCAGGGCCTCTAACACTCTCCAGAGGTGTTGCAGGTGTTCCTCCCATGTGGAACTAAACACAGCAATGTCATCCAGGTAGGCGGCACTGAACTCATCCAGTCCTGCCAACACCTGGTTGACCAACCTCTGAAAGGTGGCAGGGGCATTCTTCATCCCAAAGGGCATCACATTGAAGTGGAAGTGCCCATCGGGGGTAGAGAATGCTGACCTCTCCTTTGCCCCTTCAGTTAAGGCAATCTGCCAGTACCCAGATGTTAAATCAAACGTACTGAGGTACTTGGCAGCTCCTAACCGATCAATGAGCTCATCAGCTCGGGGGATGGGGTGTGCGTCAGTCTTGCTGACCGCATTGAGACCCCGGTAGTCCACACAGAACCTAAGTTCTGGAGTGGCACCAGGAGCAGTAGCCTTTGGGACCAAGACCACTGGGCTGGCCCAAGGACTGCTGGAGTGCTCAATAACCCTTAGGGCTAACATTTTGGAGACTTCCTCCTTAATGCAAGCCCTCACCCTGTCAGTCACCCTGTAAACCTTATGTTTAACAGGTGTACTGTCCCCAGTGTCCACATCATGTGTGCACAGGTGTGTGACTCCTGGGATCAGGGAAAACAGTGAGGCGAACTGTCCCAGCACGTGGCGACAGTCCCTCTGCTGTTCCTCAGTCAGGGAGGGGGAGAGGATCACTCCCTCCACAGACCCATCTTTCTCTCCTGCAGACAGGAGGTCAGGAAGAGGCTCACTCTCTTCCTCCACCCCGTCATCTGTCGCTAGGAGCATGGATAGCTCAGTTCGCTCAAAGTGTGGTTTGAGGCGGTTGACATGTAGGACCCTCAAGGGGTTCCTGGGGGATTGCAAGTCTACCAGATAGGTGACCTCGCTCTTTCTTTCCACCACCTCAAAAGGCCCAGTCCACTTATCTTGGAGAGCCCCAGGCTCCACTGGTGCCATGACCCACACTTTTTGTCCAGGCTGAAACTCAACCAGAGTGGCATTCTGGTCGTACCACCGTTTCATGTCCTCCTGGCTTGCTTCCAGGTTCTCCTGAGCGAGACTCCTGAAGCGGGCAGTCTGGTTTCTTAGTGCCAGCATGTAGCTAAATACATCCTGGGGTGGTTTACTAGGAGCTTTCTCCAAAGCCTCCTTCACCAGACTGAGCGGTCCCCTCACAGGGTGGCCATAGATGAGCTCAAAGGGGCTAAAGCCAAGTCCCTTTTGAGGCACCTCCCTGTAAGCGAACAGAAGGCATGGCAAGAGGACGTCCCACTTACGCCTCAAGGGCTCTGACAGGCCCTGAATCATGCCTTTCAAGGTGCGGTTGAATCTCTCAACCAGACCATTACTTTGGGGGTGGTAAGGGGTGGTGAACTTGTAGGTTACCCCACACACCTTCCACAGAGACTTCATATAAGTGGATATGAAGTTTGTACCCCTATCAGATACTACCTCCTTGGGGAACCCCATGCGGGTAAAAACCCCCATCAAGGCACGTCCCACCACGGGGGCGGTGACCGTCCTTAGAGGAATAGCTTCTGGGTACCGTGTGGCATGGTCCACCAAGACCAGGATGAACCTGTTGCCCATGGCTGTCTTGGGATCCAGAGGCCCCACAATGTCAATTCCTACCCTTTCAAAGGGAGTACTGACTACCGGTAAAGGTTGGAGGGGAGCTTTGCATTTCCCCCCACTCTTGCCACTTGCCTGACAAGTCTGACAAGATCTACAATAAGCAGCTGACTGCTTGTTCATCAAGGGCCAGTAAAAGTGGGAGACAAGCCTCTTATAGGTCTTGTCCTGCCCTAGATGTCCTGCCAAAGGCACATCATGAGCCAAACCCAGTAGGAAGGTCCTGAAGCCCTGGGGTACCACCAGCATACGAGCTGACCCCGGCTCAGGAACCTTAGGCTCACTATACAGGAGGCCATCCTCCCAATAAATCAGGTGAGTACCTGGCGCCCCGCCAGCCGCCTGGGCTGCAGCCTGCTGCCGCAGTCCCTCAAGAGTAGGGCACTCCTTCTGCGCTGTGCAGAATACTTCCCTGGTGGGTCCCCCTTCCTGCTGCCACTGCGACAGCTCAGGGACCTCCCCCAGTTCAGCCACCTGTTCCCCTGTAGGTTCCGGGGCATCACCCTCAGGCTCTGCCTCCTCCCGGACCGTGGGAACTTCTGGGGCGGGTTTCCCGCGCCTCCTGCCTTTCCTCTTCTTGGCGGTCCCCTGGGCCACTGTTTCAGGCTCCAGGGGCTCTTGACTACCCTGATTGGCTGCCATAGACCGGGTGGATACGCATACCCACCCAGGCAGACCCAACATCTCCAAGTGAGACCTGTGTTCCACCTCCTTCCAAGGGGAATCTTCCAGGTCGTTGCCTAGCAAACAATCAACAGGCATGGTTGGACTCACAGCTACTTTCCAGGAACCTGAGACCCCCCCCCATTCAAAGGGAACCTGCGCCACTCTGCAGAGGCGCTCAGAGTTATCTACTGCAACTACTTGGTGAAGTACCCGGGGATCAATCTGCTCTTCAGACACCAGGTGACTCCTCACTGTAGTCACACTGGCTCCTGTGTCTCTTAGAGCCTCCACCCTCTGTCCATTGATGGTCACCCATTGCCTGTACTTCTTAGTGTTATCAGGCACTAGGTTTCTCTGGACCATCTCACTGTCCCCTAGTGAGACAAGGGTCATTTCTGCTGGTTCCCACCCACCTGAAACCAACTCCTCCCCAAGCGCTACACTGGCCAAACCCTGGGACGGTGCACCAGTGGGTGCCGGTGTACTTTTGGGGCATTTGGGGTCCCCCCTCACATGACCCACCTGGTCACATGAATAGCACTTACGTAGGGGACCACCTGCCATTGGCTTCCCTTTGGAGAACCATGGCTTCTTTTCACTGGGGGGTTGGGAATCCTTACCCTGGGAATCAGTTTGGGGCCCTTTAGAGAACTCATCCTGTTTGCCCTTACCCCCCCCTTTCTTCTGAGAGGGACCCTGCCCACCCTTGGCGTGGTCTCCCCCATACCTCTTTTGGACCCTGGTGCTCTCCCAGCGGTCCGCTTCCTGTGCAAGCTTCCTGGGGTCAGTCAGCTTGCTGTCAATGAGGTGCTGGCGCAGCTCTGGAAAACATAAACTGTACAAGTGCTCCCAAGCAATTAAATTGTAAAGCCCCTCATACGTGTTTACCTTACTGCCCTTCACCCAACCATCCAGTGACCTGCAACAAGAATCAACACATTCCAACCATGTTTGGGATTCCTTTCTCTTGTAGGATCTAAACTTCTCCTTGTACTGCTCAGGGGTGAGACCATACCTGGTAAGTAAGGCCTCCTTCATGGCAGGGTAGGTGAGACTCTGAGCATCCCCTAAGGCCGTCAGTGTGTCCCTCCCCTCTGCCTCAAAATGCTTCCACAGGGCTGCCCCCCAATGAGCTTCAGGGACCAGGTTCATGTGGAGAGCTGACTCATAACCCTTGAACCACAAGTAGATATCATCCTCCCTCTTATAATCCCTCACAAGGTCTTTTGGGATGTGTACCCTTCTCTCAGGCTGCACTGTAGAATTGCTGCCACCATCCCTACTGGACTGACTCCTCTGATCAATCTCTTTTAAACTGAGCTCATGAGCCATGTTTATCTTCCTTTCCTCCAGGGCCAGCTTCCTCTGTTCCATCTCTAGACTGAGCTTTTTCAGCTCCAACTGGTACTCCCTCTCTGCCTGTCTGTCCTGTAACTCTCCAGGTGTCAGACTCTTGGAGGACACACTGCTACCTGCCCTGGAGATTCTCCCCTGAGACATAGCAGGCCCACCCACTACATCAGTGTGAGTGACTTGCAACTCCTCTTCCCCCTCTGGCTCCTCATCTGTGTGCCCCTCAGCTGCTTTGGCTGTCACCCAGGCCCTCAGCGCCTTTTGCAGCTCATCCTTCTTGGATGAGCTCTTAATGGGACAGCCAACATTACTACAAAACTGCTTCAACTGAGCCACTTTGTAGCTCTCCAATTTCTCCAAGTCAAAAGCAGCTTCAGCTAGGGCATCTCCAGACTGAGACATGATGAGAGGTTAAAAAAATATGCACAGTTCCAAAAACAGAAAAGCAAGTTCTCAAATGAAGTTCCAGAAAAGTCAATCACGGGATCAGCGAAAAAAAAAGAAACTGAATGCAGAGAAAAACAGTCCAAGTAAAAAAACAAAAATCACAAGACTAGTAGTATGTGGTCACGTAGTGGTCTGAGATCAAAACAGTAGTGTACACTTAATTACTGTATGTCAAGTACAAATACAAGTCCAGATCCCACCGCTGCCACCAATGTTAGAAATGGGGTCTTTGGTTGACAGTCTGGTTACCCCCTGTTCAAGCAAGGACCCTCACTCTAGTTAGGATAAAAGAGAATCACCCTCAGCTAACCCCTGCTTACCCCCTTGGTAGCTTGGCAGAGCAGTAGGCTTAACCTCAGAGTGCTAGGTGTAAAGTATTTGTACCAACACACACAGTAACTTAATGAAAACACTACAAAATGACACAACACCAGTTTAGAAAAATAGGAAATATTTATCTAGACAAAACAAGACCAAAACGACAAAAATCCAACATACACAAGTCAAGTTATGATTTTTTTAAGGTTTAAAATAAAAAAAAGAGTCTTTAGGTAGTTGTAACACCACACTAGCGCTGCTAGCGTGAAAATGTACCTGGTTTGCGTCAAAAATAACCCCGCACGGGCGGTGTGCGTCGAAAGTAACCCTGCACGGCTGTGTGCGTCGAGAACAACTCGGCACGGCGGTGCGCGTTGAAAAAGCCACCCACACGACGATCCGAAAGTCCCGCGGCGCAGGGTGCGATTTCTCAGCCTCCGTCAGCGATGCTGCGCGTCGTTTCTCCTGCTCCGGGCGTCGGTTTTTCGGTCGCGTTTCCTGCGGCGTCGTTTCTCAGCTGCGGAACCGGCGTCGCGTCGTTTTCTCAGCCGCGATCGGATTCGCGTCGATCTTTTCTCCGCACGGTGCTCGGTGCGTGTATTTTTGTCCTTAGGCTGCCAGCCTCTCCTTTCAGGGTCCCAGGAACTGGAAGGGCACCACAGAGCAGAGTAGGGGTCTCTCCAGAGACTCCAGGTGCTGGCAGGAAGAAGTCTTTGCTATCCCTGAGACTTCAACAACAGGAGGCAAGCTCTACATCAAGCCCTTGGAGATTTCTTCTTCAAGATGGAAGGCACACAAAGTCCAGTCTTTGCCCTCTTACTCTGGCAGAAGCAGCACTGCAGGAAAGCTCCACAAAGCACAGTCACAGGCAGGGCAGCACTTGTTCCTCAGCGATCAGCTCTTCTCCAGGCAGAGGTTCCTCTTGATTCCAGAAGTGTTTCTAAAGTTTGTAAGTTTGGGTGCCCTTCTTATACCCATTTTAGTCTTTCAAGTCACCTTTCTTCAAAGGGGACTCACACCTTCTTGTGAAATCCTGCCTTGCCCAGGCAAGGCCTCAGACACACACCAGGGGGCTGGAGACAGCATTGTCAGAGGCAGGCACAGTCCTTTCAGATGAGAGTGACCACTCCACCCCTCCCTCCTAGCAGAGATGGCTAATCAGGAAATGCAGATCACACCCCAGCTCCCTTTGTGTCACTGTCTGGTGTGAGGTGAAAAACAACCCAACTGTCAAACTGACCCAGACAGGGAATCCACAAACCAGGCAGAGTCACAGAATGGTTTAAGCAAGAAAATGCTCACTTTCTAAAAGTGGCATTTCCAAACGCACAATCTTAAAATCAACTTTACTAAAAGATGTATTTTTAAATTGTGAGTTCAGGGATCCCAAACTCCACATGTCCATCTACTCTCTAGGGGAATCTACACTTTAATCATATTTAAAGGTAGCCCCCATATTATCCTATGAGAGAGAGACAGACCTTGCAACAGTGAAAACGAAATTGGCAGTATTTCACTGTCAGGACATATAAACCACATTACTATATGTCCTACCTTATCCATACACTGCACCCTGCCCTTGGGGCTACCTAGGGCCTACCTTAGGGGTGCCTTACATGTAAGGAAAGGGAAGGTTTAGGCCTGGCAAGTGGGTACACTTGCCAAGTCGAATTTACAGTGTAAAAATACACATACAGACACTGCAGGGGCAGGTCTGAGACATGATTACAGAGCTACTTATGTGGGTGGTACAACCAGTGCTGCAGGCCCACTAGTAGCATTTGATTTACAGGCCCTGGCACCTCTAGTGCACATTACTAGGGACTTACTAGTAATTCAAATATGCCAATCATGGATGAACCACTTACATACAATTTAAACAGGAGCACTTGCACTTTAGCACTGGTTAGCAGTGGTAAAGTGCCCAGAGTAACAAAAACAGCAAAATCAGAGTCCAGCACACATCAACAACCTGGGGAACAGAGGCAAAAAGTTAAGGGAGACCACGCCAAGGATGAAAAGTCTAACAGTACCCCATCTTGGTCAAATAATATAGTTAAGTGCAGTTGAAAGACAGTGTACAATCACTGTAAAATCCAGTTTATGACAAAGTAAGATAGAATGAATTGCTTTTTAGAGTAAAATTCCTCCAAACTTTTGAAGATGGAGAGAGGACTAACTTGAGAACTCTTCACTCCCCTGGGGGGGTCTATGTCCTCCTCATAACACTGCAGGTCCCCATTTTATGTCAGACTACACACTACACTTCTCCTAGCACAATCAACAAAGTTCACCAAAGGATACTCACAGGCATGGAGTCATCATTCTCTCTCTCTCTCTTAAATAACTATTTTGCCCACTTCTCCTGGGACAGGAGGAAGGATCAAAATTAGTAGTAGGTCTGAGGAAAAGGGTGACAATGATGCAAAAGATTCACGTGAGCAAAATAATAGTCAGTCCCACATTGGTAGCAGTAGGTGAGTGGGCAAACAGTAGTGAATAGAAGTCGGGTTAAAAGACTTTGCTTACAGGTATGGGGGGGTGGAGCTCAGTTGTGCACCAGATGAGCCATCATCCAACAAATAAAAGATAAATGACTACTCAGGTGGGATTGTGTGTGAGGCCCAAAGAGGAGACAAAAACCACAAGCATTTGCAATGTGTTGGACCTGGCCTTTTGACAGGGTCATCCCCAAACTTTTTGCCTCCTTCCTCCTTTTTTTTCTGACTTATTGTTGTTGGCTTTTGAACTCTGGGCACTTTACCACTGCTATCCAGTGCTAAAGTGCATATGCTCTCTGTGTAAATTGTACTGTTGATTGGTTTATCCATGATTGGCTATTTGATTTACTTGTAAGACCCTAGGAGAGTGCACTATATATGCCTAGGGCCTTTAGAATAAATGCTACTAGTGGGCCTGCAGCACTGATTGTGCCACCCACTTAAGTAGCCCCTTTACCTTGTCTCAGGCCTGCCATTGCAAGGCCTGTGTGTGCAGTTTCACTGCCACTTTGACTTGGCATTTAAAAGTACTTGCCAAGACTAAAACTCCCCTTTTTCTACATATAAGTCACCCCTAATGTGTGCCCTAGGTAACTCCTAGAGCAGGGTGCTGCATGGGTAAAAGGCAGGACATGTACCTGTGTAGTTTATATGTCCTGGTAGTTTAAAACTCCTAAATTCATTTTACACTACTGTGAGGCCTGCTCCCTTCATAGGTTAGCATTGGGGCTGCCCTCATACATTGTTGAAGTGGTAGCTGTTGATCTGAAAGGAGTAGGAAGGTCATATTTAGTATGGCCATAATAGTAATACAAAATCCTGCTGACTGGTGAAGTTGGATTTAATATTACTATTTTAGAAATGCCACTTTTAGAAAGTGAGCATTTCTCTGCACTTAAATCTTTCTGTGCCTTACAATCCACGTCTGGCTAGGTTTAGTTGACAGCTCCTTGGGCATTCACTCAGACACACCCCAAACACAGGGTACTCAGCCTCACTTGCATACATCTGCATTTTGAATGGGTCTTCCTGGGCTGGTAGGGTGGAGGGCCTGCCCTCACACAAAGGACTGCCACACCCCCTACTGGGACCCAGGCAGACAGGATTGAACTGAAAGGGGACCTGGTGCACTTCTTAGCCACTCTTTGAAGTCACCCCCACTCCAAAGGCACATTTTAGTATAAAACAGGGCCTCTGCCCTACCACATCAGACACTTGCTGGAGAAGAAACCTGAACCAGAACCTGCATCCTGCCAAGAAGAACTGCCTGGCTGCTCAAAGGACTCACCTGACTGCTTTCTACAAAGGACTGCTGCCTTGCTGTTGGCCTGCTGCCTTGCTGAACTCTTGTCTGGCTGCAAACGTGCTCTCCAAGGGCTTGGATAGAGCTTGCCTCCTGTTCCCTGAAGTCTCAGGACCAAAAAGACTTCTCTTTTTCAACTGGACTCCTTGTGCGCTGAAAAATTTGATGCACAGCTTGCTCCGCGGTGAAAAATTCACCGCATGCCGATCCGGAAAGACGCCGCTCGACGCGACGCCTGCGGTGCGACCGGAACTTCGCCGCATGGCCTTGCATGGACAGCGCCGCCCGACTTCCAGAGAGGAAATCGCCGTGACGCCTGCCGTGAGAAAGAAAATTCCACACACAGCCCCCCGGAACGACGCACAGCGGGATAACAAGCCGAGGAATTCACACACAGACCATGGGACATCTTGTAATCCCGTGATCCACAGAAGGAGACGGTCCGCGTGCCTGAAAATGACGCACGTCTTCCCCGAGTGAAAAATAACAACTCAAGTCCGTGTGTGAAGGGGCGAAACCGACGCACACACCATTTTTTTTCCCGTAGAACGACGCACGTCTCCCCGCGAGGAAAATAACGACGCAAGTCCGTGTGTGAAGGGGCGTAACCGACGCACACACCATTTTTCCACGCTTCTCCTCTTCTGCGGCCCTCTGCAGAGATTTTCCACTCCAAACCAGGTACTTTGTGCTTGAAAGAGACTTTGTTTACTTTTAAAGACTTAAGACACTTTTATTACTTTTCAGTGTTATCTTTAGAAATTTATATTGCATCTTTGATTGTTTTGACCTGCAAATCCCCAGATAAGTATTGTATATTTTTCTAAACACTTTGTGGTGTATTTTTGTGGTGCTATATTGTGTTATTGTATGATTTATTGCTCAAATGCTTTACACATTGCCTTCTCATGTTAGATTGACTGCTCAGTGCCAAGCTACCAGAGGGTGGGCACATGATAATTTGGATTGTGTGTGACTTACCCTGACTAGAGTGAGAGTCCTTGCTTGGACAGGGGGTAACCTGACTGCCAACCAAAGACCCCATTTCTAACACAATGCAAACGGGTCTCACATTTCTCGAGTTAGAGCTGTTAGCATTACAAATTCCTAACTGGACTTTTCTTGCCACATAAATTGAAAATGAAAAGCAAACAGTTGACAGAAGCAAGTCAATTCAAAGCACCATGGCTGCCATGAGAGTGAGCGGGAATGAGAGACACAAAAGGAAAAAGAAGTTCGCTTGCAGTCAAACATATCGGCAAAATGCAGTTATCCATGTAACAGGGTCGACGGCTAAGGCGGTAACAAAGCTGCCCCAAAGAGGGACAAAAGTAAAGCAATTACCAATGTCATCAAAGGATTTTTGAAAGGCAAGACCACGAACGAGTGAAAGTGATGGGCATGAGATGGGAGTGGTTAAAAGCCCACATAGATACCAACATGTAGGAAAAGCAGCCCTTTTGCGCTGCTATGCTCGATCTAAAAAGAACAGATTGCAAGAGAGGAGTGGCCCGTGGACTTAGTCATGAGATTGGGAGGGGGGAAGGAGTGTCTTGCAGTTCTGAGGCATCTGCCACTGTTACTAATTCCAGACTGGTAGTGAAAAAGCCAGTCAGCCAACCACTCTTGCATAGTCAATGTGATCCTGCTGCATGCCAGTTTGCTTGGGTCTAGATGGGACAACTTCAGTCCTAGAAAATAGCCCTTCAATGGAGGGAGCTGGGCCAGATCATTCTTTTAGTTAGCACCACACTTGTTCAAGTAACCTAGCAGCTTGCGGGTTGGAGGATAATCCAAAAGCCTGCATGAGGCAATGCGCTGTTGCCATCTCTGACATTGCATAGCTCTTTTGTTTTTACTAGACAGATTTATTTAACTGCAGGGCATTCTGGTTTTGGATCCTGCTGGCTAGTACAATGTCAATTGCTGGCAGCTGCTGAAAGGTGATTGGAGCTATCACAAGAATGTGGGGGCCCCACTGCACAGCAAAGAATAGTAATTAGCTCATGTCTGACCCTTCCCAAAGGTGAGTATCCTGGTTAGAAGCTGGGAGTGATTCACGCCTGGGGATGTAACATATGACAGGGTCGTGATCAGGCCACAAAAAGGTCCATTTGTCTCTAACCAATGAGCAAGCATACTTTTCATAATGGAAAATAAAGTCATTTGGTTAAGCCAATTTTGCACCCCCTCCTATCAGGTGACATGCAGTGGCTCAGAGTCAGATTAAAATTACATCAGTTCTGAGGTCTGTAGGTGAGATTTGTCCCCATGGTTCTGTCTTTGTTTCCATATACATTAATCCCAGTGCGTGCACTACACATTGCTGTGACCACGGATCTTTTGCACTGACCATCTAACACCCATTTTGTACTACTCAATGTGACAACACAAAGAACTGCAAGGAATTATTAATTTTAACTGTACCTTTCATAATGCAATCTGTCACAGGAAGAAGTGGATAGGCTGTGTGCCTACAATACTGTATAGGTATGTACATGTGCCTGCAGTAGGAGTCAAAGAAACTGCCATTATTTGGTCCAGCTTTCACCCCACCTCAATCTCCTTGTTATTCAATTTAATAATAAATAGTTCACACAAACTTTATTGGAATACGGCCGTATGAGGCCGTGTAGCTGGTGTAGAGGAGTCAGATGAGGAGAGAGCAGGGATGCTCCTCCCTCCTTGCAATTTAGTGTCTCATAGGGTAGAACAAGCACTACATGGGTTTGCACAGTGATTGGAATTTAACCATGAACTTCATGAGGGCCTTAGTGATTAAGACATAGTAACAAATGATGAAAATGGTGAATGGGCACAAACGGAAGCATTTTTTTGGAGTACATTAAGATTAAGGGACGCAAATATGGAAGAAACGAATGGGTTAAGACTGATGTAGTTCTTAATGTTCAGCAGGCACCAACTGCACTGAATAGGGACAGTTGGAGCACACCCTTACCTCTCACAGGAATATCTGGTATTTTAGCCGTAATCCTGAACTCTGTGCTTGGAATCTGAGTTACAAACCTTCCTTACATCTCACTTCCTTGTATACTACAAATAAATCAGATTACGTTGCACACAAGGAAGCTGCCCTGGACCTGTGGATATAAAGGTGTGGCTCATGCTAAGTAATTCACACAAAGGAAAGCAAACGGCATTCCTTTGGATATAATGATTGCAAAATTATATATGCCTGATTTAGAGTTTGGAGGGATGTAGTTTGTCTGTCATTACCTTTGCAACCCTGATGGACTACTTACCAGGGACAGTTCCTCCATTAGGGTGGCGGAGCATCGCCCCCCGCCAGCAGCAGCAGCTGCAAAACCTTTGAAAGAAAAGAATAATAAACTTTGTTTATTATCCTTTTGTTTTAAAAGGGTGGGGCCACAGGGCTGACGAGCAGTGAGGGGGAGTCCACAGCACTTCCCCTTTGAGCGCATGATTGTTTGGCCAGCCATCTTGGGCCGGCCAAACATACATACACAGTGGGCACCCTGTGTTGCTGGGCTAGAGAGAGCCTGCACAGGCTCCAAGTCTGCCTGGGAGCTCCCTGGCTGGGTGCTCTCCGCCACTCCTGATGCTGCTTTGAGCAGCATCAGGATTGGCTGCAGGGCAGGGTGGGAGCCTGTGCCTGCAGCAAAATGGAGGAGAGGAGTGGCGTGGAGCAAAGTAAATGTTTTTTTTTTAATGTAATCTATTTTAATGTTTATCCTCCCCCCTCGTGCCACCTCGCCCCTTCCATGCCCCGCGAGCCGCTCCTGCTATCTACTGCCACATTTAAAGATCATGGCCAGCCAAGCGGTGATCTCTATACCTTCAGAGAAACTTACTTTGCAGTGTATCCTCTGAAGCTATAAACGTTTGGTGGATGTGCACCGTTGGTATTGATGAACATCCGCCAAACTATTTCTTCTTCAAAAATGAACTCCCAGATGACCCACCACGTACCCAGGGAGTTTTCCTTTGATTGTTGATGGTTGTTATGTTAATTATATTAACCATGACTGCCATGTTTTTTTTTTTCTGGTGGTGATGCATGGTAAAAAAATACATCAGGCCATCTGTTCAAAATAGGGTGAGTGGTGATATGCCCTTACTCCAAATGCCAGCATTAGGAGTAAGGTTTCTGCTGACAGAGCTGATGGGGGCACTGCTGACAGAAAGCTGACAGTCTTCTTGACTCTCAATGAGGCAGGTAGACTCAGAATTTGGTGGACAGGGTATTCAGGCACGTTTGTGATGGAGTACCCTGTCCACGAAATGCTAAATATGGGCTGCATATATTTTCTAATACACCTTTCAGGAGCTCTAATGTCACTGAATCAGGAGGGCATTTCTCTTTCATAAGTGGAAACAACAGCATCAGACCAAACTAAAACCAGTCAGTTTGAGTGAACAATAAGAAACTCTAAACAGGATCAATATGTCATGATCAACTAACATTTACAAGAACCATCCAAGGGACCCGTTTGACCTGAAAATGGTGGTAGAACCAGCATTACAATGAAGCCCAGACAGTGGTTTATGTTTTATTTCTATTGCCCAACATCCGAGATGAAACACATATTGTAATGGAAATATGCTTGCTGAAACGAGAGATCAACTTGCCTAGTTTTCCCAGTCCTGTTGTAAATAGGATAGGAAGCTGTGCCTTGGGCAGTAGGCAGATGGTAATGAGGCCTCTAATGTGACCTTAACACAGTAATATATTGGAGTACTGGAGTACCTTCTTGCCAGAAATGTGTGAAGCATCACTTAGCTATAACGCTTCCTTCCTAGCTTAGCTACTCCTATTTCCTGCAAAAGTCATTGAAAAAGCAGTCAACAGCCAACTCGCCACGTTTATAGAAGACTACAACATCCTTGACATCTCCCAATCCGGATTCAGGAAAAACCACAGCACCAAAACAGCACTCCTGGCCGCAACAGACGACATCCGCTCCCTGCTGGAAAAGGGAGAGATGGCAGCATTCATCCTGCTAGACCTCTCGGTGGCCTTCGACACAGTCTCCCATCACACCCTGATATGAAGTCTCCACAAAGCCGGCATCAGAGACAAGGCCTTCAACTGGATCCATTCCTTCCTCTCCAGCAGAACTCAATGAATGAGACTCGCCCCCTTCTTTGCAGACCCCACACCCACCACCTGCGGAGTTCCCCAGGGATCCTTCCTCAACCATGCGCTATTTAACGTCTACATGGCCCCGCTAGCCACGATCGTCAGAAGCTATGGAATCAACATCATCTCCTACAACAACGACACCCAACTCATCCTCTCCCTCTCCCTCTCCAACGAACCCACCAAAGCCAGACACAACTTCTGCAAAGGCATGGAAGCAGTCACCAACTGGATGAGAAACAGCTGCCTTCAACTCAAAGCAAACAAGACAGAAGTACTCATCATGGGCCCTCAATCCAACATGTGCAATGACTCCTGGTAGCCACCCACCCTTGGAAACCCACCCACCCCCACCAGTTAAGCCTGCAACCTCAGGATCATCCTGGATTCCAATCTCAGCATGAACCATCAAATCAACGCAGTCACCTCCACCTGCTTCCTCACCCTCCGCCTTCTACGCAAGTCCTTCAAATGGATCCCCCCTCGCACATAGAAAGACCCTCACACATGCCCTCATCTCCAGTAGACTGGACTACGGCAACGCACTCTACGCCGGAATCAACAAGAAACTCACCCGTAAACTACAAAACATCCAGAACGCCACTGCCAGACTGGTCCTCGACCAACCTCGACACTGCCACATCTAACAACACCTCCGTACACTGCACTGGCTTCCCATAGAGAAAAGAATTAACTTTAAGATCCTCACCCACCCACACAAAGCCCTCCACAACACCGGACCAGCCTACCTAAACCAGCGACTTAACCTCCACGTAACCCACAGGGCCCAACACTCAGCCCAGCTCTCTCTCTCAGAAGTACCCCGCTTCAGGAAAACCAGAACAGGAGGACGCTCCTTTTCCTTCCTCGCAGCCACCGCCTGGAATGCCCTTTCTCTCCACATCAGACAAACCACCTCCCTCCTCAGCTTCACGAAGGAACTGAAGACATGGCTTTTTTAAGAACCACCTCACCAGTGAACGCAAAACTCCCCTCCCAGCGCCTTGAGACCCTAATGGGTGAGTAGTTGCGCTTTACAAGCACTGATTGATTGATTGATTGATTCTACCTCTCTTAGCTGCTGAGCCCTAATATGTTGTTTCTTCAGAATACCAACACTTTCACCATGTCAAGGGCATTTGTGCCCAAACATTGCTGCCTCACTAGCTGTTGTCTCAGGGATTGATATCACACATAACTTAACAATATATTAAAGGGTTACATAGCTGACAACCCACAGTTCATGTTCCTTGCTTCCAGCTATTCAGTTACCCTTTAGTTCAGTTCCCACTACATACTTTTCTCTAGTGCCAGGTTGCTCACGTTCTCTCTTCGCTTTGGGCAGACTGCCAAGATAACTCTATCTTCCTGAGTCCTAAATTTCCCTCTGACGTTCATACCAACCCTCTGCACTGGATTGCCTATTTGTTTGTATGGAAACACAGGCTCTTTTACAGTTTTGGTGGTCAGTGACCACATCATTCTGTACCCCACCCTCTGGAAACACATAAAGGGTTAGAAGAGAATCAATTGTAAAACAACTGCATGAACGGTAAACTAAACTCTAACACACAGCGGCAGCTCCTCTGTTATGGCTGAGGAGCATCGCCTCACTACTGGAGCCAGTGAATGAAAGCATGTAAAATAAAATGATAAAGGAACTATTAATAAAACTGTTTTACTATCATCTTATTTTGCATGATGGAGCCGGAGCTGAGCTTTTAGGGCATGGTCATCCCTCGACAGCAGCAGGAGGAGTGGTGGGCCAAGGCACTGCAAGTGCACATGCTGGTTTGGCCAGCTGTCTTAGGATGGCTAAAACTACATGCACACTTAGATATATCCAGGAGAATAGTAGGCATAGTCTCTTACTCCCTGTTGCTGTGTAAAACCAGTCCGCTCCTCCCAATCCTAGCGCTTTTCTCATGCTGAGAAATACCAGCATGAGAGAAGCGTCTGGATTGCCTCAGGGGAATCTGGGAGCCTGTGCTGCGCATCAGGAGCTGGAGAACACTGAGGTGGCGAGGCAGCGTGAGGCAGGTCAGTTTTCTTTTTTTTAAATATATTTTTGTCCCCTGTGCTGCCCCACCACTTTTCCCTGCCAGCAGCTGCCAATGCTAACGCATAATGCACCCGCAGTAAAATTCTATCTCAACTGTTACTAGGGCACTTCATTAGAAGTTTTCTTGGAATGAATGGCTGAAGGAAGTGAGAAAGGTGAAGGTAATGTGGATCCTAAAAGTGATTAGCCACTTAGGATGAAAGAGCGGATGTCATTCTATTTAGTTGTAGTTGTAGCTGTCTTATGTGTCAAGGCATTATGTATTCATAATCACAAAAAGATCGACCTTTGGTTGAGGGGCTCATTGCCATGAAAAGCGGCTCCGTGACAGCTCAGAATATATGGCTTTTCAGCAGTGCTTAATTTGTAAATAAAAACGTGCCAGTGCCCAAAGCCCTCCTCTTAAACACGCGGCTGCTGCAATTAAATGTGGAAACACGGATTACTGAGGGGCGTAATGCTGAAATCATCTCGGGCCTCTTTAATCCATATAAAGCCACTCCCTGCCCCTTCAGCTCCCTCTAGTAGCTTTCTATTTTCTCCCTTTGTGACGCTTTTTCGTTTTTCTCTTCCTCCTTCTTTCCCATATGTGGCCTTTGCTCGCAGTAAATGCTTGGGACAGAAGAATAAGCCCGTACCCTCAATAATAAGTGCCGGTGCTCAGCACCGGAAACAACAAGCACAAATTAAGCACTGCTTTTCAGAGATCTTATGGCAGGAGTTGAGAGAGTGCTCATTTTTTCGCGAAGGAGGGTGTTAGAGGTGAGCTTTATATGCTTTATAGGAGAAGATAGAATCACAAGAGAGCTAAAGCCTAATGTTTTGCTAGGAGTAGGGAATGGTAATTGTTGATGCTGCTTGAGAGACGAGGGGTTAACAAAAGTCGAATAATATATTTTTTGTTTGTATGTAGGGAGAAGGCTGGATAGCTTTCTAAAGTGTGTGTGGTTGTACATCAGAATATCATCTACAAAAAATGTCAGACATATATATTGTGCCCTAAATTTCGTTTAGAAAACTATCTTTCTATTATACATTTTCTTTATGTCTTGTTCAGGTCCCAAATGGTCATTGGACTGTATTTGGGTGTACGACATTAATACCTTAATATAACTACAAACCTTTATTATTTTAGAGACATAAGAGCTGATACATCAGGGCCAGAGATAATAGTATTGTTAAAACGATGAATGTAAGACTGGAAATGGTGAAGAAGTGGTAAAATTAACTTTCGACAAAGTGGAAATGCAATTCTGTAATGCTGTTTCGAGCACATCTGGCTGATTAAACATTTGACACATTGCCTATTACTTTGCTGCAATCACCTTAAATGGAAAAACAACAAGAAAGGAATGAAGCGGGAGCGACCCAGTATTCTTATTTTAATCTGACCTTCAAGCTGACGGACGAGCGTGCTCCACCCTCTGTCACTTTTCTGGATCCTGATGGCTTTTCATTAAGGGTTCATTTGGGTATGGAGTCAGTCCAGTAATGGCCTCCCTGTTCCGACTGACAGCTCAGCTTCGAGTATAGCCAACAGTAGCCATCCATCCTGAAAATAAGAGGGAACTTTAGCTTTTTTTCCCTGAAATCGTGCTTTGTCGGACTCATTGAGGGTGACAGAGAGTAAAGACACTCACTACAGCGAAAGATTGAGCTGCCACATTAAAGCATTTTAGCACGTGCAATCAATGTGTGTGGCGGCCATTAATCGAAACAACCCAAGTGGCGGTCATTGCAAAACACACACCCAGCATGCTTCTCGCTGTGTGTAACTAGGAAGGAATATTTTAGGAAAAGAAAAGCATGTGTACCAAATAACGTTATCAAGTTGAAGAGGATACATACGCAGCATAGTATTGTAAATTCATTGATACCTGTCACATCAGATTTAGAACTCTTCAACCACAACATAATTAATCTTCTGGCCAGATTCATTGATATACCTGCGAGTGATTTTGTTTGGCACTCTGTCCCTCGAGACCACGTGAAAAGAGTGAGAGTCTGGCTTGATTTCTCAGAGTTCTGTGGAACTCAAAGGAATTCATTTGTCAGTACTTACTCCAAATATAAACTACAATGAGACACTCCCTTTCATTCCAAGAGGAACTGAGTTCTTGAACGAATTCCAAATTGACTTTGTCAATTCACCCTTTGTATGGCTTGCCAGAACAAATATCTTTCTAAATGCCACAGTTAATCTTGAGATAAATGTTTTGATCAGCAGCAGCAGCTATGCTTTCTTTAGTAACTTTATAAACTGCCAATAAACTCGTAGCCCCAAATAGTACAACTCTGTTCAGTCAACAAAACTATTAAGCATCAATTAATAATTCATTAATTCAAAATATACACAGTATCGAAGTTGATCTTCACATGGTTTGAATGTAAAAATTATACACATATTTCGTTTGAGAAGAGGGCCACGCATATCCGTGACCAATATTTGCATAATTTATTTTAGCATAACTATGGAAATTTTCAAGGAAATAAGTATAATTACACACACTGCAAATTCAGCATTTAGCACTATAATTTTGCACGAAATGCGTCCCAGTATGCATTTTTGGTATCGATGATGCATTCTGTGCTAAACAAATCGAACTAAAAACAATAGTTGTTGCAACAACAACGGACTGCGCTCTGGTTGTTCATATTACTCCCCAGATCCAGTGCTCTCATTTTGCCGGGAACTTGGTATAATTGCACAAGCGGTACAATGGCATAATATTTTGAATTTTGCATAGTAAGTATAACATGAAATCCCTGAAATTGCATGAATTATGCCACTTAATTGAAATTTCATCTAGGTCTATACCAGACTACATATCCTCGGTATCCTTGAAAAAAGTTTATCTGAAACAGGTCTGTTGGACTATGGTCTCCAGTTCAGCCAACGGAGGTAAACGGGTTTCTCTATGGGTACTTTGGCTCATACATTGTAGTTATGCCAGGGCAACAAGACCGACCTCAGACAAAATATGCGTCGTGTGGCCTGTCACAGTACCACAAAAAAAAAAGACATTTAAAATAAAGACATGATTGAACATCATCAGATGTAAGTTAAAAAAATCAACATTTAATAATACAAAAAATAGAAAAAGGAAATCCTTAAAGGATACACAAATGGTGAGGGGAAATATGAAAATGTCCATAAGATCAAAAGGAGCGTAAGGAGTTCACCATTTTTGCAAAAATAATATCGAGTCAGAAACTCCTGCCTCTTACACATAATGTTACGTCATTGGGTATAACCCTTTAAAGAGTAAATAGAGGTTTAAAACATCTAACCTCTGAGTTTTTAGTTTAATCTATAAATGTAAGAAATTGTGTCACTGGTTGAGGGCAATGAAACCCTACTCAAGCAGCAACCAAGATCTTTGTGAGGGTGAAGTTACAAACAAACCCCAAATAAACCTGTGCTCAACCCTCTAGTAGTTTGGCGTAGAGCAGTCAGGCCTAACTTAGAGGCACAGTCTAAAGTATCTATGCAGCACCTCAAACAATAACACAGTGAAAACACACCACAAAAAGGAACCCACAACAGAGTGAAAAACAAGAGCACATTTTAAGAATTAAAACAAAACCAAAATGACAAAAATCCAATCAGTTGAATTGGAGATATGCAGTTTTAAAGATTTTAGTGAAATTAGTCCCAAAAAGCACAAAGCACCAACTGTGGATATCTGGTTATGCCAGACTGGGAAAAAGTCACAAGTTCAGTCCTGCCGTGATGGAGTGCAGGCCGACAATAGGGCCCCAGTTATGCCTGCTGGGCAAGAGTAACCTAAATTCTGGTTGCGTTGCATTTTGAGGATCCCTGTTGAGGATGTGCTGCACAGCTGAGGCAATGCACCAGTTCCTAGGACCTGCGGTGCTACAATGCAAGGTCTTGCGTCATCATTGAGGATTCCATCAACAAGGGCATGTGATTTGAGGTCCAGCGTTGAGGAAGTGTCGTGAAGAAGGGGAGATGTGACGATTCTGAGGAGCTGCAAGTCTGCGATACAGATTCCTGGCACCAGGAAAAATCCACACAGCAGAGACAATACATCAGTTGTGCTCAGGGGTTGCGCTGTGCAGCAGAGAAGCATCTGTTCTGCTTGATCCTTAGATGGGCTGGCACAGCACCTTCACACCCATTTCCGACAGCTCAGGGCTGGGATGACACCACTTGGCAGGGCAGGATTCACAGTTACAAAGTCCAGGTGCTAGGTACAAGAGGCTTTGCTTTTGGGGTGACTCTGGTGGCCCTAGGTAGGTCCAGTCCTTCTTCGTTCCCTCAGGCCGGAGGTCAGCAGGTCAGCAAAGCAGGGCAGGCTGTCCTTCAGGGTAGCAGTCCAACAGAGTGGAAGTCCTTCCAGCGTCACAAAGGTCCTTCTTCCTGGCAGAGTCTCCCACAGGTCCATAAGTGTACTGAAGAGTTGGCACCTGAGGTCCAATGTTTATACATGGTACCTCCTTGGAAGTGAGAGAAGCTTCTAGAGGTTTCCCATTAACACACCAGGTTTTCTGCCACCCCTGGCGCCAGACTAACTACAAGGAGTATGTGGTCCTTTGTGTGAAGGCAGGACACAGCCTATTCAAGGGAAAGTAGGGCTGGCACCCCATACTCTCTATTGTGTGTGGCTGTCTGGAAGAAATACACAAAGACAAACTGCCAACTACACCCCATCATGCAACCCGAAGACAGGGTGCAAGCATTGAATGGCTAAGGCAGGAAACACCAACTTCCTAAAAGTGTAATTTCCAAAATTGCAATTTAAAATCTGACTTCACCATATGTTAGGATTTTTTTTTTAATTCCAAAGACACCAAACGTGAACTGCTTACCTGTCCCCATCCGGAACTTACAGCTAATTAAATGTAATATGGTAACTTCAATGTTATCCTATTGGAGAGGTATGCCTTGCAATAGTGAAAAATGAATTTTAGAGTTTTCCTCTATCAGGACATCTAAAACTTAAACGTACATGCCCTGCTTGTTAAATAATTTGCACCTTGTTGTGTGGGCTATTTAGGGCCTACCCTAGTGGTGACATATGTATTAAAATGGAAGGTATGGCCTGGCAAAAGGTGTATTTTGCCAATTCAACATGGCAGTTTGAAACTGCACACACAGGCTGCAATGGAAAGTCTGAGACAGGTTTGCAAGGCTACTTTAATGGGGGTACAACAAGTGCTGCCAGGCCACCAGTTCCATTTAACCTACAGGCCTTGGGTACATTTAGTACTACTTTACTAGGGACTTATAAGTAAATTAAGTATGCCATTTGGGGATAAGCCAATGATACCATGTTTTGAGGAATGAGAACACACACTTCAGCACTCGTTAGCAGTGGTAAAGTGCACAGAGTCCTAAGGCTTTCAAAAATGAGATCAGAAAAATATGGAGGAATAAAGGCAAAATATTTGGGGGATGACCACCCTACGGCTGTGAGGTCTAACAATAAACAATTCCTTGGGCAACTTAGGAGGTGTTATGCACGTGGAGGTGACTCTTGAGATGGGCTGACTAGTTCAAAGTGGTTCAGCTTTGACTCTGGCTTATCTGCTATGAAGGGATTGAACAAGCTATGGGTCTATAGCATTGACATTGAACACATGTTTAAATTCCTCCCTCAATGCTGGATCAGTTTCATTTCTGATGGCAAAACAGTTTCCTACCATTTCCATAGATGCTAGTAGAAAGTCTTCTTGCTACAGGCAGGATGCCCCCCATCTTTCTCTGTCCAAAATTGATTCTGATATGATACTGGGCTAAGGGACAGTAGTTAAACCTGGAACTAGTGCGCAATTGGAGAGTTGCCTTAAACCAAAGAGCATAATGTTCCCATACACAGTATTTCCACTTTGACCTTGATGTGATATAGTTTCTGTATCAAGTGGCATTAAACTTCTCCAATTGTTCTTTGTGTATTAAAATCCAAGATGACTGAGGGTACCATCATGGCTACAGAGTTCTCCCTTCCATTGCCACCCACTACTAATCAGTTTAGCCCAGCATATCTATAAGAAACTGACTAGCAGTGATGGCTGGGGGATGTAGAGGAAGTGCGAGGGAAGAGGAGAGACAGAAAAGAGGTGAAGGAAGAGGATTGAGAAATGAGGGATAAAGATAGAGGGGGACACAGTGAGGAATGAAGGATTAGAAATAATACAAGATGTCTGAGGGATGTGCAAACAGGGATGAGAACTTCGGGATTCAAGTGTGAGAAATTACAAGTGATGAAGGGAGTATGAAAGGTGAAGAGTGTGGACAGAGGGATGATGAAGGAATGAAGACTGTTTTATGAGGATTGATGGATAAGGAGTGAAGTTGTATGTCAGAACATCATGTACAAAAACGAATCTGACATATGTATTTTGTCCTAAATATTGTATACAAAATTATTGTTCCATTGATTACGGATTTTCTAATTACTCAAACGGGCAGATATTTAGAGCATAATAGTTTTGATCAAAGATATTTAGGCTACTATATTCTGGTACCATGCCAAGGAGTGAGGGATCAGGCATGAAAAGTAGGAGATGAAGAATTAAGAGAAAAGGATGAGTAATGAGAGATTAGGAATGTAGCATGAGGAATGGGAATTGAAACTGTTGAAAAGTGGTTCCACCCTGTCCTAACCTGCATAACATCGGAGGGATTCCCCTTTAATTCCATGTTTCACTCCAAAACTACACAACTCTGTCCTCACAGCTATGAGGACACCTCCCTCTGATGAAAACTTCACAAATGATCCAAGTGCTCTCCTTTTTTTTCGGCACTTTTAGAGCTGAGTGAGTTACACGTTTGCACATAGTCTGGCATTCCTCATATTCAAACACTGAGCAGTCAAGAAGATCCCATTTGTCTATCTGTGGTTGATCCAGAGGGTGAGTGCTTACCCCTCCCCCATGGCTATTGTTTCATGCTCTCCAGTAGAAGTTCCGCCTCTCTGCGGGAGGAAAAATAAGGCGCTAGGGCCTTTGAGTCATTTTTTGCCCGGAAACACCTACCTTGCATCTGATTCACGCAAGGTAGTTTTCCTCAGGCAAAAAATGACTTTAACTCCAATATTTTGGCACTAGGCATGTCTGGCACCAAAATATAAATATGGAGTTTACGCCGGATTTGCGTAAAAAAAATGATGTAAATCCGGCGCAAACAGAGTATAAATATGCCCCTAAATGCTGAGACCGAAAGTTTTGCTCCAAAGCCCTCGGCTGGTACTGTGGAAGGACTTGGTGTCATATATCAAGGCTGCGTGGTCTCGAGTTAACCTCACGCCTCTTTAATCCACTGTCAGACAGTCCCTCTTTAACTCACTGTTGTAATATTTTTTTACATTGACCGTTGTGTGTATCTATTCCTGTCGCGGGCACTAGGCCTACCCCCACAAGTGAGGTATCATTTTTATCGGGAGACTTGGGAGAACGCTGGGTGGAATGACATTTGTGGCTTGTCTCAGATTCCAGAACTTTTTGTCACCGAAATGTGAGGAAAAAGTGTTTTTTTGGCCACTTTTTGAGGTTTGCAAAGGATTTTGGGTAACAGAACGTGATCAGAGCCCCACAAGTCACCCCATCTTGGATTCCCCTACGTGTCTAGTTTTCAAAACTGTGCAGGTTTGCTAGGTTTCCCTAGGTGCCTGCTGAGCTAGAGGCCAAAATCCACAGCTAGGCACGTGCAAAAAACAGCTCTGTTTTCTTTGTCAAAATGTGATGTGTCCATGTTGTGTTTTGGGGCATTTCCTGGCGCGGGCACTAGGCCTACCCCTACAAGTGAGGTTTCATTTTTATCGGGAGACTTGGGGGATCCCCTAACGCCTGCCCATACCCAGGCTTTAAATAATGGCAATAAGCATGCTTAGCACCATTATTTAAGGCCCTCCTCATCTGTGCGTGATTTTTGCACGGGAGGAAAAATAAGGCGCTAGGGCCTTTGAGTCATTTTTTGCCCGGGAACACCTACCTTGCATCTCATTCACGCAAGGTAGTTTTCCTCAGGCAAAAAATGACTTTAACTCCAATATTTTGGCACTAGGCATGTCTGGCACCAAAATATAAATATGGAGTTAAGTTTACGCCGGATTTGCGTAAAAAAAATGATGTAAATCCGGCGCAAACAGAGTATAAATACGCCCCTAAATGCTGAGACCGAAAGTTTTGCTCCAAAGCCCTCTGCTGGTACTGTGGAAGGACTTGGTGTCATATATCAAGGCTGCGTGGTCTCGAGTTAACCTCACGCCTCTTTAATCCACTGTCAGACAGTCCCTCTTTAACTCACTGTTGTAATATTTTTTTACCCCTGGTTTCTGCCTTTGTCATTTGTTACTGCTATCGCCTTTCTCTACCTCATTTTTTCCGCCTGTCATTTTCTCTCTCTTACTGTGGATCAAAAATGTTGATGAAGATAAATAAGTGCCAGACCCTAAAATTAGTGTCATCGGGCTCTACCTGCAACCAAATTAGGCACTGGAAATGATTTGCGCTCACTCACGTTTGAGCACCGGACTTATGTCACATACCTTTGCTACTTAATTACTTGTAATTGCTTAATGCAAGTATATAATTAGTGTTGCCCCGTTGTGTGGTTGTCCGAAAAGTGTGCTAGGGCAAGGTTTCAGTTGATCGGGAAAGTGTGAGCACCACCTGAGGCTGTTATCAAGGATCATAAGTGCAAAAGGGGGTCGTGTGCTTGTTTTGAGAGAAATCGGACTGTTTGTATGCGCATATACAAATGTAGTAATGATACGAGCTAGTGCGTGAGCGGACAGGCAGCGCAGGACACACAGCTGTGTTTGCCTCCGACTTTTGCTGAGCTGAGCTAGTTAACCTGTGTGCTTTAGACCAAGACGGTGTTTCGTGATGTCATTTTTAGGCGCTGCGCCTACGCAGACGGGATCTTTGCATTTCTTTTTGGCTTGTTGAGTGCACACATACTTTACCTCGAAATCTATCCAAGTTAATGCATGCTTTGCTGACAATACACCGCTGAAGCAGAGGGTAGTAATTGTCTCTGTGTTTCTGAATCGAATGAAGACACAAAAAGAGGCTCTTTTTCTGGGCCAGCTTTGACTGTTGTTTCTGTGATATTCGCAGGGGTTATCGATTTGCAGATACAAGGAAAATAACAAAACTTTGTGAAAAATTATACAGTGATTAGGTGTGTTTCGGTGTGATATTTCAATGTTCTGCACATGGCATTAAAACATGCCTTGGCCAATCCAATAATCTTTAGCATTTAAATATAGGCAGTGGCATAACGAAACTAGAGGTGGCCTCCCTGTAAAGTACATGGAGGGGCCCCACTCCGGACTTACTCAGGAGCTCTCAGGCCTGGGTACTATACTGAGAGTGCCCCCTGGATCTTGGGGTCCCCTATTCAGCGGGGCTGAGGGGACCTTTGTTACGCCACTGAATATAGGCACATGCCCAACCTGGTGTCAGAGAGCGGGAACAAGGCTCTTTCACTCATAAAGTGGCCAAGATAAGGACATCCCTCAAAGAATCACTTTTGTTGATAAAGAATGACAGTATATTGTCACAGAGGTTTGATGAGAGAACTAGTACGCAAGATAATACGCTAGTTACACCAGCTTTTTGTAGATATGGAATTCGCCTGGGCAAGATTGAAATTATGGCACTATAATATGTGTAGTTTCGGGAATTTCACTTTACACTTGTTACACAAAATTCCTGCAATTATGCCATTACGACACATGGCACAATAACACGCCATTGGAGTTAAAAATTGACCACAGATGTGGCATTTGCGGTAAAAAAATTACTACAAATGCACATAAACAGCTGAACAGGATCGGCTCTTGTTTCAATGCTTATGTTTTTTTTTTTCCACAAAATGTTTTCTTTCATGAAAAAATTATGCCAGGATGTATTTTTGTGTTAAAAAATAGTGCTGAATAGCATTTAACACAATTTACATGACCACAAGTTACACAAATTTCACATACCCCTAATGTGGAACTACTAGTTGGTAGTGTATGTAGATTCTGAAATTAAGCTATGGAAGAATTCTTTGTTTTCTGTTGCACTTGTTAATTTATAGGTCTGGTGTGCACCCAGTAGGCACTGTACCAAAAAGATAGACACAAGGATGGTCAAAAAAGCTCATACATCAAATGACAAAATGGGTCCTGTTATCAATTAATAAACTAGATTGCCATCATTTTGTGTAAATAGCCTTTGCATCCACCAATGTTGTCAAGCTTTTGGACCAAAAAAGGTACTTGTAGGGTCAAGTTGCGTGGGTGATGGTTCAAAAGCCGAATCAATCCGAATGTGTTGATGGGTCAAGTAAGTTGAGGAGCTATGCCCATAATGATGTCCTGCATGTATGCTCTCAGCAAAGTTCCCGCTGATACGCGTCCACCTTGAAGTCTCAAGGAGGATGCATGGATCCTCAATTTACTTGACCCATCAACATAATGTAATTGAATCAGTTTTTGAACAATCACTCGTATGAATTAGTGGGTACAAATTCTATCAACCAAGATAGACCCTTCGCATTCACCTACAAAATCAAAAGTCCTAGTTCACTAATGGGCAAGCTTCTCAGATTTGAGCATCCAGGAATCCCGGGGTCTACTCTACGCTCTGGAAAATCTCTTGTCTTGATGTTAACCGTACAAGTACCATTTCTGAATCAAAATATCATCAACATTAACCCCTTAAGTGCGGGCGTCGGCCAGTGGCCGACGCCCGCACTACCTCCCTGGTGCGGGTCACGACCAGTGGCCGACACTGGGGAACTGGGGAGGCAGTTTGAAAATCCTCGGGTGCGTGGCACCTAAGGATTTTTTTTTTTAAACCCCGGGAGACACGGAAGAGCTTCTGTGTCTCCCCCCACCCCCCACCCGCCCCTTTATGAAGTCAGCACGCCGCGAGGAGCGCTGAAGTCACACTGTTGTTTTCCCCATCAGAGCAGGAAGCGGCCGTAGGGCTGCTTCCTGCTCCGATGGGGAAAACGTCCCCAAACGGCCTTCCCCACGTTCGGGAAGGCCTCGTAGGAAAGGGGAGACTCTCCCCTTTCATACAAGACCTTCCTGAATGCGTTTCCTGGCCCCGATCGCAGCACAGCTGCGATCGGGGGCCAGGAAACGCCACTAGACGCCTGGGATTTTGCTTGGGGGGGTCGGCCCCCCTAGGAAAACGGGCCGCCCCCCCCGGGGGCCATATTTTAAAAATTTTATGTTGGGGCCCCCTGGGGAGGGACGATCCTGCCACCCCAGGGCCTATTTTTTTTTTTTTTTAAATAAGGACATTGACAGGGGGTCGCCCATAGGCAGGGCGACCCTCTGTGGGGCCATATTTTTTATTGTTGATGTTGGGGCCCCCTGGGGGGGTGCGATTGCGCCACCCCCAGGGGCTAATAAAAATAAAAAAATAACAAAAAAAACGAAATTGACAGGGGGTCGCCCATAGGCAGGACGATCCCATGTGGGGGCAATTTGTTTTTAGTAGTTGTAGGGTTTCCCTGGTGGCCATTTTGGCCCCAAGGAAACCCTACATCTACAAAAAAAATACATATTTATATATATCCATATATATATATATCTATATATATATATATATATATATATATAGATATATATATATATGTCTATCTACATGGATATAGCTATAGATAGATCTATATATATATATATATATATATATATATATATATATATATATATATATATATATATATATACATATATATATATACATACATATATCACTTTTGTCAGTGCATGTGTGGTTTCCCTGGGGGCTGCAATCGGCCCCCAGGAAAACCAGACCCACATATAAAAGTGATCTATATATATATATATATATATATATATATATATGCCACCAGTTGTCTTGCAGTTGCAGCTTGCGTCTTCAAAGCAGTGCACATACTTCAGCGGACGCATTTCAACTGTAGCTTTTATGCAGCAATAAAGAAGTCAAGTAAGTCTTGCGATTATGTTTCTGCTACAAAAGGATAAGACTTTTGTCTCTTGGCAGTTTTAGTGCCATAAAGAAGCGCAGAAGGTTTATATGACTACTGCAAAGAGCGAATCTGTCTTTTAAGTAAATAGCTGAGTACGTTAGTAAAGTTAGCTTCTACCTGCGCTATAATACAAATGAAATGTATGTGCCGGGTGGCTATGGAGAGATGAAGAGCACGTTTGATGGGTGGTAATGAGGGAATCCGAAGAGGAGGACATGGGAGTGGGAGCACCAATAACGATTGTTGTACTGGGTGCAGGAGGTGCTAAAGACTGTGACGAATGGTATGTGACAAGGTGTTTGAGTGTCTTGAAAGAACGTGCTGATTGAGAGAAGAAGAGCAGGGAAGGTGGCCTTTACTGTTGCATGTATCACACACACACACCATCAATGTTGTGACTGTCTATGTAGGCTAGTGTTTTAGAGCAACAGTTTAGCCAATAGCAGAGATGGCATCCTGATGGATGACTGCTGCTGACGTCACTCTGGTTATGGAGGACAGCTCTGACATAGGATCAGAGACTGAGACAGCAGATACTGAGAAAGCATCTGAGGGATAGGATAATGGCGCAGACTCTGGGAGTGATTTTGCAGTTGGAGGAGTCCCATTGGATAATTCCTTCCAGTAAATTGTGAGGGAGGTGATGAGGGCAGTCCTGTTGTCCCTTCGCAAGCACAGTCTGTGCAACAGGGCAATAGTGGGTTAGCCCAACCCAGAAAGGAGGTGAATGCGGGGTCATGAACAGAGAGGGTGCGCTCTTGGGAGCTCCCCAATTTAGTTCAGCCCCGAATTCCACTACCCAAATTGTATTGTGGAGACATCAAAATTATCAATCACAAAACAAACTGGTTTTGTAAGGCAGGCACCTGTGTTTTTGGTCCTGGGTTCGGTGGCTATATAGGGAAACATACTAAACCCAAACATTTCTGGAAACTAGACATCCAGGGGAGTCCACAGAGGTGTGACTTGTGTGGATTCCCCAAAGTTTTCATAGCCAGAATACCCTGCAAAGCTGAAATGTTGAATAAATACTCTATTTTTCTTGCATTTCTGTCACACAAACTACAGGAATATGCTGCGATCCACAAAATTCCTACCACCCAGTGATTCCCCACCTGTCCTGATAAAAAACTACCCCACTTGAGTGCCTATACCTAGTGTCTGCATAAGGAATGGATCACCCCAGGGTCAACAGTTGCCTCATGTAAGTACCAACATTGACCGTTGTGTGTATCTATTCCTGTCGCGGGCACTAGGCCTACCCCCACAAGTGAGGTTTCCTTTTTATCGGGAGACTTGAGGGAACGCTGGGTGGAAGGAAATTTGTGGCTCCTCTCAGATTCCAGAACTTTCTGTCACCGAAATGTGAGGAAAAAGTGTTTTTTTGGCCACATTTTGAGGTTTGCAAAGGACTCAGGGTAACAGAACCTGATCGGAGCCCCACAAGTCTGCCCATCCTGGATTCCCCTAGGTGTCTAGTTTTCAAAAATGTGCAGGTTTTGCAGGTTTCCCTAGGTGCCGGCCGAGCTAGAGGCCAAAATCTACAGCTAGGCACTTTGCAAAAAACACGTCAGATTTCAATGTATATATGTGATGTGTCCATGTTGCCTTTCCTGTCACGTGCATTAGGACTACCCACGCAAGTGAGGTACCATTTTTATCTGGAGACTTGGGGGAGCACATAATAGCACAACAAGTGTTATTTCCCCTTGTCTTTCTCTACATTTGTTCCTTCCAAATTTAGGACAGTGTGTAAAAAAGACGTCTATTTGAGAAATGGCCTGTAATTCACATGCTAGTATGGGCACCCCAGAATTCAGAGATGTGCAAATAACCACTGCTGCGCCGTAGCTTATCTTATGCCCCTTTATTTTGGAAATACAAAGGTTTTCTTGATACTTATTTTTCACTCTTTATATTTCAGCAAATTAATTGCTGTATACCCGGTATAGAATGAAAACCCAGTGCAAGGTGCATCTCATTTATTGGCTCTGGGTACCTAGGGATGTTGATGAACCTACAAGCCATACATATCCCTGCAACCAGAAGAGTCCAGCGCACGTAACAGTATATTGCTTTAAAAAATCTGACATGGCAGGAAAAAGTTACAGAGTAAAACGCTGAGGAAAATGGCTGTTTTTTTCAGCTCAATTTCAATATTGTTTTTGTCAGCTGTTATTTTCTGTAGGAAAACCTTGTAGGATCAACACAAATGACCCCTTGCTGAATTCAGAATTTTGTCTACTTTTCAGAAATGCTTAGCGGCCCGGGATCCAGTATTGGTTTCACACCCATTCCTGTCACTAACTGGAAGGAGGCTGAAAGCAACAAAAATAGTAAAAATGGGGTATGTCCCAGTAAAATGCCAAAATTGTGTTGAAAAATGTGGTTTTCTGATTCAAGTCTGCCTGTTCCTGAAAGCTGGGAAGATGGTGATGTTAGCACCACAAACCGTTTGTTGATGCCATTTTCAGGGAAAAAAACACAAGCCTTCTTCAGCAGCCCTTTTTTCCCATTTTTAAAAACAATGCAAAATGTTATGTGTATTTTGGCTCATTTCTTGGTCTCCTCCAGGGGAACCCAGAAACTCTGGGTACCTTTAGAATCCCTAGAATGTTGGAAAAAAAGGACGCAAATTTGCCGTGGATTGCTTATGTGGACAAAAAAGTTATGAAGGCCTAAGCGTGAATAGCCAAAAAAGGGCTCAGCACTGGGGAGAAAAAGGCCCAGTAGCTAAGAGGTTTATGGGCAGAAAGATTGTTTACAAAAAATGATGTCTGTGTAGGAAGTCTAACAACATACATTCCAAGTTTATTAATTGACACACGCTCCAATTAGTTAGTTGATGTTTCAGCTTCTTTGGCCATTCTTGTGTCTATCTCCTTGGTTATTGATCATGTTACTGGGCTGTTGAATTGCTTCACTCACTTGCACTGTGTGATTACTTTTTCACAGAGCAGCATTGTTGCTTACTGTAAAGTCTTTGTAAATAGCCAACCCTTGGTTATGTTGTTTTCATTTTTTATGATATTGTTTACAAAGTATAATTCTGCTCAATTCATGTCTCATGAAAGTGTGGCAGGCATATGTGTTTCACCAGATTGGATTCCATATATCATTGAATTTATCAATTTCATTCATGCCTAATGACACGTAGAAAAACCTTTGTTGTCTTTAATCATTGCTGACATCAGTAGTACTCATAACTGCTCTGACCTTCCTATTTAATGATTGTACCCAAATCTGAAATGAAGAGAATAGATCTCACAATAGTCTCATTCAAAGCTCAACTCCAAGTGTATAATAGCTAATAAAATGCATGTGATACATAATGTGAGCCAATAGAACATTTATTGATTGCCAACGTAATTGCACTGTCTGAACCAAATGTGTGGATGAACCTGTGCCATAGCTAGACTCATGGGACCAATGCATATCAAAGAATTTGGATAGTTTGGTATATAAATTCTGCAAACTTTACCGAGCTGCACAGTGGTATATTGGGAAACTCAACATCCTCAGAGCAGGCGTTAAAATGATGCACCCATTATATTCAATGAGCTTCCCTGTGCTTTGCTGTACTAGCGTTCAGATTTTTGACGCTAGTGTAGCAAAGCACCACAAGAGCATCAAATAATGATGCAATTGTGCTAATGACCGCCATGGCGGGCCATGTTGTAAATAGGGCTCAACAATGGTGTTGTTAGGAGCCTATAGAGGGGGTGCAAGAAAAGTGGTGCATCCTTTATGATGCGCCACTTTCTTGTAAATATGCCCTTTAGTTCAATCGTGAAAGTAGATTTTTGATAAGTGTTGTCTAAAAGTAACATTCAAAGTGAGCACTTTGTAGCACTTGAAAGCCAAGTATGATTAAGCCAACTTCAGAGGTCTGTTTTTTCTCTAATGGCTGACATTTGCATACCAATTACACATGAAGTTGTATGCTACCAGGAGTTAAACACCAACTCCTGAATCTAGGAAGGTTTATGTAGGGCAAACAATGACCATGCTCCTGGGATAGGAGCTCAGGCTAGAGAGAAACCTAGACCTTACAGAATGCCCCTCAGGACCTGTGAGTTGTAAGATGTAATGCGGTTGACATCTCTAGTGCCCAAACTGGAACTCTTAGTTGTAGAAAGATGATGGACAGAGAGGCTTATCTCACCCTGGGAGCTTTGACAAGAGAGCTCCAGGAGGTCAACAGAAATAATGAAAGCATTCAAATACATCAGAATGAAATGTAACTTAGAGTGCCTCTTCCCAGGCAGCCTCTAAGATGCAGAAAATATCACTGGTATCTTTTCCTTATTTTCATATTTGTAGGGGAGTGTAAAATTTGCATAATCTGGTTTTGCATAATAATGCAAAATTATGAAATAATGACCAGTAACTATGCCAAATGCAAAACTCCAATATGGCACTAAGTTTTAGCATGAAACGTGTCCTCTCATCCACACAAGGATGAATTTTGTGCTAAAAAATGCAAAAACAAAAAGCACTGCAAACAACAGCCGCTTATGATCTCTTGTTCGCATTGTTCTTGCTCCTTAACAGTAAATTCTTACCATGGATGGAGCATGCACAGTACATTTTTGCCATGAACACCGTGTGGCACAATAGCGTGATTTTGGGAATTTCGTGTAATAAGATTGTGACAAGAGTAATGGAAAATTACCAAATTTCTCGAATTGTGCTGTTGTAATGCAAATTTCGCCCTCGCCTAATTTTTGGTGCAAAGAGCAGCACTCCCAGATTTGTGACCATAGAATAAGAGTAACTTTTGCTCTCACTTTTTGACATTCCCTATAAAAACCTACATATCTCCCGTTCCATAATCACTTTTTAATCATTTGTGTCTGTGGACTGTGCCAAAGATACCAAGGGCTGAGAAGAGTTTTCTAAATGAATTCTGTTGGAACCTAAAACAATTGTGTTTTATTAAGTTGAGAGGGTCACCATTTTCCAAATTAATCATCAACTTTCTAACAGTGGACAGAGTGTAATTTTTTTCAGTCAGAAAGGCTTTGAACTACTACCACATGGAAAAAAGAAACTTGGGGCCAGATCTATAATATTGTTCTGTCACCCTTGAGCCACACAAGGGGGAGCAAGGGTGGCGCAAAACTAAAGTCAGATTTATCAAGCCATACTTAGCCACCTTGCATAACCCTGCATGGGTTGATCAATCAATCAAGCAAAAAGAATTGTAGAGCGCGCTACTCACCCGTGAGGGTCTCAAGGCGCTGGGGGGGAGCCAAGGGGGGTGCAGGGAGGGTCACTGATCGAACAACCATGTCTTGAGGTTCTTTCTGAAGACCAGGAGGTCTTAGGTTTTGTGTAGGTCGGTGTCGGAAATCTGGAGTAACGCAAGGCAGTGCAAATTGCTGCCTTGTGCCACTGTGCCTCAGGGATGCATTCCATGAGTGGAGCATGGGTGTTCCCACCCATCCACCCATAGATTTTGGTGTATTCCCAGATTTACTATTAGTGGTAGACCTGGGAATGCGTAAAAGTGCTACGCCTTCCTATGGGAGGCGTAATGAGGAGAAATGGATTTAAGAGGTAAATGCCTTTGAAGATATTTTTGTGCAGGAAGCTGTCCCTTCCTGCACAAAAACAACAATGCCTGCAATGCAGGCAGCCTTGCACCATGACACAAGGGTGTCTGCATTAGTGCTAGGCAGACAAAAGTGCTCCAGCACACGGAAAGGACAGGAATGCCCCATATAATGTTAAATCTTTTTTACTGGGACGAGCATTAATGTAGGCGTGGTCATTCCGGTCATTGAATATTGATAGAAGTAGATGTCAAGATGGACACCTTAGTATCGCTGCACCTGGATTAAATAAGTAGGCCTATGTGTAAGCTTGTTTAATTTATGAATGTACAATGAATTCCTAACTGAAAATAATGTGAAATTTTGTATGAGCTTTGCCTGCAGGAGTTTGGTTACAGTAGAAAATATCTCTCTGAGAGACAATTTCACTGGAACACATAATGATTTCTTAGAATCAACTTAGACTAAGGATTATTCTTGCAGAGAAATGTTACTCAGCCTACAGTAGAAGTGTTTTTCCTGTAATATACGAAATTTAGCAAAAAAAAAACAAAAAATGCCACATATGCCTAGTGCATAATCGCAGTTTTCCTTGAGAAAGCATCTATTTTGGGCTCAAAGGTATATTGCATGCAAAAAAGCATAAGATCACATAAAAACATTAATTTGGCCAAGAGTGACTAATTTACAACAATAGCCTCAAGGAAAATAAGAAAGTAAATTATTTTCGCAGTATGAAGAGCTTTTTGTTCTGGTGTCTCCATCATATTGCACACAGCCTCCATGAATAAAGCACACACGTGTGGACATGATGAACTATGAACATCAACACGTCTTTGTTTGTCCTTTGGAAATATCTTTGAACACTATTCATTTGAAGACAGACGACAGTGCCGGTAAGTAGGAGTGCTTGTAGTACTTAGTCAGTTTTGCCAACAAGACACCCTTCCATATTTTCATGTAAACATTTAAAGCATATAAATGCTTTATCCATAGCAGATATCCGAGTTTGGGAGAACAAATCTCATGGTTGATCCATATGAATCTATGTCCAGCAAAGAGTAGAAAGAGCAAATACGCCGCCTTCTGCAACAATTAGAGTAACTTGGGGGTTTCATTTAGAATATTATAAGTTCCCTGCCACATTAGTCGGATGTTTCGCCAAAAGTACCCCCACAAACACTTGACAAAAATCCATGCTGGACATACCACAAAATCATGGACATTGCTGGGAACGAATTTTCTCTCTGACTGTCGAGACACTGATGATTTTTTGCTGGACAGTTATGATGTGTCTTGCCTCGCTGTGATCCCGAGCAAGAAAAGCATACATCAGAAGGCTTACCCTAAACAGAACAGGCCTTCTGATGTAACCATGCTATGTAGCAGTGGATGGGTCGTTGAGTAAAGCTTCCAATAGCAGATCGAGCTGTGACTTCACCGTTGCTGAAAAATACAGTTGAAATCATCTAATAAAAGAAAATTCTAGATTTCTTCGTGTTGCTTATTGTTACATACCCAGAATTAGGCAAAAAGAACTGTTCTTCTCCTGTACACTTGATTGGCCCGTTAAGACTTCTACTGCCTTACTGTCTTAAGTGATCCTTGCCTTTGGAATAATCCTGGCAATCCTCCATTGAAGGACCAACCCTATAGCTTTTTGTTGCTACAACAGTGAAAACTGTAATTCTGAGGGTGATTTGTGCAGAGTAATATGGGTAACATTCTTACTGCTTATACATTTCTTATGTAATTGTGTAATTGTGCTGTGTTACGAAGTTGACTGCTGTGTGGAATTACTTATGGCTAAACTTCCATGTTTCATGAAAGATAAAGAGTTGCAAATTGAATTCTATCTCCACATGTCAACTAGATTTTACCATATTTCCAAAACAGATTGAGAACATAACAGGAAAGCATTAAACCAAGGTAAGATTTGAGGAACTGCTCACAAAACAAAACTTATTATAGAAATGCAATTCAGCCTACTTTGAAGTGAAAACATTTGTTGAGTTGGGGGAAATTAATACGAATGGGTTGAATCACAAAGGTAAACTTACATGTTTGTGTAAGATTACTATTTTTGGTATTCAAAAAACTGCGATCTAATAAAAACTTTACAATTGTGGAGACTCCGCAGTCTGGCTGGAAATCCCTGCACATAAAAAGATTGACCTATCCTATCTTCTTATGTGCTGGGTTCTCCTCCCCAACAGGGGAGTCTCTGCAGTCATAAAGTTTATATTAAATTGCAGTTTTGTGAATATAAAAAAAGAGCAAACTTACACAAATATATACATTGTGAATCAGGCCCTTAATCAGAAGATTCAGGATTCTCTTTTGTTACATTTTCCCAGTTTACAAAGGAAGAATGTACTTCCTAGATAGTGTTAAAACAAATAAAAACTAAACAAGCGTCATAGGTTGTTCCCTCCTTCCCAAAATTAATAATAACCATTATGGTTTGATAAGAACTGGGGAAAGATCAACTTGCAGATTGCTTGTTCCACTTTGGGAAAAAGCTGCCTAACTGCCTTTGTGTTACAAGTTAGCCACAGTATTTCTGGATAAATGTTCCTTGAGTTTTACTTGTATAAGGTATGCCTTACATTGTGGGAAATTAAAGCTAATGAAATCCATTAGGTAAAAATGTGTTGACCCAAGACAACAACTTCATGGATGTATTAGAGTCTGTTAAATAAAAGCCAAGTACAGGACCATGGTGTCTCTAGTAATATGGTATCATCTAATAACTTTTAAAAAATGGTAGATTTGTAATTCCTACGCAAGGGCCTGCTCCTGGCCCTTTTAAAAAACAGGGGGCAACAGTCCACCATTCTAATAGTACACATAAATCGAAGGGGGCCATGGGCCATTCTGTTGCAATCCAATCCACCACCAGGTGCTGCTGATTGAGAGAAGGGTGAGGCTTTATCATGGACCTGGGATAATGCCTTGGATAAGTTGGAATCCACTGTGGCTTCTTTGATCGCTCTGCTGATGGTCAGGCTACCTACTCTAGAGAGTGTGATAATAGAACTATGATTTAAGCTCAACACCATGCTTGCATCGACTCAATCAATTGCCCAGGTTTCCACAAACGTTGGGGCCAATTCCTATTTGGAACAGTCAATAGGGGGAGCTTTGTACACAAGAACTTCCAACTGTGAGCAATCTGGTCATGGTCAGTGAAGGCAAGGGGGTTCTAATGGTGGTACATCTCACCCGTGCCCCGGTGGTCCCAACTCAGCCTAATCCTATCCGCACTTATCCCAGTCTGCACCTACTCCCTGTTTGTTGTCCAGATGCGGCATTAAAGTGATGCTAGGCGGTTTTACATGGCCTCCCCGAGCTTTGCTGGACTAGCGTCCACATTTTAGATGCTAGTCCAGCAAAGCACCACAACTGAATCAGAAATCCTGTTGGAGCTGTACTAATGAGCGCCATGGTGCCTTGTATTGTAAAGACAGTGCTCCCTTGGTGTCATTAGGGGGGTGCAGGGCGGAGCAAGAAAACTGACGCATTGTGATCGATGCATCAGTTTGTTGTAAATGAGGCCCAAAGTTTGTTACTCACTAGTTCGGAATGCAGACTTTTCCATCTCTGAATATAACAACATTCTTCTAGTGAGGAGAATGGGATGGATTGGCTGCTTGGCGAAGTCTATAGAAGGGGACTGTGTGGTAATTAATTGTAGACATCCGGCCCTGGCTCTACATCTAATTAAATCTACCTATAGGGCACCACAATCCCTTTAGGTTTCTTTTACAACCTGGATTCAATGCCGCTGCCGGGTGGATGTGGGAACCCACCATCAAGACCAGAAGATGTGGGTATATTCACTGTTCCTACCCATAACAGGTACCTCCTCCTCAGAAACTTGGATGGTAATGACTGACATTTAATGTCCATGGAAGAGGGTAGGTTCTTCAGCACTTGTGGAGCTAAGGCAGGGGGCATTAGTTCCTACACTTCATCTGGTCCTCTGTAATTGATAACATACATACTAAGATCATCACTTGCAACCTTGCTGGGATTAAGAGCACACTTTCATCCCCAGATTGGGGCAAGTTTGTAGATCAATTTGATATTCCTTTATTCCAGAAGACTTTGGCTATGTCCCCCTATTTTCATTCTGGGTTTGCCAGTTTTAGCTGACCACCACATTCATCTGGGAAAGGCCAGCCTTCGGGAAGGGTCTTACTACTTGGGTAAAACCATCTTACTATGAACAGTTAAAGCTGTTGATCTTGCCTTCCTGATGTCCTGTCTGTCATACTTCAGTTTGACTATGGTGATTGTTATAGTATTTACAATGTATTTAGAAAACATGTGGGTATAAAAGCTAGTTTATCGCTCATTGACTTGATAACCCCCATCTATTGACGATTACCGCTGGCTATTTTAAAATAGTATCAGAAGATTACAATTGTAATTTTGAGCCCCTTAGTATTGATGCAGGTTTCTCGGGTGGGTGGGAGGCTAATGGAGAAGATGGTGTTTAGGACATGCACACACTCCCACCTCCACCTAATAGGAAATGGTTTGCCCCCGTGCTATAGTTAAATGCTTTCACCTTGAATAATGGACTGCGTGCCGGTAATGGGAGAGTACTATCTGATAAGGGGGAGACATACCTTCAATCGGCCTGGTAGTTCCAATTTGATAGGCTACATATTGTTAATCATCGATTGTGGTCACAATTGATTGATATGGAGGTGGTCTCCTGAAAGGATAGTGACCATACTGCCATGGATCCCACACTGAGATCAATAGGTTCTGGTATTCGATGCTCCAACATCGAACCCTTTGACAGGAGGCTAATGCCCACTAACAACAGCTGTAGGATGAAATGGAGTGCCGTAGCTGACCCTTCCACCGTAGGGGTTTATGAGATTTATGAGGGATATATCTCTGCCTTGGAAGCTATTGTGGAAGCGGGAGTCAGTCTCCACTACTCTGCTTCCTGAGTGTGTTGAAATGTTATTCACAATATCATGTTCTCTACCTTAAAGAAATTGTTCTTAGTTGAGTCTATGACTTTTTCAAACAAAGCCAGATCAGTGTCCTTGTATACCAAAGCTTGCAGAACAGCAAGGTGGGCCCTTACAGATGCAACAAAGGAGGCAGTAGGGCACTAATCTTGGGAGCTAGGCACTCTTATAAAACTATCTTATCTAGGACGAAGAGTGATTGTGAAGTGGCCATATGGTATTCCATGTTGATTGCTGTTAAAAGGAAAGACCTTTGTTTCTTTTGGCGAATTCAGGGTGACAGGGGAGGGGAGTCAGCTATTGAGATCGCTTTCAATATTACTGCAGCTGCCTGGGTTGACCATTTCATTCAGCTTTATGCAGGGGTTGTGGCTAGGGACTGTGCTGACCATGAGGTGGTGGGGTCTTCAGCTTCCACAGGTGGCCATAGTCTAGCTAACAATGATCCTGGTGGTTTGAATATACACTGCAAAAACTCAGTCTCAGCCGAGACTGTGGTTCCTGGCAGAGGGTTGCTGTGAGGCTGATGTTCCACTGGGGCAGGCACCACTAGGCAAGAGAATAGTGATATTAGGTCCATTTAGCCCAGGGAGGTTGCTGAAGTGATTGACTGGATTACCTCAGGTAAAGCACCAGGGTTGAACAAGGTACCAGGGGGCTTGTTTAAAGCCGATAAGGATATTTGGAGTAATTACTTTGCCATGTACTTTAATGCCATAATGAGAGAGTATTTGATGCCCCCTATCTGGGCAGAGATTATCCTGAGCTTCAAGAAGGGCTTAAGATCACTGCCTTCCAATTATTGTCCTATTACTTTGATTGATACCTCCCAGAAGCTCTTTAGCCAGAATGTTCTGGATAGACTGCTTGCCTGGATGGAAGACGTTGGTTTGTTAACTCCTTTACAAGCTGGGTTCAGGGCAGGGACTAGCACTATTGACCAGTGTTCTGTTTATAACTTAACATTTGGAAATATGTCACCTTGGGGGGTGGTCGCCTTTATGTGATCCTTGTGGACCTTCGGTCTGCTTTGACCTTGTGCCAAGGGAGGCCCTGTGGAGGGTCATGACTGAACTCGGAGTTCTCAAATACCTTGTTGATGCAATCAGTAGGCTTCACTTAACTATTTATGCACAAGTCAAGTGTGGCTCCCTCTGAACTGACTTCACCCATTCCTGTCATATGGGGCATAAGCCAAGAATGTGTCCGTGCCTCAGCCCTCTTTTTATTATATATAAATGATTTGGTGGCTCTGTTAGAGTTACGCAATTAGGATGCCCCAAGTTTGGCCAACAGGAAGGTTCTGGTGCTCCTGTTTGCCAATGACACCTTGTTGGTTTCCGATTCCCTTATGGGAATTCAAAGTCTGTTAAACCAAGTTTTCTGCAAGCAGCGGCCTAGAAATTAGCCTTTCAAAAACCAAGTATATGGGTTTTAATCCTTTCCCGTTGGCTCACTCCCATCCGGTGCTTGATGGTGTTCCCCTGGAGAGAGTCCTCACATTTGAATACTAGGGGTACATGTTTATGGGACAATTTGGTTTGACACCCCAGAAAAAGAAGAATAGACTCAGGCTGGAGAAACACACAGGAGGAATAGTGAGGGCTATATGAGGCTCTACATTTCACTAAATATCCCCATCACTACAAATCTACAATTTGCAAGCTCTTGGGGCGTCATTATATGGTGGGGAAATTTGGGGGCATGAAAACGTTAGTCAGTTGGAATTAGTGGAGACCCAGTTCCTTCGTTCTCTAACTATTCTTCCAGCTAATACCCTGCTCATTCCATTGCGACTTGAGATGGGTCACATATCCCTTATTCATAAAGTTGGCCTCAGACCACTGATAATTGGAGAAGGATAAGGGCATATTCTGAACTGCTGTCATATCGGATGGGCTTGAAGGAAGTTCTGAAATTACCGGGAGTTGCTAGGATCCCATGATTCCAGTTTATAAATCAAAACCTCACTGAAATTGGGTGCAAAAATCTCTGGTCTGTCCCTCAGAATTCTTGTGCTTTCCCCAAAGCCGTACTTAATGATATATACTGGTGATGTGTGTATGAAGGATCTGTTGGAATGGGAGGGTGAGCTCTCTATCTGTAGCCTTCCTTTAGTTCAAAGACGTTTTATCACTGGAAGGCTATCTTGATGAGATTCAGCTGCCATTGGCTAGGACACTAGGGGGCAGATTTATGAAAAGTGGCGCTGCAGCTAGTGCAGCATCACTTTTCTTGCGCTTCTTAATGCTGCCATGTGCATGCTGTATTTCAAATGCGGCGCACCATGGTGGTAGTCAAGAGTACTAGCATCATAATTTTGGATGCTAGTCCGGGGCTTTGAAGGACTAGCGTAAAAAATGTTGACACTAATCCTAAAAAGCACCTAGAAGCCCATTGAAAACAATAGGAGCCTCCCTTTAACTCCTGTTCTTAGCAGGCATAGATAATGCTGATAAAAATGACGCCAAGAAATCTCTTAGAATTCTTTGTGCCATTTTTTCGCCCCCCCAGCACCTGAACGCCCCCACGTGCATACATTATGCCTGCCGCGGGCATAATGTGGTGCAAGGGTTTACAAAATGGCACAATGCAAGCATTGTGCCACTTTGTAAATATGGCGCAGCATTTTTGGCCTTCCAAAGCCACATTAGCATCAAAACAATGACAGTAATGTGGCGTTGGAATGGCGCTAGACCCTCTTTAATCCGGGCCTTTATATGAAATTTCGATCTGAGTCCATGCCCTTGCACACAGTTATGGCTAAATGGCATCACTCCAGTTAAGTGGCAGGTTTGCTCTGCCCCTTCGGTCCTCAGGCAATAAAATCTATTGAGCATGTTTTCATCTTTTGCCCCACTTATCATGTATCAAGGAGGAAGTGGATTTTGCCATTGTGCCGCAATATGGGGATTAGGGACTATAACATAGCGATTAGTTGTTAAAAGCTAATACATCTCAACCTTTTGTTTTTCTGTCTCATGTTTTTTATTAACTATGTGGAGGATACAACAAAAAAAACCTTGTCCCCTGATTAGAGCATAGGCCTGACTTGTGTTTCTAAGCTATGTACTAATTACTGGCTATTGTGATTTCATTATGGATTATATGTGTTTGGGTTTCTATTACTGACTATGACTGCACTTTAGTAAATACACTGCTATCAGAATGATCTTCTCTTCCTTCTTTTAACCAGTGTATGTTTTAAATTAATCTGATGATTTTAAAATGTTTTACTTTATATTTTTATATTTTTTTTGGTGCTTTTATGGCAAGTTTTTCCGAAATAAAGATATGATGATGATGATGATAAATACTTATCCAATACATTAAATACTTCAAGGAAAAAGTGACAAGGAAAATCCATGGGGCAGATTTATGAAGAGTGGCGTTGCTTTTCTTGCACCCCTTAGCGTCCCCCTTACGCCACCATGTGCGTGCAAAATTTAAAATACGGCATACCATGGCGCCACTTAGGGAACTAGCGTCATAATTTTGGACGCTAGTTCTGCACTTTGCAGGACTAGCATCAAAAATTTTTACGCTAATTCTACAAAGCACCCAGGGGCCCATTGAAAACAATGGGAGCCTCCTCTTAATGCCTGCTCTGAGCAGGCATTAAAAATCCCAGAAAAAATTACGCAAAGAAATCTTTTAGAATTCTTTGCGCCATTTTTTCGGCCCCCCGAACGGTAGAACGCCCCGTGCATACATTGTGCCTGGCGGAGGCATAATGTGGAGCAAGGGGTTACAAAGTGGCGCAATGCATGAATTGCACTTCCTTTTAAATATGGCGTGGCGTTTTTGCCCTTCCAATGCCATAAAAAATGATGCTAATGTGGCATTGGCCTTCTTAAATCTGGGCCTATTTGTCTTTCTGGTAAAAATATTATTGGTACTGTTTTGTGATTTTACAGGACTCAAAGCACAAAAGACAACCAGATTTAGATTTATGTCTAAACACAGCCATTGACATGAAGCACGTGAAGACATTGATCTAGAGAGGTAGATGTACTTAAGGATATTAAGGCTTCAAACCCTGCGACTCACAAAACACAATATTTATGCCAGTGTATTCCCTTTTTCTACTTTATTAACCACATTTTGTGATTCAGAAATGTTTTTCCGAATCACACATTTTTTACCTCTATCGGATGCAATTTGGAAAGGACAGTTTTAGGAGTCTACAAGGTAATATCATCGATTTGCGAAACTGATAATAAACTAATGTTTGGCTTCTGACTTCGAAGTTGGGGTGGAACCTGAGTTGCAATGGGAAATGTGTGCCCTTGGGATCCCTTCCACTTTGAGATTCAGAGTGGTAAATTTGGAGTTGTGGGTAATACCCCTGCAAACCATGACTGAAGAATTAAAAAGTGGATAGCTCTCTTTTTAACACCCCGTTTTCTTTAAGGGACTCCTGCTGCTTTAAAACAAGGTGTCTATTTTTAAAATGCAATCACAGGAATTGTGGTCTTCCGTTCCCTGCAGGCCAATATTCCTGAGATTTTAGCCAAATTTGAGAGGCACAAATCGCAACCTGCTTACATATATTAATTAGACTTGTCATTCTGCAGCCACCCCTACTTCCCTATTCTTCAAAACTGACCTATTAGTACATAGGTGCGTTCGCGAAATCAGATTGGAATTGTAAAATGTCGGTGCACAATTGAGACCACTTTTTGCAACGCAAATCTTTGTATATCTGGCCGAATCTTATCTCTGATGTAATGTACGTTTTTTGATGTCATAATCCATTTTGTTGCAAGATTTGTATTAAAACCGCATTGCAGTGGGCGCTGTACCCTCTTCTGTGTTACAATCGATGCTGAGCTCTCTACTGCACTGCAAACAGTACGCACCTCTTGAAAAAGATAGGGGTCGTTTTGTTAGAGCTGAATGGTTAGAGAGGTCTGTTGTACGGACGTTTGGCACTGTACATAATACCGGATTTCCTTGCCATTTGTTATTCTCCATTAGAGCTTCCAGTGTTGGAATCATACAGAACTCAAAACCGTATTCGCATTTCATTGGCTTTGTGGCTGCTCTCTACACTGTATCTTATTTTTCTCTGTCTTATTTTCCATTGCTGTGGCCACAATTGGACAGATTTTTCAAAGCCTGATTGTGTCAATATGTGCTAAAGAGGATGCATTACTTGTCTATTTTTACTCATTATTGAATTGCTTCATAAGCAATCACAGCAGGCTCAGAGCTCAATGCAATGGGAATACGGGCTCAATAAATCTCGACAACACTGCTCTGTATTCGCCTGAATGGTTGCTTCAACAACAGAACTGTACTGGGCTGTCCCCTCTCTGCGATTTCTTTCAACTGAATTCATAAACCTCTGTAGAAAAACGCTAGTGCTTTGTTTCTCTATAGGAAATAAACAAGGGCCAGATGTAGCAACCCGTTTGCGACTCGCCGTTTGCGAGTCGCAAACGTGGGTTTGGCATGCAGAAATGCATATTGAGCGTCGTTACCGACTCGCAATATGCATTTCCGACTCGCAAATAGGAAGGGGTGTTCCCTTCCTATTTGCGAGTCGCTGTGGGATGCAATACCATTGTCGCAAATGGCATCGCAGTTACCATCCACTTCAAGTGGATGGTAACCCACTCGCAAATTGGAAGGGGTCCCCATGGGACCCCTTCCAGTTTGTGACTGGACCCCAAAATATTTTTTCAGGGCAGGGAGTGGTCCAAAGGACCACTCCCTGCCCTGAAAAAATACCGAAACAAAAGGTTTCGGTTTTTTTGCAGTGCAGCTCGTTTTCCTGTCAGGAAAACGGGCTACACTTCAAAAAGAAAAAACTGCTTTATTTAAAAGCAGGTCGCGAACATGGAGGTCTGCTGACGTCAGCAGGCCTCCATGTTAGCGAGTGCCCATACTCGCTATGGGGCCGCAATTTGCGACCCACCTCATGAATTTTCATGAGGCGGGTCATTGCGACCCCATAGCGAGTTGCAGTCGGTGTCTGAGACACCGTACTGCATTGGGAATTGCGACTTGCAATTTGAGAGTCGCTCCGACTCGCAATTTGCAAGTCGCAATTCCCAACTTTCGTACATCTGGCCCCAAGTGTCTTCTCACCATAGCTTGAAACTTCATAATAGAATAAATAATAACGAGATTCAAATGCTCTTGACCTTTGATAGCCGCATTAGACTCTAATAATTGCCCACCCCACTACTTATTTTTACGATCCCAATTTAAGGGCCCATTGAGTTGGAAAACAATAAACATCTGTTATTCAGCGCCAAGATACCCTTGAGTGAAAGTGCACAAATACACGTTCTGTTATAATTTGTGAAAACACATATATCTATTGTTAATCCCTAGGAAAATGTATGCAGTCAGTCAACTAGAACCGCTTCCCCCAACCTTAATCCAGCCCCCACAGATAGACACAAGGGTTCACTGTTTGTGCTTGCTACATCTCTCTGCACTATCCCTGAACTCTCAGTGTAGAGACGAGTTGCCTGAATTCTAAGCCACCAGTGACTTGATCAATTACAACACTGCGTAGAATGCACTTTTAACCATATATATGATAACCTGATCGTTTTATGTTTGGGCCCCAAAACTGGACTAACTATTTCCACCCATGTGAGAATCACCTTACTCAAACTGTTGGAAGTAATTGAAGAAATTGATACTGTTGACATGCTAATGACAGAATATACTTTTTTCGGACTGCGGTGTCCAAATCCTCTGACCTCTAGTATAGAGTGACACGAGAGCTGGAACATGCTTTACAAGAAACCCTAACACAATAGTAGCATAACATCACAACATAACATACCATACCGAAGTCAAGCATAACATAATCTAACATAACTGCATAACATGACCTAGCATAACATTATATAACATAACAGCACTGCCATAACATAAAAAATGTAACATTTGTTAGCTCTTACAAGTAGTATTATTTTACTGAACAGTATTAATTTAATCACTGTTGGAAGACTGAGATGTCTACACTAGAAAATAACATGTGACTCATCTGTAAACGCAGGGTAACGCAGCAGGAATCAATTAATGATCTTATTGACTGTTTTGCTATCAGTTGGTTGCTTTAATTTCTCTCAGAAAGATGTGTCTATATGAGGATACCATCTACTTATTATAGATTGCAAATTACAACACTGCAAAATGGTGGCCGTGGATTTACAAGTTATCACAGGCAGGGCCGGACTGGAAACCAAAAAGCAGTCCTGGCAACATTTTTCATACTAGCCCTGCTCCCTTCCTCCTCATTTTCTGATCTCTCCCTCTTTCTCTCCCTCTCCTCTATCTCTTTCCTGGAGCACACCATCACTGTGCCTACCCTACTTTCCTGGGTTAGCTAGAGAAGGTGACGTAGGCACCAACAGTGGTCCCTGCACTAACATCGCCTTCCAAACGCGCCATCCCACTAGCAAAGTGTCCATTGCAAAAAATGGGCAACATGTGTACATCTATTCTGCCTCAGATGCCGGTCCCGTTCGTAGCAACTGCAACACTTTTGTTTGAATATCTCTCCAGCTTCTCCTTCACTTATTTAAAGCCCAACTTCTTACAAAATCAATGCAATCCAGTAATTGACTTTTCAAGAGGAGCTATCCTATTTAATAACATCGGATTCCTCTTCAGTTTGATGTCGACGTTGATACCTAGATAGGAAAAGGAGGCCACTTCGGTAACCTTCGAATTATTAACAAAATTAGAGGGTCTTTTGGATGATCTTGCCCCACAAATTCATGTGAATGTTTTACTCTCATAAACCGTTAGGTCAAGATCATGCATAAAATCTATAAAATCATCTATCAAACTTTGCAGTCTCCTCCCTGTTCTGACCCATAGGACTGAGTCATCAGTATATAAAAGAATGAGGACAGGATGGATCCCGATATAAGGTATGTCCTTTGCTTTCAATTTTAAATCTTTGTCCACTCTGTTGATATATGAGAATAAAAACAGGGCAAGGACCCAGCCTTGTTTTACGTTTCTTTTAATCCTACAAGCAACAGTGCATTTGCCATCCTTTCCTAACCATACACTCTCAGTGGCATCCTTATAAAGTTGTCAAAAAAATGAAATAATGCTCTGCTTCTCACCCAGCTCCTCCATTATGGACTACAATTTGGAGTAGTCTAAAGCTGCTGTAAGGTCCATGAAGGAAAAGTAAATAGAGCCTTTTGGCAGCTGTGTATTTTACAAAAACTAAACTCAGATTAAGGCATTGATCTACAGTACCCAAACCTTTCTTGAAACCATATTGGGTTAAGAGATCATTGTCCTCCTCTTAGTATTCCAGTCTATGCAATAGAATACACCCCATGACTCTAACAGTAGAATCTAAAAGCACTATGGACGTGTAGTTCGTAGGCAGAGATTTATCACCCTTTTAAAAATAGGTATTATTACTGAACAATTCCAGGTGGGGGCGGGCCTGCACTTGCAACAGCATTGAATAGAATAGTGAGCAGAGGGGCCCACAGATCAGGATTCTAGGTGACTGCATCTAGGTAAACCCCTTCTGGGCTAGGAGCCTTGCCCTTTTTGCTGTCTGCAAATGCCTTACAAACCTCCACATAATCAAATACCAGGGGCAGATTAGTGGTCTCTGAGAACTCCCTACTCCCTTCCTCATCATTCTGGATGGAGTATATAATAGTAAAGTGGGCTATCCACTGTTGTTCTTGAATATGGATTTCAGTTGTGGGACCCGAGATCTCGCTAAAAAAGGGAGTGTTAGTACCCGCCAAGAGGCTGCACTTTTAACAAACTAGCCCTATAAAGGGCTTTCCAGGTCTCCTCCTCCATCTTCTTTTCCTTGGCTGCCAGATCTGACTTATAAAGAGCTTGTGCCTTGCTAGTTAGATCTACAGCATGGGGTTTTGCATGAAGCACAAAGTGAAGTGCTGACTGAGCTTTGGTGTATGCCGTGTCAAGCCAGCAACATGGCTGTCACGAGTGTGGTCATGCAACCTTTGTAAAATATTCATAAAGTGGGTTTGAGTGCTACCAAGACCTTATTGCTCTCTCACTGCATGGTACTGGCTGCTTGATGTATCAGTCCACGTCTTCTGGAATGCTTACTTTGCACAATGAGAACTGTAATACATCTCAAACGTACCCTAATTCATAATTTAAAAGTAATTTTTCTCTCATATGTGCATTGGATACAAAAACCACAAATTTTTACTACAGCACATGAGTTACCTTTACATGTACACATATATGTTTGCACAAACAAACATGCATAAAAGTGTACAATCCTGTTACTTAAAAGAAAACTAGCTTTGGCAAAGCCAACAGGTTTACCTTTGAGAGACCCTGCCTATCTATTTCTCATGCATTAGCACATTGAAGCCAAATTAATTGACTTTGCCAATGCGCTTGTTCTGGTATTTTGTGTCACTGGTGATGTTGAAAATAGCTCTTTCTGTGGGTTTATACCCAAACTCTTTGCCTTTCTCCTCCTGTTTTTTGACCCTCTTCTTGTTGGCTTTAGGTATCTGGGCACTTTACCACTGCTAATCAGTGATAAAGTGCATGTGCTCTCTTCCCTAAATTTTGGTATGATTGACTTACAGCTGTTTGGCATATTTAATTTACCTTATAAAGTGGTATACCATATACCCAGGGTCTGTAATTTCAATGCTACTAGTGGGCCTACAGTGATGATTGCACCTCCCATAGAAGTATCCTTCCGAACCTGTCTCAGGCCTGCCACTGCAGGGCCTGTGTAAGCATTAACTGCCATATTGACTTGGCAAGACAAACTACTTGCCAAAGCCTACACTCCCCATTTAGTACACCTAAGTCACATCTAAGGTAGGCTCTAGGTAGCCCTATAGGTAAGGTGCTGGGTTTGCAAAAAAAGGGCATGTATGTTTGTGTTTTGCATGTCCTAGCAGTGACAAACATCCTATTTCATTTTCCACTACTGTGAGGGCCGCTCCTCTCATACGTTAGCATTGAGAATTCCCTTATATATGTCTAAGTGGTAATTTTGGATTTGGAAGTAGTGTGGGCATGTTTTGTATGTTCAGAATGATAGTGAGAAATCATGCTTACTGGTGTAGTTGATTTTAAATTACTATTTTAGAAATACTACTTTTAGAAAGTGGGCATTTCTCTCTGCTTATATCTCCATGTGCTTTGCAGCCTGACTCCAATCCATGTCTGAGGCTGAGTAACAGCTACACATTGTGCATACTTTCCAGACAGCCATCACACAGGAGGGGCTGGGTGCATCTGCATGATAGTCTTCCTGGAAGAGAGGGAGGCGGGGACACTTACATTTGTATAGGCTGTGTCCCTGCCTCACATAATGGTCTGGTTTGCCCCCTAGTAATGTTTGGAGCTGGGGCTGTGTTAAAAGGGGTTGTTTTACACTTGAAAGAATCCCTTTGAAGTCACCCCCTGAACAAAAACATTTTTGGAGTATAATTACAGGGGCTATGATTCCAAAATTGGAAAGCACTTTGGAACTGGGATTGAACCTCTGTCAGAAGGACTGCTGCACTGCGCAAAGGACTCATCTGGGCTGCTCTTCACATCAGCACCATATGGATGTTAGTGCGTTGTGAGTGCTTGGTTACTTTCTGCTAGGTATGAGCACTGTTGACAGCTCCTCATGGCCACCAATCAGTGCATGGTGAGGCACTAGTGAATGCCCGCCTCTGCTATGTGCTGAGCGCTTAAACTCCCCATGGAGAGAGTGCTGCCAGTATGAGGAGAGCCTCGGCTTCAGGGACGTTGCTTGATAATCCAGAAAAAAATCCTCCATGTCAAAGTGTGGGCAGGACCCGGGCACCAGAGGCAGAACCTTGGGGCTAGCATATGCCCTACAATCATCCTTCAGATCGGAAATTCCACCTCAACCTCAGACCTGGCGGGAAATCGCTGCCGCCAAAGGACACATCCACACGACCCCTCCCGCCAGACGGAGAAGCAGTGAGTCAGGCAGTGAAGAGCTGACTCCCCGGTTAGGTGAGACCGCTCTTGAAAACCACATGGGCTCACCTCATTGAGAAAGATCTCAGTTATTTCTGCCACTGCACAGTGCGCTCACAGGCAGTTGTCTCCTTGAAGGTCTGCACACGGGGAGGCCCGAGTATTGCCATACTCAATCATGTATGTGCCACAACCCTTCTCCTCACCTAGGGCCTTGCTTTGGGGGTACTAGATCAGGAAGGACAGTCTGGGGCAAAACCTCAATGGAGGTTCAGCTTGCTTGCTCAACTTGCTGCATACAGAGTAGTGGAGGATGGCCATAAAGGCCGTACTCGTGGCACCTGTGCTTTTGCACTCTTCGTCTTGAGCCTGATCTAAAGAAACTCACAAAAATCACCACAACTACCATACTAGGAGCCCCAGTGCTTTTCTGCCCTGTTATATGGAGATTTGTGAGTGGGTTCTAAACTACATCCATCACTTATCTTGGGACAGTGATAGCATGTGGTGATCAATGTATTATAGTGCCATCTAGGACTCTAAGTGTTCCCTAGCATAACCGTTGCATTCCATGCACTGCTCTGATGTTGTAAACTGTTTCACCATCCGCATTTACCAGGACCAGGAGTTCCATTGCAGTAATTGCCTCATATGCCCAATACCTATGATTTTTGTCATTTTGGGTGTAAGGACATTTATATAATATAGATGTCTATGTTAATATAACCCTGTCTGAAGTCTCTTTTGTGGTATCTTTACTGTGTCACTGGTGTGAATGTGTTATGCATATGCTTGACACATGACCTCTGGGGACAAGCCTGACTGCTCTGCACCAAACTACCAGGGGGTGAGCACAGGTTATACTTGGTGTGTAACTTACTTGCCCTGACTAGAGTGGTGGCTTCTGCCTGGCTTAGGTGCATACCCTAGCCAACCATAAACCCCATTACTAACAGGTTATGGTTACAATCCATGGAAGCATGACATTAATTATCATTCCGAGTTGCATATCTATTCCAATTCTGAGCTTAGAGGGCCCAATTAGATAGAATTTACTATTAAATTTGAAGTAGGCAACACCTGCTCCTGGAAAATTAAAAGATATTTTGGCTTCTGTTTCAGTTGTTAAATAGTACAGCAAGGAAACTCATGGGGCCAGACACATAGAGCAGTAATATCACGAAAGCCTACAGATTTGTTCTGTAGTTCTACAATATCTCTTTTGTTTGTTTTTCCCTGTGGAGAAACACTTTTTCCGCATCCCTCTAAAGCTTGGGAGTGTTGTGTGTCCTTTCCAGAGTTGGATGAGGATGTACTCCAGCTCATTCTTTGGAAAATCTGAGGTCATTTCCACAGTTGCCAAGGGTTGGTGACGAGTTAATGAATGTTCAAAAGCTTGAGAGTTGCAAACTACATCATTATCACCTTGCATGAGGATTGCTACTGTGTAATTGCATGCATTTGTGGTGCACAATTATAGAGAGGTAAATGCATTTACTCGTACTAGATATCATTGTGGGAAAATGACAGGCAATAATTGTGTCCGTAAAAGAATGTTTATGGCTAAAACGTGTTGCCCATCATGCTCGTATTTTCAGAGCAAATATGGCTTTTCTGCTTTTAGACCATATCCATAGCTTTGACTGTTATTAGCAAGACACACTGTTCTTGGTCTTCCATTTTACTGTTGAGGAATTAGCTCCTTCGTTTTCATGTTTGTTTTTTATAATTACCTAAAACGACAAAGGCTACGCGGTTATCAAATTCATGGAATGGAGAAACAACTTTGGATCATATTATTATATTACATTAAAAATTGCAATGAAACAGATATAGGTTGAAGGTGGATACACTGGGGGCAGAGGTTGATGTGTTTGACTACTGGAATCTTCAGCATCTGGAAGTTCAAAAGGTTTGGTTTGTGACTGTATTACTTTTTTATTAGAACCCAACACAACATCTTCTGCTGGGATTTACAGACCAATGGAAATCATGACTGGTGATAGTTTGTAACACAAAGTAATGCAATGCAGTACACTGTTCTGTCTTACATTACTGTGCATCACAGAGAATTTCCTTGGGTGGTGCACTGGCTTCGCTATGCAACTACTCATGGGTTTTGATGAAAATCAATACTTACAAAGAATTATAGAAATTGATATGAGCTAAAATTCTGTGACTCCCTAAGGCAGGTGGAACAAGGAGAAATGTTTGCACTTCAACTTGTTTTTACCTCTCTGTGTGTGTCCTGCATTCGGTGGCACACATACAAAGAGGGAAATGCTTCAAAGCATAGGTTTCATGTGGGGGACCCCTTTTTGCACAAAGACTTTGATGAGTACAACACAGAATCTCCAGTACTGTGGCACAAAGGTGCTCGCATTGGTGCACGGCAGCCACAAGTTCACCAGCACAGGGAGGACAGATCCGTGCCATCTCTAAGTAGATATGGTGCTGTTCTGCTCTCTCTTGTTCATGCAACACAGCACAGTCACTTCAGTTGCTGCATTGTGTGAAGTCTTTGCAAATATGCTCCTTAATGAATACCACTATGACCTTCTTCTGGCCTGTTGAATTGCATCATTTGTGTAATGTGGATTCATGGGTTTTCTGGTATTTAGAATTAGTGGCCATGATCAGTCATATCAAAACACTTTGAATTCCCAAACAGACAGCTTGGGCCATAGTTTCTCATTTTGGAGTGGCTTCTATGGTGACTGGCCGTGCCCTGCTCCCACAATACTGTGTGGCAGTAAAGCCAGGCTTGTGTGATTTCTAGGCTACTGCTCTAGCAGAAAATATGTGCCTCACCTACAACCAGTAGGCAAAGGAACAGGGAGATGAAGAAGTGTGGATATGGTTGACCTTTTTAATTCTTTGTTAGGAACAGACATCTGATTCACACATAGAATTTTAAAATGCAAATGTTTGGGATCACTGAGGGGCTAACTTAATTAGAAAGTGCACTATAGTTGATTACAACCTGTCTCCCACATACATGTATCTTAAATAAAGAATACTGCAAAATAAAAACACATAGGGCCTCATTTACAAGGGGCCTGTGCCACTGAAGTGTCAATTGTTATGACGCTCTGATGGCACAAGCCTCTCAATCATATCTATGAGGTGATGCAAAGCCACTCTATGTGTTTTTGCATGGCCTCATAGATATGGAGTAAGGCAAGGCAGCACAAAGCGCTGTGTTGCCTTATTCTATGTCAAAGAGGCGCTCTATGAGCTTTACAGTGGGTTTCCCTTTCCAACACTGACGGGTTTTGACACATTCCCAGATTTATAAGGATCTGTAAACCTGGGACTGCATCAAAACTGTGTGCCTCCCCGGGGAGTTGTAACGAAGAGAAATACCTTTATTTCTCCTTGTTTTTAACTATTTCTATGTGTGCGGCATTCTGCAGCACACATAGAAAGAGGAATATGCCTCCATTGATTGTTTTTGTGCTGGAACGTATCCCTTCCTGCTCAAAAACTATTGTGCCCACAATGCAGGCACCCTTGCACCATGGTGCAAGGGTGCCTGTGTTGGCACTAGGCACCAATTTGTGCACCAGCGGCAGACAGAAGGGACAGGAATGCACTGTATTTCATTAATACTGGGCATTCCCGCCCTTTCCTTTTGAAGCAGGACAGGACAGCAAAATGACTTGCTGCGCTGCCCTGCAGCCAAAACAGGGGAATGAGGCACACATCCTTAGAATCATAAAAAGTCAGGTAAATCTGGAATAAGTCTATTTTCTACAGATTATTGAATTTATCTGAGAAGAAGACAATTGGAATCACCACTGGGCACAGTAAAATGCTCTAAAAATGACAAGCTTGTGCTACCATTTAGGTCTGGAGAAAGAGGTTTGGGGGGAGGCTTTTCAAGACTACAGGAAGGGGAGACCAGTGGTTCGTCTCACAAATTGTAAGGTACACCAAGTGTGTCCCTAAAAAGCATTAGATCTACTTTGGAGGGACCCCGTACAATAACATGAAAAATGCAGTGGGAATACAACGCTGTCAGCACAATAAAAGAACAAGCATTTACAATGCATCGGGTCTCGCGTTTGCTCATGTTAGAGCTGATCACGTTGTAAACTCCTAACCCGACTTTTCACCTATTGGGCCAAAGTGCATTTATGTACATAACCCGAAAAAGTGAAATCAAGTACGTAAAGCGCTCGACTTCTGCCAAGCGAGATCGGGCTCGTAAATTAGAGAAAAAAAAATCCACGAGCCCGATGGAAAAGAAGCAAGCCTCGCATGTTTTCTGTACTTGCCCGCTGCGCTCGAGGAGGGCTAGCCACCGGAAAAGGCATGACATATGCATGCCTTCGACTAATGAAAGCAAGCAGATTTTATTAGGGAAGCCCACCAACCAATAAAAAACACTGACGTGAAGTTGACAGGGCTCCAAGCCTTTTTATAAATACAAAAGAGTCTCGCTGCGAAACGCATGCACGAGCGCATGCAACGCAGGCTCGACCCTAAAAAAATGGTGATGGATTTCCAAAACCAAGGAAACGGGATTTTATTCCCTATAATTCTGAGCACATATTTAACAAAACATTATTAGCGAATTGAAGACGTGGACCAACTTCTGAAATGAAACCTGAGAAAGAATTGCTCTTCTTATTCAGGAGGTTAACTTCTACACTATAAATGAGGTTGTTAGGTTATTACAAATGTTTCCGTTCCATTTGCATAATTTGCGTAGTTCGCAAAAAACAATTATTACACAAATGATGAAAGAATTTTGAAAATATGCTCGTATGAATTACCACAGTTTTGTTTTGCTCCAGCGGAGTTTTTTTTTTAGATGAAATGCCTTTCAGGAGGTGGAAAGATGGAAAACGAGTCGGGAGTGGCATATTCTCCACAAACCGGATCCCATGCCGGTATCTTGGGTGACGCTAAATGCCTAGTTTGCCCTTGTGTTCCATTTTTACTTGAGATATACCAAGTACATTTCATGTAATTTGCATGTCAAATTTTCCTGACACTTCTGTAATTAGGCACTCCCTTAATAGAATGCGAAGTTGTCTTGGTATTTTCCTTACCTTGGGAATCTGCAGAGAACGGTGAAATGTACATTAGCATCATTTGTTACCATGTTCACAAAAATACTTACACAACTTAAAATATTGTATTTCATTAAGAGGCCAGAATCCACCGCAGATATCAGCTGTCTTTAAGCAGACATTATCTATGAGAGCAAGTGGTTTTTTTTTTGCGCTCCCCACCCCATGACCACCTCCACCCGGCAAATGGGCCCTCGTATCTCCACAGCCCCCCCCTTTCACTTGTTTTAAAGTGCTTGTAAAGGCTGGCTTTACTAATCCACTCAGCTAGCCACATAAAATATAATTCTGTTATTTGCAGCAGGCATACTAACCCTCTACGCTACTTTATAGTGAATCAAAGCTGCCGCTGGACAAAACTCCCCTCTCTCTCCCTAGCAGGAACATTAATCACAAGAGGTCTCTTGACATTTTAATTATTTCCTGAAGGCTTGACGCACAATGAACTTTTCAGCAGGTGCTTTTAAAACGCAAGTTTCGTAAGTCATTGCTAAACACAGCGCCCCCCCCCCCCGAGGTCAGCGCCCCCCCAATCCAGGTCAACACTTGGTGCGGCCGCACGGCTCGCACCTCCCTAAAGCCGGCCCTGCATGGGAGCTCAAGAACAAAGCCATACCGGCCAGCATCTGGTGCGGGTGATGAGCAGCAACAAGGGAAACTAGAATTGATTGTTTCTTATTGTTGTCTCTGTAATTAGAAGAGCTAGATTTGACAAGCTGGGTACTATCAGGTAATTCAACGCTTTAGGCTGTTGTGTTTCCCGAGGCTATGCCAATGTTTGTAATTACCGGCTGTATCCGCCCTTGAAATGGCTTTATTACTTTCACTCAAAAACAAACAACAACTAATTTATGAAAAAGAACAAATGTCACTGCATTGCAATAATGTACTAAAAATGCCTAACTTAAACTTAAAACTTGAACATGTTCGGTCCTTTATCAGAGTGTGTAAGGCAGCAGCTATTTTATCAGTTCTGTTGCTCTCGCTGATTGGTTGAAGAGCAATGGAACAGAAAAGGTTATGCTATTTATTCAGAGGTCGAAGTGCATTTAAAAAAGTATGGTAACTGTGATGCTGCATGGAATGGTGCGGGGTCAGTGAGCGTGCGGGTGGGCTCAAAGGTGTGACTAAAAAATCTAAATATTCTGTAAGTATTTTTGGTCTTCGCAATCAGGTAGCTACATATGAAACAACAAGCAGCTTAAAGGAAAAATACCTTTTAAAAAGTTGCTGCTCAGTGGGAAATGCTCTAAAGTACATTATGAAACCTCTATTACTTAGTGTACAAGCCACAGAATTGACTCTTGGTTGGTGCAGTGGAAAATAGTGACTGGTGTATTATTAGTGCTACGAGGTCAGAGCCTGTGTGAATATGTTAGTCATTATTTTAAACTTGCATTACACACAGTATAATACAGACAGCTAAAAACTTCCTAAAAGGTTTAAGATAAAATGGTGCTTCCAAAATACAGATTTTAGTAATACCCAGACTGCATGTAATACATTTTTTTACGTAACTGTCCTCATAACACCACTTCAGCGGTAGAAAGCACTACATAAATACAGGTTAAATTAAAAGTACGCACTTTACAGCCCAGTTTTAACTCTTTGTACTACCACTCCCCAAAAAAATATTTGTCATCCAAAGCTTTAAGTGTTTCGAACAATTAAAGCCAGTACTAGCTCCCAAGCATCCTTTACATTTTTAGATTACCCTACACATTTGCAGATTAACCCGTTGCTCACATTTGCATTTCTTTCAGGAAAGCACGCACCCTGGCAGAAAGGCTTTTTAGCTGTCTGCCCGGTTTCCGTTTCAGAGCATAGGAGACTCATTGTAGGACACTTCAACTCAAGTGCATTTGAAATATCAGAATTAACCATCCAGGGACGGCTGTCTTTTTACAAAAAATAGGTGAACGATCTTTAAAAATCAGAAAAGTAGGGGCACGTAGTGCACCTCCAGTCCAGCCCACTTCAACCACTGATTTCATTAATTGTCTTACTATGCCATAGCTAACATTTATATCTGTTAACAATTGAGTCTAATTTCTATTGAAAGCTCCTAGTGAAATTCCAGTCACAATGTACGCCATAATGCAATTTGTCTGGACTCAACTATTTAATACTTCAGGTTGAACTCTAAATAACATAGCATGACTTCACACCTTAAAAACGTTTGGTATGCTTATCAAAATCTCACATTAGATCTGCACAAAAACTAATTTTAAGACATGTATTTTAAGTGTACTAAACAGTCAATCTCTTGTGCATCACAAGAATGATTGAAAATGGAGTCCAGGGTCCTCAACCTTGTACCAATCCTCTTGTCCTCATCATACAGCCCCAAGGGAATTTTATTCTACTGTATACAAGCTTCTATGTCTTTGCTTGTTTGAAGGAAGCTAGGCTTCTGTTGGGTATTCTTGTTAATTATCCTGCAAACTAAACACTAAGGGGCATATTTACACAGAAGTGGCGCAGGGGGCGTTGGCCAAAATTGGCAGTTCAGCGTCACATCTGAAACACAGGAATGCACTGTATTTACACAAATAAGTCACAACCCTGTGTTTCTCCTAGCAGTGGTGCTAAATTTAGCTTCAAGTGCCAACGCAGGCATCCTTGCACCACGGTGCAAGGGTGTTTACGTTGAAGAGAATTCCTTAATATAAGCATTCATTCAATAATGATGATTTGCCACTACCATGTGTGCTGCGTTCTGCAGCACACATAAAAGTAAGAAATCACCATTGTAGGTTGTTCCTCTGCAGGAAGGGGCACCTTCCTGTACCTAAACAATCACTCATGGCCTTTTGCTCTTTCTATGTGTGCTGAGGAATGTATCACATGTAGAAAAAGCAAAAAAGAGGAGAAATAAAAATATTTCTCCTCGTTGCACCATGCTAACGCTTGTCGTTAGTTTTTGGCACTGCCACAGTTTTACAAATTCTTGTAAATCTGGGGCAGTGTTAAAAGCAAAGGGTGTGGCGGTGGCATGCTGACAGCCACACCCATTGCAAACCCCCTGAAGCCTAACATTTTATCCTGCACCTGTTGCTACATGCCTCAAATCATCAAAATGTCTATTACAATTAGATGGGAATCCAAAGCTGTATTCCTTAGAGCTGAATGTACACTCTACAAATTTCCTGTTACTTTCTCTAAAAAAAACATTCTTAGACAGACGTACAACCACAAACGCTACACTTCCATTCCTATAAACCCGTGTTTACATAAAAACTGCTAAATGTGTCCAGTGTGAAATTATCATGACTTTGAGGATTATTAACCAAACTCAAAAAAAATATTTACTGTCAATTGATCCCCTGTATCTGCAAAACCTTGTCTAAGGTCTTATGGAACTAATGTAGAAAAAGTATGTATTCGTTTTTATATAGTGCAAACATTGTACAAGGGTTTTATAGCACTTTACAAAGGTAAAGTTTAAAACATAATGCAAGGTGCACAAGAAAAAATATTAGTGGAAAAAGATATGCAAAACAAACGGATGAATTTTGGACAGAAATCAAAATGCAATATATGAAATATTCTGAAAACATATGTAGGACAATGTTCAAATCAAACTTTGGGGGTAAACTTACTGTCGGATAGATAACAAAGGCGACATTGTAGTGCAGAAGAATGAAAGGGGCAGCAATGAGAGGGAAAATAATGGAGAAGTAATGTGGGAGAAAAAACTCATCAGACCTTTCCTTATTTGTTCAACTTTTGGCTAAGCTGGAATTTCTGATGTCCACTCTGGTACTTCCCTTCAGCTTCACCTTTGTTTGTTTTTCATGTATGAACTATCAAAAGTTGATTGACTACTTCTTCTGATGGCAATTAATAATTCATCTGCAGGTGCCACCACCCCTTGATCGAATTGTTACAGAGTCCACATTTTTCAATAATGAAAAATACAAAAAATCTATACACAATAGGGAGGAGCACTCTGACTTATGTTCAAATCATATAGGCAAGAAGAAGACTTTATTCGGTATGAAAAAATTCATCCATTAAAACAAATAATCACCAATACATTTGTTAATATAACATTAAAACCATATTCAATAAAACCCACCCATCAAAAATATAAACATGTAAGACCTTATTCATAAAAAACAATGAACTAAATGAATTCATTCTAAAAACTCTACATTATTACGCCAAGTAATAGCTCCCTTCAGGAATGATCCCAGGCCCCTCCACACCAATACATCTGAGGCCATTTGCAACCACATAAAAGAAGGACGATATTGCACAAAACCCTTAGGCCTTAGGAGAGGTAATAAAAATTGAGTTCTAAACAGTGCATAAAAAACACAAAACAATGTAAAATGGGGCAAGGTCTGTTGGGATACTCCATCACAGGGGCAGGGTCCGATAGATTTTTCCCCATACTAACCTAACGGGAAACACAGATTGCTTCTAATGATCCCCAAACAGAATCGAGTTATAAGAGACCTTTCCCTCACATCCTTTATTTCTAAGAGATAGCGCTCAGGACCCACCCACATCTTTAGCATGATAAAGTCCCTGATCGATTTTTTCCCTAAAGCCTCCCCCTCCCTCTTGGTCTCCTGTATTCTCAGAAAATTATCCTTAACCCATTTCTTATCACGACTAGTCAGGCCCTCAGGATAATCAAACAAATCCGGCTGCCCCAGATCATGGGCCATCTTCCTTATAGGCGTCAGCCAGGGAACATTCTTTGCATTGTCGCAAGCTAAACAAACCCTTAAGATATCCCTATTAAGAGTGGCATGTTTGTTACTCCAGATTGAAATCCATAACAGAAGGGGAGCCAACTGGATAGTGTCCTGCACAAACTCAAGCTCCAGTTCCAGATGATATTTTGTCCAACTCCTAATAGCCTTCCGCAGAACCGATTTTCTTCTACCGTAGGGGCTCGGGTATCCCTATACCCCCAAAGTGCTGCTCATACAGCAGGACAGGGAGACATTTCCGCCTATAAATTTCAAGTCAAAGGCTTGATAGGTTTGCTGCCTACCCTTATAGCAAAGTCAAAAGTCGCACCAACTGTTGCATGAAAAAGCACACCCCTTCTGGCAATACAGGGTTTCCAAGATCCTTTCTCATCCAAAATAACCCCTAAATATGGGAACTCATGGACCCTGCTAATAATTTGATCCTCCATCCTTAGCTCCCCCACCCTGCTCAAGGGTCTTCCGCAAACCATAAAATGTGATTTCTTAAACTTGATCTCTAAACCCAAAGCTGACATAAAGGAGACATAAGCTATAACTATTTCCCGGAGACCATTCATAGTGCGGGCCATGAATACCATTCACCTTTGGGACATCCCTACAATGTTCCATCAAAAAATCAGACAGTCCATTTGTATATAGAAGGAACAGAGTAGGAGCCAGAACACACCCCTGGCGCACACCCCTAGAAAGCTTAAAGGCCTCTGAGCTTTCCCCATTAGACCCCACCCTCACATTTGCAACCGTTCCAGAGTGCAGATACCAGAGCAGCTCTACAATATTAGGATCCAACCCTAGCTGATTTAACCTCTCCCACAATATAGACCGGTTCACCTTGTCAAAGGCACAACTAAGGTCCATAAAAGCAGGATAGAGGGTACCTTTCCTGGCCTGCGTGTACTTACCGATCATCATCAATAGGTTAAAACATTGTTCTCGCGTACCGAGGCCTTCCCTAAAGCCATACTGATCCCGGCTTAAAATATAATTTCCTATCATCCAGGCCTCTAGACGCCTTAAAATAATCCGTCCCAGGATCTGCGCAGAAGAGTCCAGGAGAGAAATAGGGCGATAGGACTTAGGATCATTTCGATCGCCCTTTTTAAACACTGGGACAATACAGGCTAATCTCCAAGAGGCAGGAATGCCCACAGTAACTGCTGCATTGAGAACATTTAAGAGAATAGGTGCCCATAACTGGGGGTTAGATTTATACAAATCCATAGGGATCGAATCTGGGCCCGGAGCTGTATTACTAGCGCTACTCTGTATCGCATCAATAACCTCATGGAGCGAAAACCTAATTGCTAGGTTAGGGGCCATATCATACTCGTTATCCCGATTATTTCTTAGGGGAGTACCCTCAAAAATTTTACAAAAGTGAATTACCCAGGCCTCCGGGGCGATGTTACAACCAAGGCCCTCAGATGTTTCTGTTCCAAAGGAACCTCTATTTACCACCTTCCAAAACAAGCCAGGGTCCTTCAGAGCTATGGCACGCTCTAACTCTTCCCAGGCTTTATCTTTATGTTTTAACTTGCTATCCCTCAGGGCCCTTTTATACTTAATTCTAGCTTCTTTTACGAGGACCCAATCTCTAGGATGTTTGTTAGTGGCCAGCTTCAGGTTTGCCCTTGCATCATAGCAGGCCTTGTCAAACCAGCCACATTTGCATTTACTGGGGTGGCTGCCTACTGATAATAGACAGTCTCTCACTGCTGCATTTACTACTGTTATTGCATCCATAACAGTTTTAGGATTGGGAGCCTCTGTCAAGAGTGTTTCCATAATTAGATGTAAATTTTCCCCCACCACCCTTCCTATAACTTTTTGGGAATCTACTTGTTTCCACCCAAGCCGCCTACCCTGGTCTCTTATCTCCACCGCTACAGGCCCACCTCGTCCTAATTTACGTAGGGCCCCAGGGAGTTTGAAGGACACTATAAGGGGATTATGATCACTAAAACACTCCCCTAGCACCTCACCCCTGATCACCAGATCTTTCATAGGTGGAGACACAAAAATATAATCAGTAGTGGTTCCAGACCCTCTTCCCACATAGGTTGGAAGTTGGTGAGTGCCTACTGCTTCTATATCACAAAAATTCAAAAGGCCCATCTTCCTAAGTTCCTTAATAAGAACCCTGCCTCTGGAGTCCTGCAGACCATCCACTAAATAATCCTCACAGTCACACATAAAGGGATTAACCACAGTACTGAGCCTTCCCAACTTAGCATTAAAATCTCCAGAGACAATAGCACAGAATTCCAGCCCCACCTCCTCCATTCTATATTTCAGAACCTGAAGAACGGAGAACAGGGCCCCAATTTAACACCCTACATCCCACACAGCATTATAAAAGTTTACCAGCAAAATATTAAAATTGTTGGAAAAAATTACCCATACCAGCAATATACCCCAGTGGTTGCAGTTAATTTGAAAAGCACCCACTATCTTAGAAAGGCGTATAAGGGTAACCAAGCCACCTTTCGAGTGGCCACCAAGAGACTGCATAGCTGGAATTGCAAATCTGTCATACCCATCCCACATAGACATCCCCTCCGACCAGGTTTCCTGAAGCATGATAACATCATAGTTAACCACACACCTAACCCACGCCTGATCAGATAACTTGGCATCATACCCCGCAATATTTCATGAAATAAGATTACACTGTGGAGGCACCTCTACCCGTGTAGTCAGGGTCTCGACGCGTTGTCAATCCACCCCTTCCAAACATAAGTTACTGTTGGTGAAGGTTCTTCTGCTAGTTGCCTGTAAGCTATTCTGACCTAGAGGGGGATTCCTACCAATGCCAAGAGAAGCCCCAACACTCAATCGCATGTGGTCATAAAAATAACCCAGAGGGACCATACCCATTGTACCTGCTCTTAGAACAGCAGGACGGTAAGTAGAGAGGAGCCTTTGAGTCAGGGCAGGATATCTAACATTTATAATAATACAATCTTCGTTCCCCACCTTATTTGTGGGCCCAACCCAACCAATTCTTCTGAAAACAGAATATCCTTAAAATCCTTACATGAAAAATCAAAGTTCTTACTCAACCAATATCCAGCCTTATTTGTGAGTTGGTCCGTAGACTCAGTTACCCCAGGAGCAAGAGCAGGTACATTCGTCAACACCACCACATAGGGGGCACAAGCTGGCGGGAGATCCAAACAAGCCAATGAAGACCTAATCGTCAGCAGATTCGGATTATCATTCCCAACCACCTGTTGGCCGACCTCCCCATCTACCACAGACTCAGGATCAGGCTGCCTACTACAACTAAGCCTGTTGACAGTCCTATCAGCCCTTAGTAGAGAAGTCGGTGCAGCCGGGGCAATCTCAGCGCGAACCCCCTGACCCCCAGAATTTACAGGATTAACCAATAGCTGAGATGTTTTTCCCAGGGGCCCCAAGGACCCCGCAGCTTCCTCCGGCAGGAACAACTTCTCACTGGAATGAGATTGCCTAGTCGGGGCCACACAACCACCTGCACAGTGCCTCCCTTGGCTTCCTTGCACAGATATCAGAGAAACTGCTTTTTCTATGGCCGATAATTTCGCCACAACAGGGGACAAAATCTCCTGGATCATTTCCTGGAATTTTGACAATAAAGTAGTTACATCACAACCCAAATGCTGGCAAGGTGCAAGGTCACTGCTCGTACCCTTAGGGAGCTCCAGGAGAGGTGTTTTCGACTTGGGCATCATTTTCTTTAAGACCTTTTTTTTCCTCGGGGGAGTGCTACATTTGTCCACGGAGCAGGCCGGAGGAGAAGATAATAAAAGTATTTTGCTTCTTCTGGAAGGTCCTTGGCCACCAGACCCCTCTATTGTCTCTATTGTCTCTGTTGGCTCACCCCGGACAGACTCAGCAGCCGCCATAACTGCACCTTGGCCCCCCCCCGGATAAGCCACTTCCACACCCGCACCCTCCCGAGGACTACTATCAATTGGGGCCTGACACCAGCCCTCCAATTCCATGGATAACCTCCTCTCTGCCAAATCGATTTCCTTTGTTACAACCCTGACTGCTCTTGCGAGGAAGGAATCCAATGTAGTGGTACCATTTCCCTGTCTACCACCGAAACCACCCCCCAATGTACCAGTTAACGGACCTCTTTTCCTGCCCATTTTTCAGTGAAAAAGTTTCATACAACAAGCAACAAACGAAACTGTCTAAAAAATAAAAATTTAAAACTATTAAGAATCCTCTGTAAAACTCCAAATATACATCAAGTATTAATAAATATATATAGTCACCCTCCACAGGAAACGAAAGAGGGGTGGCCCAGCCCAGCCTCTAATGGGCGATGACGGGCGCAAAACAGGCACGCCCTTGGCCCGGGCTTTGCACGGGTGGGTCCCACGGCAGCGGGCGCGCAAATGTTTTTTAAAGGGGCCGCTCCCCGCTCCTCCTCCGCGGTCCGATCTGCACAGGGGGCTTGGCTCCTCCCCCCAGATGCTTTCAAAAGATTAGCGCGTCCCGCGGGCGCGCAAATGTTTTTTAAAGGGGCCGCTCCACGCCCCTCCTCCGCGGTCCGGTCTGCACAGGGGGCTTGGCTCCTGCCCCCAGCTGCTTTCAAAAGATTAGCGCTTCCCGCGGTAGCGGGCGCACAAATGTTTTTTAAAGGGGCCGCTCCCCGCCCCTCCTCCGCGGTCTGATCTGCACAGGGGGCTTGGCTCCTGCCCCCAGCTGCAAAATATTAGCGCGTCCCGCAGCATCGGGCGCGCAAATGTTTTTTAAAGGGGCCGCTCCCCGCCCCTCCTCCGCGGTCCGATCTGCACAGGGGGCTTGGCTCCTCCCCCCAGCTGCTTTCAAAAGATTAGCGCGTCCCTCGGAAGCGGGCGCGCAAATGTTTTTTAAAGGGTCTGCTCCACGCCCCTCCTCCGCGGTCCGATCTGCACATGGGGCTTGGCTCCTGCCCCCAGCTGCTTTAAAAAGATTAGCGCATCCCAATCATTTAGGCTATCTTTAAATGTCCATCCCAAAATCAATATCCTTGGAGTGAGGTCCAAATTTCCAAAGGAATGATTGATTCCCCAAACATGAAGCTCCAGGTATTGATTTCTTTACTTTAGCAAATTCTCCATAAATAAAACCAGCCAGGCAATGTGTTTCATTAAAAAAAACTTTTTTAGGGCAGAAATGTCATGACAATAGATTGTGTTTACAAACCTGCATATTTTGACTCAACAAATAAATTAGCTGAAATTAAAGGCCATCAAATTGGACCTCCCCACCATTCCCATTCATTTTTTTAGTTCTTGGTTATACCGATCATAATTTTCATATCCTGACATAATTTCCTTACACACCACTGCTTTTTAATGTCAATGACAAAAAAAATTGACACTAACAAATACATATGTATTCCTTGATGACAAAGCAACAAATCAACTTTCATCACTTCAAGTTCCCATTAACATTTCCATTTAGTTCCCTTTTACAACAAAATCCTTGTTTTTTAGTTTCTTAATCATTTATCCAACCATTTCATGTATTCCTTACATCCTCTCAAAATCAAATCAGAATGTCCTAATTGTATTCCTGCCAACAAAGAACACTTACCCACCCCAAAATGTATTCCTGTTTACTACATTAATTTCATTTCAATAAACCTCACCAACCCCTTAATCTACTTTCACATAGTATTGATACATACCACTATTTACATGTGCAGAATCTTATCATAAAGTTGTTTTCTTCAATGTTATGTCTATTATCATTTCCCCATGGCAACTTACCAGTTTATATCATCCTCCAATATTGAGGATCAGAAGTAACCATAGTGGCTACAGTCCAAGCGTATGCAAACAATATTGTCTCAAACTTAAAGAAAACATGCAATTCATTAATATTCTGGTTCCCCTAACAAAATTCCTACCCAAATACAAGTGAATATATATAGCAATGCCGGTCACCAATTACAATGTATATAATCAAATGCGATTGAATTTCCTGTACTAATCTAAATTATCGAACCATGAATGGGAGCTACCTTAAATGGCACCGAACTTCAAACCATGTTTAGGTTAAATACAAAATGTTGGGTAGTTGTGGTTAAATAATTGCACATCTTGAACAAACCAACACTGTTGTGAAGTTACGATCTCTAAATAATAGTAACAAAGTAAAATTGCTCACATGGTATCCCTGCTGCCAATGTGCAGAAAAAGAGACGTTCCCCATTCATGGCACCACTTGGTTTGAATTCCACCTGTTGTCCTGAACGTCTATGTTTGCAACATAAGGATGTTAAACTGTTGAAATGAATTACAAAAGAAGGTATGTATAAACAAAGTCTTTATCCATGCTCAAGCTAAGAGGAGGTTGCAGCAATGACAAAAAACAGATGTATTAAACAAACTTGGATTTCCACTAAAAATTAGAAGTGCAAAAAAGAGGAACTTCCACAGGAGAAGCAAATGACCCAGAGCATTTCTCACGTTGAGGCTATGTGGCTACATGTAAATATGTACAACACCAATGACTCTCCATGTGAGGACTTATATATCAGGCACTGTGAAGGATAGTATCTGTTAACACCAGTCTTTCACCTATTTCTTTAGAATTATTTGTTTCAACACAACTTTCTAGCCAGCCCATCTATCCCCCTGACCCATGAGGAATCATCTGCATGTTCTTTTTGCTCAGTTGTATGCGCAATCTCCATTCAATCACCCAATACAGAGATTAATGTTTTTTGTTGGGTGATTGATGCATTCATGTGTCCATTACATTATGTGTTGTGGTGTTATTTAACAGTTCCTTTTACACATCACAAGGCTCACAGCTAACTAAAAGGGAGTGGGTGCTCTCTGAGGTGACAAGGGAATTCAAGAGGTGGTGATTTGGCATACACAAGTGAGTACCTGAAATCCAGAAAGGATAGAAGGAGATTGTAATGAATGGTGATCAGGAAACTTGAAATGAGCTTGGAAAGTCTGCAGAGAAACTAGGAAGATAACAGAAAAGTACAACAACAAACTATAGGAAGGATTCAGAAAAAATGATAGACATACTATCATAAATTATAGCATGGAAAGTGAGATAATGATCGCGCAGCAAAGTAAAGGGCAGCTATTTTCACTGTCTATGTAGACATCCAGGAGCTCTGATGAAGGATGAATGTAGGGTGAGTCTTTGTGCCAGAGGCACAAGGTCTCAAAATCTAACTGACACTAATGGTAACAATGAACACACTGTTAACTGAGGTACAAGTAAGGACTAAAGGGAAAAGAGGAGAACACAGTGAAGACAGAATAGTGCTGAAGAAAAAGTAGGACTGGAATCACAGAGCAGAACCGGACTAGAAATAAAAACACACAGAACTTTGAAGGCAGGACACATGAATGGGAAATCTGCACACTAAGAAGGGCAGGATGAAACTATATAGACAGGACAAGGAACACAAAGTAGGGAGTCTGCCTACAACAGTGGTAGGAGGTGTGTAGGCTGAATTAAAACAATGACAACCACAGGGACAAAAAGGAAGCAATAACAAGTAACAGAAAACATATAAGACTAATTTGCAAACTGAAAAATGGCAAGAAGAAATAAATGAAACCAAAGTACTCAGAATCAAGAGCAGGCCTGGAAGCAGAGCAGCAAGAACAAAACAAAGAAAACGAGCCTCAACTGTAAGGACTGTTGCAAGCCACTGTAAAATGATCTTGAAGTGAGCCAGGTGTAAGAAATAAGCTAGACGCTAGCAATCAGAAAACTACCAATGAAGGGAAGGCAGAGCTGGGACTTGTAGATGGGAAGAGAAGGACAATTAGGAGGCACATTAGATTAAATAGGAAAGACTGGGACAGAGTGCAGATTGATTCCAACAAAGAGAAAGGTCAAGAAGTTGACTCTAAGTTGGTAAGAAAAACTGTAGGATAAAGGCATCATTATATTGACTAGAGCTCCAACACCAGGATGTGACCTAGTAGAATTTGGCAACCGAAAGGATTACAAGGACCTTAATGCATCCAGATGGTGGTGTAAAAACCTTGAATGGAGTGTGATGTGAAGCTAGAATACATTATATTGGAAAGTGTTCTGCCATATTCTGGTGTAAAGGCTTGATCCAGAGGGCCATCATGAGCACCTGCTAGTAACGGATGGCTGAAATAATCTTCTCAAATACTTTTCCCTCTGATAGGTTTCAGGATATAACCTATACAGTGTAGAAAGAAAACTATTTCTCAAAATCATTGTTATTATAAGATAATATAAGACCTTGAACAAAATAAGGGATGAATAACTGCTTCCATGGTTTTTTGAAATACCATGTGAAACATAAAGAAACATACAGTTGTTAGTTAAGTGTTCAACTTGAATTGAGTCAGTTTAATAAATTATTCAACTGGTCACTTTGAATCATACTTGATATTTAACCTCATTGATCTAAAATTTGTGAAGGAAAAGTTGAGGGCTGTGTTCCAGACTAGTACTGTCAACTGTTTACAAAAGAAATGAATGGCTGTTAAAATAATTGGGTGTAGGAATACTGAGGGGCATAGTTACAAGGCCTCAGTGGCACAAATTGCCACTGGAGCGTCACCTTTGTGAGGCTCCAGTGGCGCAGTGTGCCAGCACAAATTTACAAGGCCACGTAAGGCCATCTGAATTTGAAACATTTTATACTAATATTTGTTTTACAATATATCAAAATACTATTGCCTATTAGAAAAACCAGACCAAGTAGGAAATTGTTTTGTGCCTTATCTCAGAGGAAAAAACCTTCCTCTGATTTATTGAAATAAAATATTCCCACCCACCTAGGATAAAATTCTACCTGTTGGAGTGAGTAGTAAATAACTACTTTATATTAAATGTGGCACCTAGTGCAAGTAATAAAATCCCATAAAACTGTTCTTAGCAACTATTGCCATTGAACAACTCATATGAGGAAAGAGGGCCATAGGTCTTTCGGAACTTACTGCCCTGGCCCACCTTTTTATATAAATCACAAATGCAATCAGCAGAATTGAGCAATTATTGGTCTCTTAAGATGTACTCTAGTCCCAGTAATCATACTAAGGGGCAAGCCCCTAGTGCCATCAAAACATTACTTTTTGTGACGCTCTGGTGGCGCTGTGCACTGTGCCATATTTACAAGACAGCGTTAAGCCACATTTTGGGGCTTAACGCCGCCTTGCAAATATGGGCCCCTCCGACGCAGTTTTCTGTGGCAGAGGGGTGTGCAATGGGTGTTGCTGTGGGCGTTCCAGCACAACACCCATTGCTTTTGACACTGCCCTGCATTTACAAGAAATCCTTAGCAGCGACAAAAACTAACGCCACCCCAGGCGTTTTTGCTTTTTCTATGTATGCTGCATTGTGCAGCACACATACAAAGAGCAAATGACCATGAATGATTGTTTATGTGCAGGAAGGTGTCCCTTCCTGCACATAAACAATTATTATTAATGACAATTTGTTACTTCGATGTCTGCTGCATTTTGCAGCAGACATAGAAGTGCTAAATCACCATTGTAGATTGTTCATGTGCAGGAAGGGACACCCTTCTGCACATAAACAATCATTCCCTTGAACACAGACACTCCTTCACTATGGTGCACGAGTGCCTGTGTTCGCGCTAGCAGCTAAATTTGGCACCAGCACTAGGGGAAACACAAGGGTGTGCCATATTTTTGCAAATACAGCACAGATTAGTCGCTCGATGCAAGCTGCACTGCTTTGCATTATTAAATCTACCATTGTGAATCATCTTAGAATGTTCGAATACATGTGTACTTCTGTCTCAATTCTGCTGAAGATCTCCACCAGAGAGCTAAAAAATGCATTTGGGTCAAGAAAATGTTTTGATCACAACCATGCAAAAAATGCTACCTCTCATTGGGAATGAAATCACCACGTTTATGAGGGCTATAGCTGGACACGCGAGAAAGTGTGTCCTTCAGTTATCACAGCACCATTACCTTTGTTACTCAGACCACTTTGTTCATTCAACTTTCAGCTTCTTTTGTTACAACGGGGCTCTCTCTTTTCAGCGTGCGCTTGTACACTGTGATTGCAAAATCTTTTGTTGATAAAAAAACATAAAAGTGGCTTAGAAGCTGCCCCTTACTTACATTAATTTACGACTGGCTTAGTCCAAAATCGCTCTAATCTATCTGCTTCTAATTGATCAGCATGCTGTATGCCTTCACTTCTTTCTCTCTTCTTTGCCGTCCAATGCTGGCATGTTGCCTCGGGACCAAGAACTCCATTGGCTACTGCCCAGTATCCTTCCTCTGGCTATGAACGCAGAAAGTACTTCTTTTTTCTTTCAGCATACTGCCTTCTTTCTTCGCTGCATTCAATTTTCTTTCTTTTCTGCATGCCATCTTCTTTAATTATTGAGAATGAGAGGGGGATGTGTGATTCTTGCAGTCGTCTTTCATGCCATAATAATGTTACATGAGAGTGAGTCAATGGCGCACATGGTTCAGTTTTGTCTAACAAGCAATTATACAGCAGTCACAGAACTGTTTCCTATAATTAGATACATCTACATAGCCTGCAGATCTCGGCCACATGACCCGGCTGTATTATTTCAAAAAGGCAATTGATTTCTATATAAAAATCCAACCGCCGCCCCTGAGTCCAGCACGTCGCCCGCGATGCAAGTAACATGAGAGGCAGTGAGTCAGTCAGTTGCGTGGCACATCATGGGTCAGACAGTTGAACAAAGCAATGTCAGTCAGAACTGTTTACTATAAGTATTAATTACATCTTTTAAATTATAATACCGGCTCTCTCAGGCACCTACTGTTTGTTCATCATCGTCACTGGACGGCTGAGCCAATTTGCCAGTGCCGTGGCCTGGTGGGCTGCGTCGGAACCCACTGAGCTGTTGGCATGTGGTAGCCGCGGTCGGTGCCGTCAATCATCATGCGAACCAGGGCATGCTGTAAGTGTAGTTTTTCCACTCGCTAGGATTTATACATTAGTATATTTACACCTGCTTGCCACTTGGCCTTTTCAAAAACTGCCTTACTTAGCCATGCGAGGCCTCTCCATCCAGAGCTGTTAGTGGGGCCCTGACCGCTCCTGGGGCGCGTCTCATAGCAGTTAGGGAGATCTGTGCAGCCAGCAGAGGCAGCACATTTAATTAATGGCCTCAAGAAAAATAAAACATGAATAAACAAGTCTCTTCCAACAGCTTCGAGGACTCATTTCTCTAGGCCACCAGATATCTAGACGGACAGGAAGGGGAGCTCATTTTATTGACATTGTTAAGGAAAAATGGAAACTGCACTATATGATTTCGCACCATGAACAGTACTAAACAGGCAGTCACAATTACAGTTACCTTGCAGTTAAATGGAACATGATTTGAATGGAGCAGCAGGTGCAGTGGCACTCTACTAACTACACATTACTATACTCTGATTCAATGCCATATTAAATAAGGTACAAATCATGAGTATGAAACCCCGGGATTTTAATACAACATACACAACTATTAACGGTTTATCAAATTCAAACAGACATTATTATAGCCTTTTCCTAATATTTACATACCTGTTAGATAGTAAGAAAGAATGTAAAGCGAAAAAAAAAAGAAAAAAAAAAAAAGCGAAACCTATTGGCTTTGCCAATGCTTGTTTGTTTCTTATTACCGCTGGGAAAATAGGCTTAACACCCTCTGTGAAGAAAAACGGTGTTATTTAAATCAGGTAGAGAACATATTTACCACTTTCAAAAGGCAACCACTTTCTCCTTCAGCGCAAAGACATAAAGCAAAACCTCAGGGAAGATTGTGAAGCTGAAAGGGGCAAAGAAGACAAGCATCCTCCCACTCCCCTATTGCCGGAAACATTTACAGCCACCTGCAGTAAGAAGGAAGGCAGGCGCAGTGCAGTAGTTTGTCACATCTTTGACTTTTAGCGCTGACAATGGCAGGGGATGTGGGTGGCACGGATTGGCACAGGAAGCCATTACCGAAAAAGTCAGAGACAAGTGTAATTCTCAGACGCTAAGGCTTACAGCAGTTATCCCATCCAAGATTATTAGAGCTATTTCGTCTCTAAAGAAGAGGAAGTAGACAAAAAATTACCCGCGAAGCCATTCTCAAGGAAGACTGAGTTTCTACCATGTTCTATGTATTTTCACTGCATTGATTTTTTAAATACTACAAAAACAATGATATCTAATGAGTATCACGATCAACGTGTAAATAAAGCGAATCTCAATGAAGCACATATGACAAAGATAAATTGTGTATATAGTATGCTATGGACGTAATTTATTATCTGTAAAGCACTTACATACATAGGTGGCTGTTTGAAAGTGTTCACTACTTATTGAAAAGGTCTTATTTTTCACATGGCCAAGTGGTGCAATTGCTGATGGTAAGGGCATTCAGAGGATCCTATCATGGGGCGAGGTATGGTAGGACATTTAGGGCAGTTGTTCAAGAAAGTGCCGCAGCATGGTGCTGTGCCAAAAATAGCAGCGCTGTGCTGCCCCAGTTTTGAAATGCAGGGATGCGTCGTATTTACAAGAATACAGTGCACACCTGCGTTTCCCCCAGTGCCAAATTAGGCAGCCTGCACCAACGCAGATGTCTTTTCACCATAGTGCAATTGTGTCTGTGCTGAGGGGATTGACTGTTTATGTGCAGGAAGATGTCCCTTCCTGCCCTAAAGAATCATCTATGGTATTTTGTTTCTTCTATGTGTGCTGCAGACTGCAGCACACATTGAAAAAGCAAAAAACGAAGAGGAATAAAAGCATTCCTCCTCGATGTGCCATTCTAATGCCACCCCTGGGGTGGCGTTAGATTTTGGTGTTGCCTCAGATTTACAAATTCTTGTAAATCTGGGGCAGCATCAAAAGCAATGGGTGTTACGGTGGAATGCCCACTCCAACACCCATTGCTAGCCTCTCTGATGAAGAAAACTTCATTGGAGGGGCCCATATTTACAAGGGCCTGCTGGGAGTGATATGTTAACCTGTTTCTTTTGTTGATGTGCCATACATGTGTTGACGTTCCTTCTAGGGGCATTCTCTGCCAATCTGTGTTTGTGATTTGCCATACGCTGTCTAATGTTCCTGATATGGGCATTTAGGATATATGCATTTCTTTGGTAATGTGATTCTTGACTACTGCTTATGTTGCAGAATAATAAGTAACTTATGCGTTTTATTATGAACACTGCTTATTCCGCAGAGTACCATATGATGTTCTGACAACTGCTTGAGTAGCAGGACATTACTGACCTGTTGCGTTTGGTCTAATTATGTTAGTGCAATACAGATTATTTTTACATAACTTGGTGTAGTGTTCCTTTGTGGCATATTTATTGCGTCAAATGTGTTGCATGTGTTGGACCAAAGCTTTACACACTGTGTCCGGGTTAGGCCTGACTGCTCGTACCAGGCTACCAAGGAGGTGAGCAGGGGTTATCTTGGATGTGTAACTCGTTTGCCTTGACTAGAGTGGGTGGGTTCTGCCTGGCTTAGGTGCATACTCTAGCCAACCAGAAGCCCCATTTCTAACAACCAGTTTTTGCAGATCCTGTGCTATTGTTTTTAATTTGGTGGAAAATTGACATTTCGTTCTTGTAGTGCATTTATGGAGTGAAGTTGTACATCGCTCGCAATATAGAAGAGGCAATTCTTCCCCAATCACACCAGACATGTAAACTTGACCGCTCAGCATATTGAAAAATATTTTAGAATCACATATTCATTCACTATGTCCTTTTAGTCTTCTGTTTTTCCAATTTTTCAATAAGGATTTATACCTATGAACTTATAGGTTGAATTGTATATTAGAAAATTAGCTAATTGTGTAGTTTACATTACTAGTTCTTATAGAGTGTAGCTATGCCACAGGGGCAGCCTTTTGGTGTCAAGGTGACAAAGAAGGTCATGGCAACCAGTCATCCTTCCCGGGCAGTACGAGGCCCTTGTGGAGAATTGCCTGTCATATTTAGAGATCACTACTGCCCATACAACAGATAAACATTACTGTTGAATTCTGAGTGGGCTGCTATGCTAAAATGGTCAGCTTGGCATTCTCATTTGCTTTGAAGCAGCAAACCTCCTGGTGTAAGGTTGTGTTGTAAGAAACCACAAGACAAATGTCTCTGATATGTAGGCATTTTTACACAGAGGTCAGTGATACTTGAACACTTCACTTTACTTTATGATGGTTCTGAGAAGGCAAACACAGGCAGTGAAATATCAATTGCATAACTTGTAGATGTCATCAGTGATGTCATCAATGTGTTATGTAACATGTCATGAGTGATGTGATGTGTTAGGTCAGAAACAGTGCATGTCAGGGGTGCAAATTATAGTTAGCTGACTGAACTATAACTGGCAAATCTATCTATCTATCTATCTATCTATCTATCTATCTATCTATCTATCTATCTATCTATCTATCTATCTATCTTCACTTAAAAAAGCTAAGGTGTTATAGGTAAGTACTGAATTTACTTTATGAGAAGTAACTATAACTCATGCCCTACGATAAGTGTAACTCGCGCCCATGCATAGTTTTCTCATCAATAATTTTACTGCAAATTTTACAGTGATATTATCAATGAAGATGTCATGAGTGATGCTCGATCTGGGGTAATTAGCAGTGCATGGCAAGGGCTCAAGTTATAGTTACCTTAAGGTACAAGTTATAATTACTTGATATAACTATGGACCTAATTACAATTCTGACAGTCTTCTGGCAGTCATAGGACTGCCAGACCAGAGGTGGCGGTCGGACCGGCGATGCTGTGGCAGACCGACCACCACATTACGACCCTGGCTGGCAGGGAACAGGTGCAGGGGGCCACAGGCGGGCCCATGCAATGCCATGTCCGTGCTGTGAAGACAGTGCACATTACGAGGGTGCTGGTGCTCCCTGTGAGTGGCAGTGTAGCAGTTGGCTTGATTATGAGCCAGAGACAATGCTGCTGCCACTTTCCCGCTGGGTTGACCTGCGGAAGCCTTGGTTTCTGTCCGTCAGCCCAGCGGGAAGTTATAATGGGGCCGACGGAGAAGTCTCCAGTTCAGTGGTGGCTACCCTGCTGTGAGTTTGATGGATGGGAGTTCACGTCTGCCAAAATCGTAATCACGGCCTTTAACTATAACTGCTGAATTTGTGGGTGTTGAGCAAGTAAATTCAGAATCTAACTATAAGGTCCTCGTAACGTTTGGTTTTATAAGTGAATTTCTATTTTTTTGTTATTCTACACACTAACTATAACATCACTTTAACCTTTGTTTTTTTACAGTGAATTTCTATGCTTTTCTTCAAATATAAAGTAATTTTTATTATTTTACATTATTTCAACCACTGCCATGCATGCCCTTTGCGGTGCATGAAGCAGTTGCCCGCAGGCTTGGCCTGTGGCCAGACCCTGTGCCCAACTCTTCATAAACACTGAACCCCATGCCACACACTGCCTTTGGCCGTGAGCGTCAAGGGATGGCTTCTGGGCCTGGCCTGTGGCCTGGCCCTGCAGTTTACGCCCATATGTAGCCAACCCTGCACCAGGCACAGCCTTTGGCCGGGCGACCCTATATAACAATCGAAACCTGCCATTATGAAATGAAAGAGAGAGAGAGAGAGAGAGAGAAAGAAAGTGAGAAAGTGAGAGAGTGAGAGAGATTTAGTGAAAGAGAATGACAGAGATAAATTGAGAGAGAGAGAGAGAATTTTTTTAGGCTTTGATGAATGATAAACCTAGAATGAAACATTATTGGACAAATTAAAAAGAAAAATGCATTTCTCACTTAAATAGCGTGAAATCACCTTTCAGTATGCACTTGAATTTTTTAAACTTAAAAAAAGATTAAAGAAGGAAATGACAACTGAGACACATAGACTTGAACCCTCAACCTTCAGTGTTACAGTCTGAGATGTTAATCTTTAGGGTACAGGTGACAGCTTACACTGTGGTGTCCAGACATAACTATAACATTCAACATAAAGATTTTGAATAGAAGAAGATGTAAATGTTCTATCACAAGGAAAGTTTATAATTCGAAACATTATTAAATAATCACACTCACTATCATGAGATACTAGTATATGAAACTTCAACCTACTGAGTGACAGTCAAAGAGCTTTACCATTAGTCAAGAAGTGACTCTGTTCTTCTGTGCATCATAACTAAAACATTCAAAACAAATATTTTGCTAGTGTGATGCTTTAAAATCATTGTGTGAAGAGACCATTGTAATAACAAATTAGAGAGACAGAGGGACTGTGAGAGAGAGAACTTTTCTAGGCTTTGATGAATAATATACTTAGAATAAGATATTTCCGGTCCCAGACCGCTCCCTGACTCCTGCAGGAGCCGGCATTGCTCCTGCACACAGGAAGCTGCTACAAATGCAGCACCCTGCATGCAGGAGCAATTCTTTCATCTCTTTTCCAGTGCACATGTCTTTGGGCAGGGAAGGAGATAAAACCTTGGCTTCTAGCAAGCAGGAGCAATTTTACAGCTCCTGCTTGCCTGAAGCCTTGCTTTTTCTTTTGCTTTGCGGGAGGTGTTTTTCCAAAAAAGTGTAAAGTTGGTTCTAGTTGTGCACGGAAAGGTTCGGGTGATCCTTCAAGCCGGGGGTGAGAAAAAATGGGGTAAAAAAATGCATTTCCCATCTTAATTCCAATAGGAATTTTGGACATGACTGCAGCTTGAACTGCTGAACAGAATTACACCACATTTGGCAGAAAGGTAGCTTTTGTTCCAGAAAGTGTCCTTCTTTTTATTTGGTGCAAATCCATTCAGTAGTGTTCAATAGTGTTTGAAATGTTAAAGGAAAACATTTGCATATGTAGAGGTGCAAACCCTTCTACAGATCATGTACTGAGATTTGATTGGCTGCCAAAACTTCAACCAGGAAGTGTTGGCAGCCATTTTAGGACTTGGCCTCAGTCGAGTCCCAAAATTAAAAAAAATAAAATAAAGAAAGGGGGTTTGGGTATGCAGATCCAAGGGGGGGCCAGGCACCCGAGTAGTATCAGTAGAAATTCCCCACACAGCCAGTTTGCACAAAGGCTTTTCAGCGCATGGGAGCAGGCCCCACCACCTCAAGGCCACACACTGCAGGTGAGACTCCTGGTGGTGTGGGAGGTGAGGAATGCAGTTCCCAGTGACAATGACGGTTCAAGGGGGTCAGGCACATCATTAGTATCAGCAGACATGCCCCTCCAAGCAGTTTGCATAAGTGCTTTTCAGCACATGGGAGTAGGCCCTGCCTCCTCAAGGCAACACTCTGTAGGTGAGCCTCCTTGCACTGTGGGAGGTGGGGAATGTAGTTCTCAGCGTCAAGCAGATTCAAGGTACACCCCAGAAGTATCAGCCGAAACCTCTAAAGTTGACCCTTACATTCAAAATATAAATGTATATACATGTAAATATATGTATATATATATATATATAAATATGTACATATTTGTATATGTATGTATATGATATGTTTATATATATAAATGTATAGATATATGTATGTATGTATGCACGTATGCATGTTTATGCACTGAAAAAAACAAAGTTTACAATGACATTATAGTTAGCAAATAGAATTAAAAAACCTTAGAAATGCACTGAAAAAAACAAAGGTTACACGGGCATTATAGTCTGGAGATAGAATATAAACAATCTTAGAAATTCACAAAAAAACTGAGATTACAGGAACATTATAGTTAGGAAATAGAATAAAAAATCCTAGAAATTCACTGAAAAACAAGGGTTACAGGGATGTTATAGTTAGGTCATTACTTATGTCATTTGAGATGTCAACAGTAATGTTACTGACCATGTCATGAGTGGTGTCATATGTGAGGCCATAAACAGTGCATTGCGGGGTCACAAGTATAGTTAGGTCAGGTAACTATAACTGCCGAATTTCTATAGTTTTTAATGAGTTGAATGTGAGCCTAACTATAAGCTCCCTGGGACCCTGTAACCTTTGTTTTTTTCAATGAAAAAAATAAATGAATATATATATATATATATATATATATATATATATATATATATATATATATATATATATATATATATATACATATTTATCTTACCTACTGGCAAACAGCAGAAGGTAGTTATAGTTAGGACCTAGTTTACATAGGAAAGTGATTTTTGGTTTGCCAATAACTTTTGCACAGTTTGACAAATCTTCACAGAATTTTCCAAACCAGTGTGCTTGTCAATTCAGTTGCCGTCTGAAAAGTTTTGGGTAATTTGTGAAGCGGGGGCGGAGCAAAATTAGTTTTCCACATGCAATGTCCTGTAGGGATTATAGATACAAATACAAGCTGAAATGCTGAATAGAATTAACAAATTTGGCTTGTAACTTGGTGTAAATCCGTCCATTAGACTTTAAATAATTAACAAAAACATGTTTATGTATATCTAGATATCTAGGGATGCAGAGGGTTCGCTGATCCGTCAGATGTCATACCGAGATCTGATTGGCTGCTGCCACTTCAACCAGGAAGTGGAGGCAGCCATCTTGAAACTCGGGATTCGGAACTGAGTCCCAAGTAAAATGCTAAAAACAACACAAGGGGGCAAGGTAGGAATACCCTGACCCCATAGATTTTGCCCTGAATTCATGAAGGATCCATGTCAAAATTTTAAAAAACACAAGCATAGTTTCCTGTGCTAGTTTTTTTTTTTTTAGCCCTGGCCAGGTCCCGAGTGGAATTCTTTATATTATGCCCCCTTTGGTTTTTAAACTTTAGCCAGGCCCTGGGGGGATGGGTTCCCGGAGCAGAAATACACCTTGGGAGGGGGTGTCACATGTACTCCCCCTCCACATTATGCTTTTGGCCCCAGGGACCCTATCCTCTGGGGCCTGACTGATATTGAGAAGGGGAGGGGGGCCACATAGACTCTTACCTGGGCCAATTTTCCCCCATTCCCCAGGGCCTGGACTTATTAAATGTGGGTGGAGTCACACGGGCCCCCTCCCAGTCCAATTTCAGCACCAGGGAGCCCATCCCCCAGGGCCTGGCCAAAGGGGGGAGGGGAAATGCAGGCCCGGGTACCCCATTCCCCGGCCAAAGATAAAAAGGGGGCAGAGGCATGCAGCCCCCCCCCCTTTGCTGGGCTGATTTTGGCCCTGGGATCTCAACCCATGGGGCACGGCTGCAATAACGAAGGGTAGGGGGGCTGCGTGGATCCCCTCCTGAAGCTATTAATGGCCCTTGGGATCCCATCCATCAGGGTCAGCTCCTGCTATGTCCCAGGGTGCCCACCCCAGGTACATAGAGGTTTCCCTGACCACAATGGTGCCCGGAGATAAAGTCGGGCCAATGAAGGAGGCTGCATGGCCCCCTTTACTATTTGGCCAGGCCCCAGGGCAGGGGTCTTCAAACTGGGGGGCGGGCCCTCCTAGAAGGGCCTCAAATGACCCCAGGGGGGTGCCAGGCTCTGGCCATGAGAAGCATTATCCTGATAACATGGCTTTGTTTTAAACTGAAAACAATGGACAGCAGTAAACCACTCTGTAATGGGCCATCACTAACATGTTTTGCACTTTACATCCAAGCTGGGAGTATGTGTCGAAAGGGAAGGAACTCCAAATACTCCCCAAAACCCCCAGTCCACACCCACTTCTAATAATCATACTATGGGTACTTTTCACGATAGTAAGGCCTGCCTGACCAGAATAGTATGTTTGGCTGGGCCCCAGGAGATGGGTTCCTTGTGGCGAAAATCGACCCTAATAGGGGGGCTGTGTGCCCCCTTCCTCCATAAAAATCATGGCAGGCCCCTAGGGATTATATCCCAAAGCTAAAAATGGCCCTGTGCCCCCTCCCCGAAAAACATACACTGGACCCCAAGGGATGGGGTCCCCCGGGGCCAACATCATCCAGGTGTAGGAGGCCTCATGGCGACCTTTAGTAATTGGACAGGCCCAAGGGGATGAGGTCTCTGGGGCCGATATGGGCCCAGGAACGGTCAGCTGCATGCCCCCTCCCCATTAAAAAAATCGCTGGACCAAGGGGATTGGGTCCCCGGGGCTGAAATTGGCTCAGAGCGGGGCTCTCCTTTTAGTAATTGGGTGGGCCCCAAGGAGTGGGTTCTCCAGGGCTGAAATTGGCCAAGGGAGGGGGGCTGCCTACCCCCTCCCTCTTTACGATATGTCCGGGGCTCAGGGAGATGGAGTCCCTGGGGTGCAAATCGGCCCATATAGTAGGGCTGCATGCCCCCTTCCCACATAAAAATAATGGTGGGCCCCAGGGGATGAGGTCCTCAAGTCCAAAAATGGCCCTAGGAGGTGGCATCACATAACCTCTCCCCTAAAATGCACGAGGCGCCGGGGGACAGGGTCCTTGGGGCTAAAATTGGCCCATTGAGGGGAACACATTCTCCCCTTCACCACAAAATGTGCCAGTTCCCGAGGGATGGTATCCCCAGGGCTAAATTTAGCCAGAGAGGGGGGTCTGTGCCCCCTTCCCCATTAAATATAGTGTCAGACCCTGGGGGATGTGCCCCCGAGGCCAAACTCAGCCTGGGTAAGGGGCATTGTGCTCCCTCCCCCAAAAACATGCACCGGGCCCTAGGGGATAAGGTCAGTGGGTCCAAAAGTGGCCTAGGAGGGTGCAGTGGGTTGGATGCCTTTTGGGGGTTTGAAATGGTTGAATTAACATATGGGAATTAAATTTCACTTTACATTAAAAAAAAACTGAAAATCACTGAAAATAACAAAGGTTACTGGGATGTTATAGTTATGAAATATTTAAAAATGTTGAAAATCACTGAAAAAAACAAAGGTTGCAGGGACTTTGTATTTTGCAAATAGAATCAAAAAAATCTTAGGAATTTGCTAAAAAGCCGAAGGCTATTGGGACCTAATCTTTAGGGTCAGATTTTACACACACAAACAATAGAAATTCAGCAGTTATAGTTACGGTTATCTAAAGTGACTATAACTCATTCCCTAAGGTAACTATAACTGAAGCCCCCGCCGTGCACTGCTAATTAGCAGACATATTACATGACTCATGACATATTCTATGACATCATTGATAATATCACTACAACATTTGCTGTAAAAACATTAATGAGAAAGCTGTGCATGACTGGGATGCGAGTTCTAGTTACCTTAGGGCACAAGTTATTGTTACTTGAGATAACTGTAACTATGACTGTTGAATTTCTATATTTTTGTGTGTTTAATTTCTAGAGTGCTAACAACCTATATTTCATGCCAAAACTGTGGCACACCTGAACTTGATGGATTCAAAACTGAAAGCATTTCCTACAGAGGATACAGCAATATATGAGGAAATGATGGGTTTCATTTTGTCATGGGAATTATGGTTAGTGTTCCAGGAAGCTAAAATACAAACACATTTTCATGAGTTCTCAAATATCTTCCTCACCCATATTAGTAAAACATTCTCACATGAACAGCGAGACATGTATGTCCAACACAAGCAAGCTATTGGTTAACTCCTTAATGATCAACTGCAGCTTTGCCACTTAGTTCTAATGAATGACTAGTGAGCCAATGTTTTGTAGCTAAGAAAAAATTGAGGCACTCCTAAATTCAATTTGATTAGAATATGAGCTACTGAATTTAAAGCCTTTTCTGAGAGGCAGCCTGAAATAAATATGCAGGCATGAAATCAATGCTTAAAAATGTAAGAAGAGGTATGAGTTTTTAGTAATTTATGATGTGATGTATTTTCAAAGAGACTAAAAATTGTTAAAGAGGGAGAAGTCTGAATAAGTACAACATTCTCTTGCTACATCTGTTTACTCACCCTACCTATCTTTTCGATTACTTAACAGCTCCCTAATTTTAAAATGCTAAAGATTTATGTTGACAGATTTGTGTGCAGGTGTGGTTTAGCACATGCAGAGGGACACTCTCTGCAGCAGGGAATGGCCACCTCCTGAGGAGTGGGTGCAGGTAAGGTAATTGTTTTTTTAATGAATATAAGGTATAAAAACCTCAAAAGGAACTGTAAAATATGGAAATTATTTCACGGTTCCCTATGGAAACAGGTTTCACACTTCCCTGGAGAGCATGACATTGTTAAGAAGACTAGGATTATGTGACATGGATGACCACGTCTTGCAGCAATGTTTTCTAAATTATGTGGAAAAAATGCCAAGTTATGTGGCACCTTCTCTGCCAATATTTACATTTATCTGTTTCAAGTCCAATCAAAGCTTTCTGTAAAATGTCCAAACTTTGCAAATTATATGGTAAAGTGTGGTAAATGCAGTAAATCCATAACTGAGCAGCAAATTCTCCAGTGTCAGAATCAGCTAAATCCACTGACTTAGAATTGCCTTTGTTTTAGTAACAATTTATTAAAGAAAGGTAAACAAAGCCTCCACATAAAAAATCCAATCAGTGCTCATTGTTAGCTGCACTATGAAGAAAACAGCTTTTTCAACCTACGTACCCCCAAAAAAAACATTTAAAATAAAAAATATACCATGATTAACATGACCCCATCTTTGGGTTCTGGTGAAATTTAGAAACCAAATGGCTTTCGGCCCCATGATTTATAATGTCAGTAGAACTTCATGATGGCAATATTTGACCATATTACACAGTTACCTTCATGTATTCTCTTTCAGTCGCCAGTAGGTAGTTATGCTTAGGACCATGTTTCCATAGAAAAAGTGTTTTTTTGCCTACCCCTTTGGCAGTTTGACGAATCTTCACAAAAGTTTCCAAAACAAAGTGTCCCTGTGATTCTTGGTGTGCAATGAAAGTTTCAGGGTCATTCGTCAAGCAGGGGCCGAGAAAAAGAGGGCTCAAAAACATTGCCTTTCCTATTTTAATTCCTATAGGATCTGTTAATACGTCTACAGCCCGAACCACTGAACAGAATTACACCAAATTTGGCAGAAAGCTAGCTGTTGGTACGCAGATTGTGCTTTTTGTTAAGTGGTGTAAATCCGTTCAGTAGTTTTTGCGAAATTTAGGGAAATTCAAATTTGTATATCTCTGGCCGTGAAGTATTTGCAAACAAAGATGAGTTTGAGCAGGGAATTGTACAGCTCTGATTGGCTTCTAACACTTCAAACTAGGAAGTGTTGGCAGCCATCTAGGGACTTGACTGGAGCCAAGTCCCAGAAAAAAAGTTAAAAAAGGAGGCCAGGGTAGAGAGATCCTGACCCCTTAGCACTGGTGCCAAAGGGACCTCCCAGAGCAACAAAACATTTTTTTAAATTATTTAGTTTCCGCGAAATCACAATATTCCCAATTTTGCTGCAGAAAACAAACAAAAAAAGGACAGGCTCCCGCCCTAGTTTTCTTATAGGCCCCCGGTCATGCCAGGTCCAGGGGCCATTAATAAGTGTGTGTGTGGGGGGCCCCTGCCCCCCCACAGCCTCGGGGACCTCCACCTCCCTGAAGCTTTCATTTTTAACAGCCCCCTCCCTACTGCCCTGGGAACATCCACCTCCAAAGGGCTTTCATTGCTCTATATGTGGGAGCCCAAAGCCCCCTCCCACTGCCCTGGGGACCGCCACCTCCCCTGGTCTTTCATTATTATAAATGCTGGGGGCTCGTGCCCCTGCTGCCCCGGGGACCACCACCCCCTGAGGCAAATATTTAATAAAAGAAAGGGGGTCCTTTGGGACACCCAACCCCCCGGGCTATGTCCATGTTGGAGGGGGCCGCATGGGCCCCCTCGTGAGACACTGATGGCCCTGGGGACCGCCACCTCCCAGGACAAGCTCCAGTTATGGCTTGGGGAGCCCACCCCAAGGCTTTCATTGCTCCATATATGAGGAGCCCATAGCCTCCCCCGCTGCCCTGGGGACCGCCACCTCCCAGGGCCAGCTCCTGTTATGTCTTGGGGAGCCCACCTCAGGACATAACTGCTTGTTGTGACTTGGCTGCAGCTTTGCAGCTGTAGCCAAGCAACAGCAAACAATGCCCTGTTTCACAGAGGGATCTGTGAAGCAGGTCCCGCTGTCAAACACTGGAGCTTTCATATCCGTCCCATGCATGCATGCAGAGAACAGAGATAAAATGCTTCAGCAAGCCGCTGTGAAAGCAGCTCCCTACTTTCTGAAGCACTGGCACTGCAAGTGAAGCCTTAAGGCTTCTCCTGCAGTGCCAGTTAGCCCGTAAGGTTTTTTATTTTTAAAAACATATATGAAATAAATAAATTCATAAATAAGGAGGGACCACAGGGGCGTCCTTAAGAGCTCCATCACTGTGCAAGATAGCACATAAAAGGCTGAAAAAAATATGTTGTAAAAAAAAAACATAGCTCTGTGTGAATGTCACAGACCTTCACATTGAGGTTTGGGGGTTCCAGTCCAACTGGACTCAATTAATTTTTTTTTTTAAACTATTATATTTAAAAAAAAATACTTTTTTTTCTTTTAAATTGGAGACAAATAACTCATTCTTAGTATATCAGACATCAAAGCCTAAAAACCTCTGTCTCTCTCCCTCTCACTTTCTTTCACTCTCTCTGTCTCTATTTCTATTCTCCCACTCACACACTCACTCAGATACTTATTCACCCACTCACAGACCCACTCAGACACTCACGCACCCACACACAGACCCACTCAGACACTCACACACCCACTCCAGAGCCACTCAAACCCTCATGCACTCACTCACAGTCCAGTCAGACCCTCAGGCGCCCACTCAGACCCACTCAGACAGTTATGCACCCGCTCACACACCCACTCAGACTGTCACACTCCCACTCTCATACCCACTAACATCCTGTTGCACCCACTCACAGACCTGCGCACATACTGACGCACCCACTAAAACACTGATGTATGTGCTCTTACACCCAGACAGACACTCTTACAGCTACTGTTTCAGCCAGATACACCCTCTCACACCTATTCTCACACCCAGAGAGGCTGCAGTCAACTTCTGCCGTGCATGTGCAAAGGGCCGTGCACAGCATTGGGTTGTGTGGTTAGGGGGGTTGGCCGCAGGGACTGGTTAGAATTCTTTCAGGTAACTAAAACTCCTGCCCTAAGACAACCATAACTCACGCCTTCGCCATGCACAGCTCCACATATTTTATCTTTGATGACATATTCTATGTCATCATTCATATTCTCACTGCAACATTTGCAAGAAAATTATTGATGAGACAAGTGTGTATGGCAAGGGCGCACGTTATAGTTACCTTAGGGCGCACGTTTTAGTTACTTGAAAGAACTCTTACTAAAACTGCTGAATTTCTATGGTTTTGTATGAGTAAATTCAGAACCTAACTATAACAACCCTGTAACCTTTGCTTTTTTCAGTAAAAAAATAAAAATAAAAATAAAAATATATAGTTATGGGTGGAGTTCATGTCCTATACGTTTCTCTTCATTTTGTATTTTTATACATATGCATTTATTTATTTTACAGGAAACACACTTTATTTTCTTTTCATGGGGATTAACATCTCAAACACCCCTTTTTAGGTTTGACTTACAAGACAGCGCATCTGCTGCCTATTGTGAATCTCATTGCTAGCTTACAGTGGGCTGAGAGCTCGCCCATTGCTTATCATTGGTTATTTTTATTGCCACTCTCATTTGCAAAATTATGCAGCACCTTCTCTGTCAGCAGTTATTTTTATATAGGATCAAAACACCATATTTGGTGAATGTTGTAAATGATGTCTTAAATTATTCATTTGTATAGGCTTTCCTTCCTTTTGTGTTTAACCTACCCCTCGTTCTTTCAGGTTCTACCTTTTTCTTTTTGTTTAAGCACTCTGCAAGGTGTGCATGTCTTTTCTTGAGGTCTCCCTATTGTGCTTCTCTTTCCCCCTCCACAGCAGTCCCTGTTCCTCACAGCTTCTAGCCCATGTGCTTCCTCACTCCACGTTGCAATCTTTCGCCCATGTGCTTTCTCCCCCTCAATCCACGTTGCTATATTTCACCAGTTTCAGTCTCCTACAAGCGTCCCCCGCGTTGATTCGCCTACCTGTTCCCTACGTTTTGCTTCTGCCCCCCTTGTAATACTGTGCTGCTTCTACCCCACCATCTGCGTCCAGCCCCATGTTTCCTTCACTCCCCTGCGTCGCTGCCCCGCCACGGCTTTAACAACAAATGCTTTAACATATTTTTTTTCTTTTTAGATCCTGATCTACCTCTGGTCCGTAATTAAAAAGAAGAAAAAAAGTGGTCACGAAAAAAACGTATTTTAAAAAATTCTTCAGCCATACAGCAGAGCATCCGAGGTGCTGAACTGAATGGCTAAAACCCTGGTGAACCAATAGATCCCAAAGGTGATACTTATTGGCTTTGCCAATCGTTGTTTTCTTCGTGGTGGATAAATCCAAATAACTACCCACCTCCCCATTCAAACAGTCGACAGACCGTTCTGTTGCTGTAGCTCGTAGAAGTCGAGCACAGAGACCACAGAAATAAGAAATGACAGGTGACAACTGTTAGCATCAGTTACGAAGAGTTATTACCAGCAGTTGTTGTGCTTCTGTGCTGGAGGCGTGACCTCCTGCACTCTTCATGCAGAGCTAGCGTCATTACATGGCAGTAACATTAACTGAAGATGTAAGCATCAGGCTTGAATTCACAGAGGTGGTGTTGGCTTATAACAGATTCTAATTAAGGAGCTGTGTGATCCGAGCCTTGTTAAATGCTGCTGGGAACTCAGAAAGGTGTTTACAAAAAAAAAAAATTCGAGGCATCACAATTAGCCACAATACTTTCGTAGTAAGCTAATAGAAAGCCATTATACTATCCAAATAAAGTAACGTTACTGTCACAAAGAAGTTACTCAATGGAATATATATTTTTCTCTGTTTTTTAGGTGATATGAGGTATTGTTTTTTGGGCATCTCATTGGACCATCTACTATGAAAAACCTGTTGTAGTGACTCCTCGGAATGTACTGAAATAAACCTTGCTACAGATGACTGCATGTCCCAGAATATCGCGCCAAAAACTTCGAAATAGTCTCTCCCAAGTAAAGGCCACGCAGTGGAATTAGAATACAGCACAGCTGACTTTTCTCTAACCAGACCCTACTGGTATCCATATGGAAACACTGCACAAGGCTGATTTTATGGTAATTCTTTGTTCTTGCAACTGTCTTGCCCCTGAAGATATCTGAGCCTTAACAACAGCTCTATTTCCCTAACTGTAGCCTATATATGAATGCATCCCTATGCGTTTTTTGTTATCTTTTATTTGTCATGTATTGTAACCACTATTTTAAGGCTCACCGTCTAGCAGAGGCATAACTCGACCAGATAAAATTTTAATTATGCTGCGTGATTTGCATAATTTTAGGAATGTCTCGTTATGCTTGTTAAGCTAAATTCCCTTGTTAGAAATGGGTTTTTGGTTGGCTAGGGTATGCTCCTAGTCCAGGCAGAACCCACCCACTCTAGTCAGGGTGAGGGAGTTACACACCCAAGATAACCTCGCTTACCCCCTTGGTAGCTTGGCATGAGCAGTCAGGCATATTCCAGAGGCAATGTGTAAACATACGTGATGCAATAAATACACCACAAAGGAAACACAACACCAAGTTATATAAAAATAAACTGTTTGCACCGAACATCATTAGACCAAACACACCATGTATCAGTAATACCCTGATACTCAAGCATCTGTCAGAACATTACACAGTTACTAGTACTCTGCAAGAGCCAGCAGTAGTCATATAAAACACATAGGTTACTGGTTATACTGCAACACAAGCAGTAGTCAGGTTGTCATCATTATTTCAAAAAATGCACGTCATCATGAACATATAATCAGATTATAAACACACATAAAGAGAAACATCACCAAAAATGGCAAGTCATTAGGATCACCAACATAGCTGTTCATATCATGAAAACATTACTAGTACATATTGTAGTACCAAACAAAAACATATCATCAGCGATGTCAAAACATCATCATAAATGAAGAATCAGGAGCATTTCCATAGTGCATGGGTCCTAGAACATTATCGTGAATGTCCCTCACCAATGCACATAACACAGGGCACCCACTCATGTCATCCTGGTCACTCGCGACCGAGAATAAGGAGGTAACCACCCACAGTTCCTCAGGTGCACAAATCACTGCGTGACCGCACATCTGAGCCGGGTGCGCTCTCTTCCCTTGGTAGCTTCCCCACTCGGGCTACTCAGAACCACCCCTACCTCTGGGCTGGCTCTTCTCCCAGCGGGGGGACCTCTCTTTCAGGGTCCCCGCACAAAGCTGAACACTCCATCTGCAGCCCAGGTCCTCTGTGAAGGGGCACAGTGAGGGGAGAGAAGGGTAGCTCCAGCAAGCCCCTCCTCCCACCGTAGTTGAACCCTGCGCTTCTCTGGTCACAACATGCTGGGTGGGAGAAGCCTTCTGGCTCGGGATCCCGTCCGGCCCAGAATCAGGCCCTCCAGTCCCTGTATAGAAGGAGGGGCTCCGGCAGGGGAGTCTTCTACCTCCAGCCCAGCCGGCTGGCACCATTCTTCTTGTGGGCTCCAGGGTACAGCAATGAAGTCTTCAACAAGCAGCTCCTGCCTGTGCCCCGGGGACACCACACAAAGCACGTTTGTCCGCGCTCTCTCCTTCCCGGTGACCTCCCGACATCGAGAGGGCCCACACCTGATGAGACGGGTGCTTTCTTTGAACCAAGGGGATGAAGGGAAGCATTCTGGATGTGCTTTTTGGACAAACTACATACAGTGCTCTTCATGCGCTCAAAAAGGGGAAGTCAGGGGGCTGTCCCTGGCTTGGCAGTAAAATGAGATAAAAGTGCTCCTCTCACGCTAAACAGTAAAGAACTCTTATGCGCTGCAAGCAAAAGGGAAAACTGCAGGGGAACAGGGGGCAAACCACCCAGTCCCTGGAGACAGCAAAATGGGGAATAGGGCATCCGGGCACAAGCACCCAGGCCAGCACAAAGGTTTGTAGGCAGTGGCAGTTCCTCCTAGTGACCAAGCAGGGCACAGGTCAGCACAACAGCAGCAGTCCAAAGGTGGTTTTTGGCAAGTCCCTCCAGCAGCATTCTGTGTCCAGTTCAGTTGTCCATTAGTGTCTCTCAATATGGGAAAAAACCCTTATACTTACACTCATTTTGCATAACTTTTACAAAGGGGGGGAGAAGAGGTTCCAACCAGAGCTAACTGGTTCTAGGAGTGTCCCCTCTGTTCTCTAGCATAGGTACCAGATATCAGTGAGGGTAAACTAGCCCTTTGTGTGAGGCCAGGGCACAGCCTTTACAAATGCAGGTGTGGCCCACCTCTCATTCTCTCAGCCCAGGAAGACCATTCAATATGCAGATGCACCACTGTAACTCTTCCATCCTCCATGTGTACAGGCTGTCTGAAAAGTATGCACAAAGCCCACCTGTCGCTCTGTCCAAGAAGTGTACTGAATTCAAGCTGCATAACACCAGAGTCATTAGCCCAGAGAGATGCCCACTTTCTAAAAGTGGCATTTCTATAATGGTAATAAAAACCACACCAGTTAGCAGCATTCCTCACTCGCATTACAACCATACCAAACATGCCTATGCTACCCCTCACAAATCAGACATTACCATCTAGACATAAGGTAGGGCATTTTCAATGCAATCCTATGAGCAAGGCAGCACTCACAGCAGTGATAAAACAAATAGGCTGTTTGTCACTACCAGGACATGCCACACAACCAGGCACATGTCTTACCTCTTACACACATGGCACCCTGCCCAAAGAGCTAGCTAGGGGCTACCTTAGGAGTGACTTACATGTAATAAAAGGGAGGTTCTAGGCCTGGCAATTAAATTTAGATGCCTTTTCCCTGTGGCAGTAAACAGCGCACGCAGATTCTGTGCTAACAGGCCGGAGACAGGTTTGAAACGCTACTTTTGTGGGTAGCGCAACCAGAGCTGCAAGCCCACTAGTAGCATTTAATTTACAGGCCCTGGGCATAGGTATATCACTGTACAATGGACGTCCAGGTAAATTAAATGTGCCAATTAGGTGTAAGCCAATCATACCAAATTTAGAAGGGAGAGCACCTGCACTTTGGCACTGATCAGCAGTGATAAAGTGATCAGAGTCCTAGAGCCAACAACAAGAGCTCAGAAAAAATAGGAGGAAGAAGGCAACAAGTTTGGGAATTACCCTGTAAAAAGGACCAGGTCTAACATTGCTAAATGATGTCATTACACTATGGGCCAGATGTAGGAAACAATTTGCGAGTCGCAAACGGCAAAAAATGCCGTTTGCGAGTCGCAAATGTGAGTTTCCAATGCAGAAATGTATTTTGCGAGTCGGGACCAACTCGCAAAATGCATTTCCGAATCGCAAATAGGAAGGGGTGTTCCCTTCCTATTTGCGATTCGCAGTGGTATGCAATACCATTTGCGACCGCATATGCGGTCGCAAATGGTGTCGCAGTTACCATCCACTTGAAGTGGATGGTAACCCACTCGCAAATTGGAAGGGGTCCCCATGGGACCCCTTACCCTTTGTGAATGGACCACAAATTATTTTTTCAGGGCAGGTAGTGGTCCAAGGGACCACTACCTGCCCTGAAAAAATACTGAAACTAAAGGTTTCGGATTTTTTTTTAAGTGCAGCTCTTTTTTATTTAAGGAAAACAGGCTACACTTAAAAAAAAAAAACTGCTTTATTTATAAGCAGTCACGAACATGGAGATCTGCTGAGTACAGCAGGCCTCTATGTTTGCGAGTGCCCATAGTCGCTATGGGGCGGCAATTTGCAACCCACCTCATTAATTTTAATGAGGTGGGTCTTTGCGACCCCATAGCGACTCGCAGATGGTGTCTGAGACACCGTTCTGCATACCAAATAGCGAGTTGCAATTTGCGAGTCGGAAGGACTCGCAAATTGCAACTCGCTATTTGTTTTTTTGCTACATCTGGCCCTAAATCACATAACTGTGCTGCCATTCACATAAAAATTGAAGCATGGGAACAGCTCAAACAACAAGAACGAAAGCAGCTGTCTTTGGCAGCAATTGCGATTTTTGTGCTTTGTTTACCACAAAAGGCATCCTCATGTCAAGAGGCTCGCAAGGGTGAATTTCACTCTAATATAGCGCTACATGATGAGTTTTGCATAATCACCCAGATTTTGTACAATTTTTCTGAAATTGTGTGTAGTTACAAGGAAGGAAGTTACGCAAATTTCTCACACCCCTTTGTAGCAGTCAAGGTTTGCAGCCTTTCTAACAATAACTCAGAACACACATATATATATATATATATATATATATATATATACTACATTGACAGTATTATGATCACTAGCTTTGATCAGCACCCCGCAAATTAAGGATAACAATCATCATTCCAAAATGGAGTAATTTTGGTAGGAGTCAGTAAGAATTACTGTTTGAGACCTGTTTGCTAGTAGCTAACATACAAGAACAAAGCAGAAGCAATGACATACTATAGTTTAACCAATAGAAATTAAAAGAAGGAGGCACTGCCTGGTAGTTTTTAGAGTACACTTACTGGATCAAAGGAGGTAACTCTTGTTCATATGTGTAAAGTTAGTGCTGTTAGGCTCCCAAAATAGGTGCCCAAATGTATGGGGATTTGGCTCAGGGCAGCACAGCAATTCACTTTGCTATGCAACCCTGCACAAAGTAAAAGGGCAGGAATAAGCCATATCTATGGCATACAGCACATTCCTGTCGTTTCCCTCTGCGCGGGCAGCATTTCAGCAGCCCAAGGCCAATGCTGGCACCCTTGCACCACATTGCAAGGGTGCATGTGTTGCATGCAGGGTTGTTTCTCCTCAGAGAAAACAAAACAATCCGGGGAGGTTTATTCCTCTTGCTATTTGTGCTGCAGAATGCAGCACACATGGAAAGAGGTAAAAATTAGAAGAAATAAATATATTGCTCCTCTTTTGTCTCTCCTGGGGAGGTGTAAGATTTTGATGCATTCCCAGCTTTAAATGGCGTAAAAATCCATTGGTGTTGCATGGGAACAGCCACTGCAACGTCCATGGAACGCCGTCCTAATGCAGAGTAAGGCAACACATTGATTTGCGATGCCTTACCTTACTCCATATCTATGAGGTCATTCAAAGCCAAACAAAGTTGCTATGCATGGCCTCATAGATATGGTTGAAAAGTTTGCACCACAGTTGCATCACTATCATCTGTGATGCAACAGGACGCATGCCTCCCAAAATTATGCCCCTTAGTTGCTCTGAGAGAGTGTGAGGTACAGTCCTGTAGGAAGCTGGCTCTTTATGTGGTTTATCAAAATGAGATATATTGTGCAAAACTTTCAGAGGTTCCCCTACTATTGAACAGGGGCTTGCTCTAGCAATTCCAAGGTGCTCATTTGGGGGGTAGTGTGGTCGAGCAGCCTTAGGCTTCTCCAAGAGGAGTGTGAGTCATCTGCAAATACACACAAATCAATTATTGACTCAAGGAGATGCACAACAATTTACAAAAATAACAAGTATCTTTATATATGTTTTGGCACTGGATTCAATATGATCAGGTAAGTACATTTTGCGAGAAAAATCTTTACAGCTTTAAAAAATCAACAGTGCAATTTCTGAAAAGACTGCAATGTTATCCTATGGAGAGAAAAACAAGTACTGGATTTAGTTATAGTGTAGCAACTTACAGGACCAATCTACTGGACTTATAGTAAGTATTGGGTTGCAGTCAAAACCACACCAACAGGTCACATTGGGTGCCACTGGGGTGGATGGGGGCAGAGGTGCCATATGGCATTAGATGCCCAATGTTAGTCAATAGAGATTGGTCTCATTGAAAAGAGGCTGAAGGTCCTGAGGCATCTGGTTTTCTCCACTGAGAGCACTTGCAGGTAAGGGGTCCTGCAGGCAGAGGCTGCAGGTACTGTTAGTGAGTTCCCAGTGGGCAAGTGCAAGGTGGACTTTGTCTCCGGAGAGTTGGGTGACCACTTTGGCACAGTTGTCCCACTTCAATTTGGGCTTGCGGCATGCAACGGAGTGACTGGCACTGCCTTGCGTTACTCCAGATTTACCAAGCAATGCAGGACCATGCAAGGTAGCCTTGCGCTGTTTGGTAAATTTGACTAAGGATTGGGTTGTAAAACCATGCGTAACGAAAGGGCAATGCAATCCAATGATGAATCTGGCTTTTAGTGTTGGCTGATACCACTAAAACTCTACAAACTAACAACACCAGCAGACCCCAGGGTATTAGCATACCTCTGCAAGACACCAAAAGCTTATAATGCCTCAACTCAACAACAAGAGGATACATTTAACTTGCCAGTCAAGAGTGTATCAACTATTATGCTAGATACCAACAGACTAACTAGCAGTTCAGGACAAATGAAAAACAGCTGTCGCCAAGAAATACAAAAACAGAAACGTCAAAACCTACTAACTTCATAGGCTGAATCTACTTTCTTAAAGACACTTCTGCTTAACCTAATGAATTCAACATTTGTTCCTTCTCTCATGCTGTTCATAGAGAGATTGTGGAGTAGGCCACTTGCATTCCAGATTATATAGTTTTAAGGAATTTCAATATGTTTTTAACTGCACAGTGTTATTTAAAATATCCTTAGTTCTCTCTCACCTGGAAATATTGAGTACTGCCTCCTTCACAGTACTCCTTGAAACCAGGGGATCATCCCCAAAGTGATGCATGTGAGGCATCCTTAATGAGCAGGAGTACCACTGTCACACCTAAGTCAAGCATGCCTATACCTGTGAGAAGCCTCGACATTAAGGGCCACTCAAAATATGCTTCAATGCCCTTATGCAGGGAAAATAAAGGCTTTTAAAACCATTGTGTTTTTATTTTACACAATACATTTCAACGTGACTGTCTTCAGTAACCGAAAATAGTCTTGCACTGTTTAAAGCTTCAGTGCCAATGAAGGGGAATCTTCTAATATGTTCTTACATGTCTCTGTGAGGAACATTTGAGTTCTGGTGAGAGACAGGCCTGACAGGACAGTTAAATCTGTGCTTGGCCCTCTCAAGGGACAACAACAAAAAGATAACAAGCATAGGCCAAGCCAATAGTCTCAGCAACAGGTGAACTATTGCCTTTGGCAATGGGGTGGGTGTGGTGAATGGGAGGGATGTGAGTGTAGTGAATGGGAGGGTTGGTGGTGGTGATAAACAGGAAGGAGGGTGGGGGTGGTAGAAACAGAGGCCCCACAACCTTTGCTGCTGCTGTGCTGAGGGCGGGGCATGGATGGGGCAGAGTTGCATATGTTTTACACTGTGGTAATTGTTGACTTTGCTGTAAAGTTTGAAAATAGACTGTGCAAGAGTAGCATGCACATTTAGGTTGGTTATTAAAAAAATATGGATTCCTTTGCCCTCAAAAGATGACACAGTATTTTTAGATTAAAGCAAAAGGTGGCAGTGGACTAGAAAGATGCATTATCCAACCCCATCCATTTTGCCAAATTTTCTGCTTAATGAAATATTTAAAAAAATAGGGTTATGGACACCTGATTCGTTTTGTCTACCAGCACAAATAAAAATCAGCGTCAGTCCAGTGTATGGGAAGCAGCTAATTTGCAAAGTTTCTGCAAAGTGAAGTGAAAGTTCTAGAACAACCGATTTAGCTACAAGTAAGCATTTGAAAATAAAAAAAACATTACATCTTCTAACAAGCTGTAACCAGTGTCCTAACCCCTAGCGGAACCATAACCCATTTGCAAACAAAAAAAGTAGTTCCTAAACAATGCCAGAAAATGCCCACTGAGTATGTTTAGCAGTAGTTGGGTGGTGCTCTCTGGGAGGGCTAAACTCTGGAAAAGGCATTACATATATATGCCCTTGAAAAATGGGGAGACAGCAAAATGGAGCGACAATGGTGCCAACAAATGGCAAGTCTATGGGTGGATGGAAGCCCACGATGTAGATACAGAGTGTCTCAGTTCGAGATAGCACATGAGCGTTGTCTAGAGCCAAGACCTAAGAAACCAGAAAGTAAACAGCACCAGACACCCAAACTGCATCTACTCTAGGACAGCACGGCAAACGTTACTGCCACAGTGAACGAGAGCAAGTCAAGGGCAAAGCCCATTAACCCAACAGTACTCATCATGTTCTTACTTGTGGTGTCTGAAAATCGTGTTATTTACTTTTGCATAAATTACATGAAATTATGCAAAATGCTAAACTGGAATTTAGGACTATTCTTTGGAATGAAATACATCCTCACATCACATATCATGCAAAAATAAATGAGTGCCAAAAACAGGAGGGCCGTGAACAAAGCTGCTAGAGTTCAGGTCGCTTCTGTGGGTCCAGTTTTGCCATAATTACCCCACAAGTCATAAACACACAATTTCAGACATTTTGCCTAACAAGTGTAATGCAAAATGTCCGATATGATGTGAGATTATGCCTGCATAACAGAAAATTTGCACGGCCTTAGTTCTGAAGGATAAGAGCTCTTACCTTGCAGGCCACATGAAGGAAAACTTAACGTCAGAAAGACATAAATTATAATGTCCAAATTGCAATAGGGGGGAATACTGCCAGGACAGAAAGTAAAGGGTCTAACCTTTGATTGTCCAAGACAGAAAATGCATCAGCATAATATGCCAGCAAGAGCAACAGTGGTCCAATAAAACTGTGGGAGAGTATGTGCAGTTACGATCTGAGAGGCCATCTTAGGAACTGGGGAGCCAGGTTCAAGTCACGGTTTTAGCTCAACATCCTGTGATTCTGTGAAAATCCTTTTGAGCCTGAATTAGATCTTGTCAGGTGGGATACTCTGTCACAAACATGACAGCAGATCTCAATCAGGCCCTTAATCTCCCCGTGCCTAAAAAATGCATGTGACCTTTTGAAATGTAAATGGTACTCACGTAAAGCTCTCCAATACCTTTGGCTCCAGTCATGCCATTTAAAACTGAAAAAAACATAAAAAGTGTATTGGAGAAGTAGTGTACATTTTGTCCAATTACAATCAGACTATTTGTGTGCTGCACAGGACTCATTCAGTAACCTTTTGTGTTCGTAATAGATTAAGTATACTTTATGTGAATTAGTTCACACTACAAGGGCTTCATAACAGTTTTAATTTATGCTCAGTACTCTGAGATGTTTGACATCAGAATTGTTTGGAGTTTACTTACAGTCACTTCAAGAACATATTTCCAGAGGTTTCCTGAAGTGTACACCCTTACAAGTGTTTGAAGCAGTTATTATCCAGGCTGTGCGATATTGTGTGGAGTGAAGGCCTGTTTGTGTTTCCTCATGTTGTGATTGATTTACTTCTCCACAACCAGGTGCCGCAGGGGACGCAGCGGCGGGAAAAAAAGGCGAAGCAAGCGGTGCTATGCCGGAGCATCACCCCACTTCTGAAACCTGAAAAATAAAGTGATAATAAAAATATTTTTTTTATCACTTTACTTTTCCACTTTTGAGGGCAGGGGAGGGCCAGCTGCCCCCACGTCACCAAGGCGGAGGAGTGTTATGTGCACTCCTAAGTCCGAGGCAGGCCAAACTGACATGCACACTTTGAACACTCCACCCAACTGTGTTTCACAGCTGGGTGGAGACCAAGAGCAGGCTCCCACTCCCTCCCTGAGCGGCATTTATTCCCACTAAGGTCCGTCCCAGGACTTCTCTCATGCTGATAATAGCATGAGAGAGGCGTCTGGAATGGGTGGGGAGAGAAGGAAGAATACAAGGGGAATCAAGGTGGCTGGAGTGGCAGAACACCAAGGCCACAGGTACGTTTATTTTGTATTATTAGTCACCTCCCCCGTGTGCTGCCCCCTGCCCCCAACCCCTTCCTGGCAGCTGCTATTACTGTTCACTGGCCCCATTTTCTGGACATATACTGGAGTAAAAAGAGTGTCACGGCCCACCCATACTCTCTGTAATTTACAGAGTGGAGGCACTATTCTGTTGAATGTTTACCACATGGTTGCCCATGGAAAAATTAACTCTTTGTAGTATTTGGGCTGGGGCTATGAGAAACAGTACCTGATGTTCTAGGGGGTCTCACACACTCTAGTCCATGAGCCACAGGGGGCTGCGGACAGCTGATCCTGTGATTCGGGAACAGAACAATAACAGTCAAAGGCAGCAAGATCCACGGGGGCACATGGCCTAGTTGTACCTGCATGCAGAAATAGGAATTAGGTAAATCATCCATTGCTATCTGACTTTCAGGTTTTGCTACATGCAATAAGCCCTGAAAATCCTCATCTGGATTTTGAGTATTAGTAAATTATTATTCAGGAGTTAACACATTGTTGCAAAATCTACAGCATGGTCCAGTTTAGCTTATGGCCAACAAGAACCTTTACTTGGTGCTTATGTTTACACCTTGAAAGACAAAAGATTCAGATGTGATTTATTAAATGTTGAGTAATTGGTCATTAGGTTTATTAAAAATGACTTATAAAAATCAATGTATTCCCACCTTTAATGAGAAATAGAGCCCTTCAAATCTCTAAAAGTGCTCCCTATAACTGTAGTAAGGATGTAAATGGTGCTTGCTGATACTCGCTAAAAGCTCCAAGGTGCACTATCTATAATAAAGAATTCTGCTGGTTCTTATCTAAGCCATACCTTTCCAGTCTGTTCTTTGTGCAGTCCTTGTTGCCAAATCAACTCTGAGCAAGTCACCAAAAAACATGTAGAAGAATCTTTAAATGTTAATTTTATTTGTATGTGTATTTATTTATTTAACACTTTTATATAAAATGTGAGCGCTCAAAAGATTAAAAATACACTCTACAAAGAACAATAACTATGGTACAGGGTCTTATACTGAACTAAAGTTGAAAAGGCAAGAACAAGAGTGGAAAAGAATTAAGAGACTGGAATGTTTCATCTAGCTGAGAGCATTTGAAGAGGCGGGGACAGTTGTGGAGGAAAGTCAGGAGGCAACAAAGGGGAAGTCAAGAACGAAGTGAGGAAAGGACAAGGGAAGGAGGGAGGGAGGTAAAAGTGGTGGAGAAGAGGAGGAATAAAGCGTTTGGAGGAGGATGGGAAAAGGGCAGGAGGCAGCCAGGGAAGGGAAAAAGGTAGGAACGCAGCAGTGGAAATTAGGTAGAAAGGGAGCCAGAAGAGGAAAAGAAAAAAACAACGGTAAGGCATATGGTGGAGGGCACAAGGTATGGGTAAAGGAGTGTTGGAACATGGCAGGTGAGAGACAAAGGAAGGCAAAGATGCAGGGATGGACCAATTAAGGAAGAAGTGGATTGGGAAGCAGAAGAGCACTGAAGGCAGTTTACTGGAAGGAGAGGAAGAACACAACTATCCAAATACCGGTTTAAGGTTGGAAAACGTCAGGGGGTTAAGAATATGCTTTTAATGATTGACTCATCCCTGTCCTTGATGCGTTTGCCCTTGTAAGGATCCAAACAATTACATCTTCAGGAAACAAACCGGTACTTTTGTTAACTCTGTGGCTTGCAGAGGTTAAACATTTGAGGTGCTAAAATGATAGGTATCTGTATTACTGCCTTGGGGCAAAACATATACTTTCAAAGCTGGAGGTATTCCATGCCATAATTTGTCAAGAGAAAAAGGTTCACGTTATTTGCCATAGTTTAATAGATACAGTTTTCGAGGGGGCTATTTCTTAAATTATAAAAGAATGTGGGTCTGCTGTGTCAATGAATTCTTAAATCTCCCCCTTGCAATAAAATCTCAGTTCCTTCCCTTGCATAATCATTGTGGACAGCGTGAATATTTATTTTCAGAGAAAGTTAAGATCATGTATAAGCACATTGCTTCTTACCTCCCACAGCCACTGGATTCTTTCTGAAAAGATTATTTTCTAAGATTTTTTATTTCACTGTCAAATGATTCAAAAATCTTTTTTATTGTTTTCGTCAAAGGTCTTAGAGTAGTTCATAACATTAAAGATTCCGTTCAGCAATGGGTAGATGTCTGCAAATGATATTCAAATCTCTGCATAGTCATCCTCAGTTTGCATGCAAACCACATGGCGATCGCTTCCTGGTCTATGGCGCTATGTTGCTTGAAATAAACAAAGAGAAACAGAATTAGGGGCCAGATGTATTAAAGGGTTTTGCAATCGCCAACGGTGTGAATTGGTAAATTCCACCTTTTGTGAATGCAAAATCGCCTTTCAGGATGTATGAAAGGCAGCGCAGTGCAAACCTAGGGAATCACATTTTTTAGCGATTCCCTAAAATTGCGACTGTGAATAGGGAATCACAAATTGTCATTCCCTAAATAAGAAATCGCAAGTAGGGAAATCCTATTTGCGATTTCCAAAGCACATGTATCATGCATTTCCTAAATGCGAATTTGGCATTTACGAAATGAAATTACCACAAATTCAGGTTTGGTGGTAAGCATGTGCAATCTTCAAAAATGCATTACAAATATTTTTTTAGGGTGCATCAAAGGCGGCCTTAGGCCTCCAGCACCCTGGGTTTTGCATTACCTAACTTGCGAATTCCTAACAGGAATTAGCAAATTAGGTAATGCAAAACCATTTGCACCTATGGGCCTACAGGCCATGGGAATGAATGGAGTCCCATTCCCTAATTGCTATTCGGTAATAGCGATTCCAACTTTTAAGAAATCGCTAATACCGAATCGCAATTTTCATGCATCCCATTTTGCAATTCTTAAATAGCGATTTCTTAAAAATTGCTATTTAGGAAATGCAAACCTGGATGATGATACATCTGGCCCCAGATCTCCATTCTTGTTCAAGGTGTACACTAAAAACGTCCTTAAAGTCGTTGAACGTTATACAGGTCAGAGTTAACTTTTACTTCCAAGAGAAGCTTACAAATAATTATACAAGAGTGTTCACAAATGAACAGTTTTCAACTCACTTACCTGCTCTTTACTTATAGAGACGGAATTTGTTTAGGTTTTAGTTTAACTGACCGCAGAAGGAGTCTATAAGGCACTTAAGGAAAGCAAATAAAAATTGTTATTCTCATGCTTGTGAAATGGACAATCCATAGTCTTACAATTAATATCTAGGGTTGCTGAGTATTCTGTCTTATGACCACACATATTCAACTTGTACTCACTTCCTCTGACAACATTGATTTGATTGTTTGACCTACACACTGACCGTAAGAGTTCGAATGAGCAAAAAAAGGTGAATGCCACAAAATATACATTTTCATAGGCTCTTATAACTTCTGAAATTCATATTTTTGACTGACAGCTGCCCAATTTCCTTTTTAGGGGCGAGCGCAAAGCGCTCCATCCCACTTCTAATCTCTCTTTAGGGCGATTTTAACCACACCCATGCTACATCAGTCACTTTCATTGGTTTGTGGGCTTACCTTTTAAAATCCGAGTGTTTTCATTCGTGCTTACGTCATGCCTTTTCCAGTGTTTAGCCCTCCCCGAGAGCACCAGTAAACTACTGGAAATATAGGCGCCTCCATGTTTTCCATATGGCTTCTGGGCTACTTTTTCTCTTTATTTCACAGCGTGATCTCACTGTGTTTTACACAGCATGATTACGCTTCTTTTTTTTCCATTTAGTGTGGCAAGAAAAGTCCGGTTAGGAGTTTACAATGCTAATAGCTCTAACTCAACGTAATGCGAGACCCGTTGCATTGCAAATGCTTGTTCTTTCACTGAGGTCAGAAAATTGGATAAGACCATTTATTGATAGCTTTTGATGGCAACAAATTCAAGTCCTCTAGAAATGTCAACTTTCTACTATGCTAGATGGGATACAAACTGCATTTTACTTTCGAATTTTGAAGAGTGAGCAGTTTACTGGCCCTTGGTGGTGTTCAGCTGTCTCTGTACAAATGGGACCTATTTCAGGTCTGCCAAATATTTTATCATGTGCCCATAGAGAATGCAGAGCATGGCAGCCTGATTTTAATGAACCTGTGATATAAGCACCTAAGCCTAGATTTGCTAAGCCTTTGGGTTGCCTTTGCATTGTGCAAGGCAGTGTTGGGCAATGCAAAGGCTTGTTTGGAATTTACAAAGCCAAGCATAGCCTTGTGTAACTTTGTAGCAAAATGTAATGCAAAACAGCTACTTGCGCTGTGCTTCGTTGCATTTCAACTTGGAAGGCGTTCCATGGGTTAACATGGGTGTTTCCATGGAGTCACCCATGGATTACGGCACATTCTCAGATGGACTGGATCTACTAAATTTTGGAACCTTCCCAAGTGAGGTGTGACAAGGGGAAATATCTTTATTTCTCCTTGCTATTTTGTCTCTCCACACGTGCTGCACTCTGCAGCACACATAGAAAGAAGAATATGCCTCTAGGGATTGCTTTTGGGCAGGAAGGTATTCCTTCCTGCACAAAAACAATCCTGCCTATAACACAGTCACCCTTACACCATGGGGCCAGGGTGCCTACTTTGGCATTAAGCAGCCTCAAGTCCAGCGCAAGTAGAGAGCTGAAGAGCGCCATATCTTAGTAGATATAGTGCTTTTCGTGTTTCATTCATTCTCGCAACACAGCTCAGCAAATTGCCTTGCTCCACTGTTTCGAATAAATTCTAAGTAAATCTGCCCCAGGTCTCCCCGGCTTAGTTTATTGTACACAGCCTTCCAATTTATATTTTCTCTATTATGCATATGTAAATTGCCATCCTATGGATGACATCAATATGGGCCAGATTATCATCACGGCCCGTTATGATTTGGAAATAGCGATTTTTAAGAAATCGCTATTTCCGACTCGCAAAGTGCCATGTATCACATTTGCGAATCGGTAATAGCGATTTCTTAAAAATCGCAAATGCTATTACTGAATCGCAAATTGCGATACCGGCCCCATTCGCAGCTATGGGCCTGTTGGCCCATATCTGCGAATTTTTTGGAAATGCAAAACCCCATGGTGCAGGGGGGCTAAGGCCCCCTCTGCTGCACCCCAAAAATGTTTTGTGGACATGTAAGGTGCACACATGCCAAAAGGACATGTGTGTTTTACATGTACAATTTAAAAATGCATTTTAAATGCATTTTTAAAATTTGCACATGGTTACCACCAAGTTCAACTTGGTGGTAATTAGCAATTCCTAAATGCCAAAATCGCATTTAGGAATTGCTTCATACATGTGCTAAGAAATCGCAAATAAGGAATCCTTATTTGCGATTTCTAATTTAGAAAGTCGCAATTTTCGACTCTCTAAACAGGGTCGCAATTTTAAGGAATCTCTATTTTAGCTATTCCTTAAAATTGCGTTCAGAATGTATTTCATACATTCTCAAACTGGCATTTTGCATTCGCAAACGGGCATTCGCACCATTTGCGAATGCAAAATGCTTTCATACATCTGGCCCCTATATGTCTCAAAACCCAAGCTAACGTCATCAAACAAAGGACAATTATGGACAGCTTCTTGATAATGATTGTTAGTGATGTTGGACTTTTATAAAGAGAAAAGATTTTTTTCTCTACACTGATGGCCCTGTAAGTTACACCTACAATAACTCTTCCATTATCGGTTGCGAGAATTCTCAGACCTTTAATTTGCCCACTTATCGAGGGTCCAAAAAAACCGTAACTCAGGATTAGGTTTATGTAGCACAACCGTTTTTTATCTAGTCATTCCTGCTCTTGAATGTCCTTTAGATTTCTCCCTTGGGCACCAAGAAGTGGATGGTGCATGAGAATTCCCTGACCAATGCGCCTGTCAGCATGCATACCACTACAGTAGGCAGTGCCAGTTGACTTCACTGCTAAGTATATGTGCCTAAGAAATAGCTGTAATACATCGATGACAAACTCTGTATAATAACTGTGCCAGGTCCAAAGTCACCTTTGTTAAGAGGCATGATACGTTGTAACACTTTATCAACATTAGTGCAGCTACAGGTCAGGTTAGATCCCCTAAAAAAACACATATATTGCACTCTATTGATGATCACTCCGAAGGGCTCTGACCCCGAATAAGCATCCATTCCTCATTTGATGAATGGGATAGTATGCTTTTTAGTACTTAGTAGCACACTTTATGGCTTTCTGAGAATGACTCAGACAATCAGAATGACTAGACTGTTGGCACTAGCTACTACGGTTTTGGGGAGTTTTAGTTGTAGCGGCAGAGCCCAAAAGCAGACATAGACAACTTGCATGTATAATGCTAGTGATGAGAGAGATTACGGTTATCATCACTACTAATATTCTTATTCTCACCAGCTATTCCTCGTTAACTGAAGGTAATTGTTCATACGTTCTTTTTGTACCCTCATGTTCATCTCAGGCCATAACAATGCTTGCTTATAATACACATGCCAATAAAGCAGAATGTGCCTTTAAATCTTATCTAGAATCATCCTAGCTGCTTCATCAGTGAAATGTGGTAGGCAGGTTGCCCGCAGACTTAAAATATTAGATAACTATTGATCAGCATTTGCTTATAGTGGGGTTCAATGCGGCATGGGGATGCCAACAGTGCCTCTGTTTTTAATCGTGAAGCATTACGCATAAGGAGAGTCACAGATGACAATGACATGCTCATTAAACATTCACCAGCTAAGACAAACAAAGGCCCTCCTACCCAGCCGCATGCAACCCGTGTACTGGTTAACGGAGCACGGGTCTCTGGGACTTCCGCGTGTCGTCTCTGCTCTGGAGTACATCAGCAGGCAGACCTGTACATGGGTATTTATCGCAGTTGCTTATTGAATTTGATGCCTTGTGGAATACAATATCCCACTAGCCCACTGAGCCTTTATGTATCAGATTCATAGTGAGAAATTGAATGTCACTGAAAGTCGCTGCCTCAAGCTCTACATGTTAATCTGCCCTTGAGCCCCCCCTCTTTTGATAATGTGAACTCACATAATGGCACCTCCTCCCAGAGCTAGAATTCATTGTTACAGCCAAACAACACAAATAAAATGCCACGATAATGCCATAGTAACAAGGACTTCTTGATTTAAATGCAAGACGGAGTGTTCCCGGCATTCAGTCTGAAATGCCTTCTGAATAACCCAACTACAATTCCCCTGCTCAGCTAAACCCTGGATTTGCAACATTCTCTGTACTGCATAATTCTAACCCTGTTAAAAAAACATTGAGAGCATATAAAATCATTAATGTTTTCATCAACCGGAGGCGAGTAATCTTTTGATGGAAAAGCTGCTTCTGACTGGGGTGAATATAAGCAAGAAACTCTTGAAGGTGTTGACCATTTTCGCTTCTTTTCACCCCAAGCGAGGGTCTGCTTGTGAAGGTCTGGGCCTCCAGTCGCCAAGGCCACTGCAATAACGCAAGTCTGCCACCGCAGTGTTATCTGTATCATTACGGAATTACTGCAGTCGCCACATAATCCACCATCTGCTGCACAATGCTTCACGAAAATGTGTTTCTCGAACTAACAGATCGAAAGGTTTTTTTTTTAAAACCGTAACATTGTGCTCCGCAGCAAGGTGGCAAAATTTAGTCAGCCCCTGCCACAACACTTTAGTCCTTGGTTGACAAATAAACCTTGCGGCCGTACAAACAGCCAAGCAAATATAAGAGGCCGGATTTGAAAGAGAAGAATGTCCAAAGAATGGTGGGAGGGGATCTATCAAAGACTATAAAGGTGTGGTTAATATTGTATTGTAGTAATAAACCCATAAGCATGAACGTCAGGCTTCCACACTCACAATATGCATGCATGCTCATACCTTAAACATCTGGGAACATGAGGACCAAAGTGGCCTAGTTTCCCAGAAAGTAATAGAGAGAAGCTGATGCCTTCCTGTGCAGGACTAGAAGAAGTGTACACAATGGCATGGTTGGAGGTAGACACTCTGCCTCCAGAGCTTGAGTTATACTAGTAGTGGGCAAAGGCACTGTTAGAAATGGGGTTTCGGGTTGACTAGGGTATGCACCAAAGCCAAGCAGAACCTACCCCTCCAGTCAGGGTAAGTAAATTGCACACCAAAGATAACCTCTGCTCACCTCCTGGTAGCTCACACAGACCAGTCAGGCTTAGCCCAAGAGGCAATGTGTAAAGAATTTGTGCAACACATTTACACAAGTGACAAAATGATTACACCACAAAAGAGACTCCACACGTGATTATATAAAAATATGATTGTATATTATCTATACATATTAGACCAAAAACAATATAAATCATTAACACTGTGCATTTTGTGTAGTTACTGTCATAGTACTGACTATCCTGATAAAGTAAAAATCAACCTGGTATGCATCATAACATCAGTAGATGGTTAGAGAATCACGTCACATAAATCATCACAGGTCACCATAAACATAGGAGTCACACAATATCCCTATAAGACCATAGGGTGCTGTGCATCTGCATCCTATTTTGCATCATACAGTAATTAACGGATCCCCGGTAGGACGTCAGGGCACCAATGTGTCTACTAGCTGCCGTATGGTAATTTGAAGCAAGTTCCTAACAGCATTTCCACGCTGCGCTTGGGGCCTTCGATGAGGTTTCACCCCATGATTGTGGAATAAATCAGGCCGATCAAAGATTCAGTTCCCCCCTATGGCAAGTTTGTCAGATAAGAGGGGGAAAGGGGACACTAATCCCCTGAACACTCAGGGAGGCTCTGCTAGGTTTCCTGTTGCCGATTCCACAACCGCAGCTGCGGTGCAGCAACAACTGCCCAGTAACTGCCCTCAGCAGCTTCATCAAATCCTAGCATGCTGCCAGTGTCAGAGATTCCAAAAGGTGGCCTCTGTCCCGAGACCATGTGGCTCTGTTAGGCTGGAGGTGTGGATCACACACCGTTGCTCGCAACGGCATTGCAGCTCCTCTTGGGAGAGGGTACTTTCTCAGGTGCCTTGCCACAACACTTCTGCCTGGAACGGCTGTACGCTACAGTCTACCGGTCCGGAGAGGCTGCCCTGGGGAGAGCACAGGCCCCTATCGGTGGGGCAGGAAACGCTCGCAGAACACTGTCTGCTGGAATCAGAATGATGCACAGCTCTTCCCATGTGTTGGACTTAAAAAGATGAAGCACCCACCATGCGCTAAGATTACAGAGACCAGGAGCAGCAAACAGCACTTGCCCGGCTTCTGGGGGAACACTTGGGGGATCCATACAGGGCAGGGCTGGCAGGCAGGCCAGAACATTCAGGCACTCAACTAAGTGGTAATCCCTCCAACAGGCAGTAAACCAGCATGACAAATTCCAAACAGCAGTAGACCAAACATACTGCATTTTAGGGGATGGAGCACATGCACTTTAGCACTGATTAGAAGTGGTAAAGTGCCAAGAGTCCTAAAACCAACAACAAAATCAGAAAACTAGAAGGGAAGGGGGAAGGTAAAACATTTGGGGATAACCCTGCAGAAAGGGCCACTTCCAACACAACCCCGTTCCAGCTTGAAGTGATACCTGTTTTCCTGCTTGGGGCAATAGAACGTGGGCAATGACATGCAACTGCAGGCGCAGCACTTGCCAGTTCTACATCACTCTGAACCAAGTTGAAAACCTCTGGCTATATTCTCAGAACCCACTAATTTAGCCCATGGGAAATCCTTTTCCTCACCTGTGGACTCCATCTGTGAAGTGCCTTACATTAAGCTACTCACTGATACATCAGAGTAAGCAGACAGTACCATTGTGGCCAACAAAGTGGTGTAGCCCATTCCACCTCTTGGGTCTGACTTCTGTCCCCAACCTAAGGAAAACTCTGTCCACAAGGCAGCAATCAACAGAGGCAACTGACAGCGGTTGGTGTCTGTCCTCTGTGGCCTCTCAGAGTGGGGGGTGGCAGCCCCAGGTGCATCACATCCTTTCTCCACCCCACCTTGTACTAGCTCAGGGGTGGTTTCCTGAGACTGCTCCTTCAGCCAAGGGTCTGTACCCTCAGGTTCGACAGGATACAGTGGTTAGGCTTTCCTCCCCCTGCCTCTCCTTCTGGCGCTTTCCGTACCCTCCTTTTGGGAGTGGTAGCCCCAGAATCCAGAACTGTCAGGAGGCTTGTGTCAATCGTCCTGCTCAGCTCTCCCACCAGTTGAGGAGTTCCAGCCTGCAACTGGTCTCAACTCAGGATCTGCGCTCTTGGATTGAACCGGGGTCTGAAGCGAGTCCTTCCTTTCCCTGCCCCTCCTTCTAGAGTTCTGCACCCTCCCACTAGGATTGGTAACATGTAAATAATTATGGATCCTTTGTAGGTTGTAGAATAGAAGTTAATCCGGCTTAGTTACAAATTACAGGTAATGTCCCACAAGGAGCAGCATCCTTGCTGCTCAGCAGCCTCTCACCAACTGGCATTCACACTAACAAGGCACTCATCAACATTCTGTGACCTCAAACACACAAAGGCTGAGCTGTAGGGAACTCATAACTAAGGAGAGGATGCATAGTAACAATTCAAGCCATAACACAACTCCTCTCCTTAGGGAAACAATTGGCATATCAAAGCAGGTACAATGACATTAACATATTCATTTAACATAAGACTGAAGAAGGAAGTAAAAAGTCAACCAAGAAGTCAATAATTATAAAAAAGTGACTAAAGATTAAAATAAATGATCAAAGAATCCTATAACATCATAAACAATAACAATCACTTCATGCAATCCTCTGCATGACTTAGGGAACTAATAATGCCCCTAAAGACACTTGGATCACTTTGGTGCAACACCCACACTCACCACCTTCTGTAACACACTAGAACATTGTGGTGCAACACACTGGAACTAAGGGGTGCAACGCACTGGGGCATTGAGGTGCAACACACTGGGGTGCAACACACAACCCATATTCTTCTCCCCAACCCTTTCAGACAGACACCTCACAACATTAGGGTACATGACCCTCCCATGTGACAAAAGGGTACACAATCCCTGCCAGAGTACAGAACTGTCAATATAACACTGGGGTACATGACCTTTGCCAGAGTACAGAACCGTACAATATAACACTAGGGTACATGACCTTTGCCAGAGTACAAAACTCTACAATGTAACACTAGGGTACACAAACCCTGCCAGAGTACACAAACCTACAACATAACACTAGGGTACACAGCCCCTGCCAGAGTACACAACTCTACATCGCAACACCAGGGTACACAAACACTCACTAGGGTACATGACTCAACAATGTAACACCATGCAGGACCACTACACACACCCACACACTCTCCTGCATAAGCAGTTTCAACATGGCACGTATGAAATTCAACTCAGTATGGCAACAACAACATTAATAATTATTTTCTGCAAAAATGAGGGTGTACTCAGCCCTCTACTATACACAAATGACAGCACACACATGCATGCTTAGGCAAACATACTATAACATGACATAATACTTAAATGCTCAATATCACAAGAATAAATACACTTGGCATTGGCAACTTCCACAACATTTTCTGCAAAGTGTATCAAGTCCACCAGGCCGGTAAGCAACATCTCACCCAAACACATCTCAAAAACTCATCCACTCAGGTGAGGGACATCTCACCTGGACATGCAGCACTCAAATATCCAATAGTTAAAGAAATTTCACAGTTCTTCAGGGGCATGGTGGAACTTCCAGACAGAACTGGAAACCCTTCAACACTGATGAGTGATGACTGCAGCTTGAATGCATTATAGGTGGAAAGTTCTCTAAAGCAGTGTTCCCCAACCCCCGGGCAGCGGACCGGTGCCGGTCAAGCGGATTAATCGGCACCGGGCCGCTCGAGGTCTTCAAATCTTGAAGGCATGTTTAAATACAATTAAATAAAAATTATTAAATCAAAACAAGCGGGCCACGGAAAAATTATCAAACATTTACCGGTCCGCGGCGATAAAAAGGTTGGGATTCACTGCTCTAAAGGGTGTGACTATCACTGGTAGTCACTGTTAGAAATGGGGTTTCTGGTTGGCTAGGGTATGCACCTCAGCCAGGCGGAACTTACCCACTCTAGTCAGGGCAAGGGAGCTCACGTCCAAGATAACCCCTGCTCACCCCCTTGGTAGCTTAGCACGAGCAGTCAGGCTTAACCTAGAGGCAATGTGTAAAGCGTTTGCACAACACACACAACACATGTGACGCAATATCCCCACCACAAAGGGAACACAACACCAGATTATATGAAAATATACTGTATTGTACACAAGGCAATTATCAGACCAAACATCACATATCAGTACTATCCTGCTACCTTAGCAGTTGTCAGAACGTTACACATTAGTTACTCTGCAACCTAGCAGTAGTCACACATAACACACAGGTTACTCAGTATTCTACAACATAAGCAGTAGTCAGGAAAACACGTTATTACATCACAGCACTTGTCATAAGAATATCATAAAATGCCCATAGTAGGAACATTAGAAAACATATGGCAAGTTAGAAAAACATATTAGCAAGCATGTCCATAAAAGGAACATTTGCATACACATATGTAAAAACATCAAACGCAGGTAGGTAATATATGAATCAAACAAAAGTCTGTAGAAAGAACTTTGGATTGCAACTATATTGGTCCTTTAAACAGTACCTGGTTGGATGAAGGCACCTCCAGTGCCTAGAAGGCGAACAATGGGGCCACCGGCGCTCCTATGCGCAAAACGGGGGCCTCCCTTATACTCTGGGGTCAGAGGAGGGCGACATGCACCTCCTCTCTTTTATAGACAGGCCCCTCCGGGGACCGGGATTACTGTGGGCCCTCCAGGGCCTCAACCGGCCCTCACGAGGGGGGCCAAAGCCAGCAAAAACAACTTAGGGCAGGAGGGGGGCACCACGCACCCACTCCGGTTTAATGACAGGCCCCTCCCGGGACCCGCGATCTCTGGGGGACCCCCGGGCCTCCACTGGCCCTTCCACCAAGGGGGGGCCCACAATAATGCCCATTTTACCTAACAGCAGAAAAGGAGCGTCCTGCTCCTAACGCAGAGGCCAGGGGGAAGGGGGCACTCCCCGCGCCTTCCTCTGGTCCTGCCATGAAGCCACAAGAAGATCAGACCCCTCCTGGGGCCCGAGCAGACACTCACCTGCACCCGATGCGGTGCGCGAGTGTTCTTCCAGCTTCCCGGGCCGCTGCGGTGATCTTATTTAAAGGGGCACAATGCAGCAAGGAGCCTACGAGCTCCCAAGGCTCCATAAGCACGCTGAAATCAGCGCTATGGCAGCCGCAACCACGGAGAAGCACCCCTCGTGAGGAAATGGATGCAGGGGTCAGGGGCCACAGCACCCTGCCCCTGGGGAGCAGAATCTTAAGACAAGGTCCTCAGGTAGAGGGCCCAGCTACAGGCCAGCACAAGGGAAAGGCAGCAAGTGGCAAGTCCTTCACAGTGACCAGGCAGGTCACAGGTCAGCACAGCAGCAGCAGTCCATGGCGGTTCCTGGTGAGTCCTTTCAGCCTTTGGTGTCCAGTTCCAAGCTGATTCGAAGAGTCTCCAAATTGTGTGGAAAATTCCCCTGTACTTATAGTCAGTTCTTACAGTGTTTTACAATGGTAGGGAGAGGAGATTCCAGCCAGTTACAACTGGTTCTGGGAGTGCCCCCTCTCTCCTTTCAGCACAGGCTCCAAACATCAGCGGGGGGTTAACGACCCTATTGTGTGAGGCCAGGGCACAGTCTTTACAAATGCAGGTGTGCCCCGTCTCTCCCTTCTCTCAGTCCAGGAAGACTATTCAGTATGCAGATGCACCTCTGCGACACCTCCACCCTCCCTGTGTACAGGCTGTCTGAAAAGTATGCACAAAGCCCCAACTGTCACTCTGCCCAGACGTGGATTGGAGTCAAGCTGCAAAACACCAGAGTCATAAGCACAGATAAATGCGCACTTTCTAGAAGTGGTATTTCTGTGATAGTAATAAAAAATACACCCACACCAGTAAGCAGCATTTATTATCACCGTCACAACCATACCAAACACGCCTACGCTACCCCTCATAAATCAGACAATACCATTTACACATAAGGCAGGGCATTTCTAATCCAATCCTATGAGAAGGCAGCACTCACAGCAGTGAGACACCAAGTTAGGCTGTTTGTCACTACCAGGACAGGCCATGCAATATGGCACATGTCCTGCCTTTCTACATACATGGCACCCTGCCCATAGGGCTAGCTAGGGCGTACCTTAGGGGTGACTTACATGTAGTAAAAAGGGAGTTCTGGGCCTGGCAAGTAAGTTTAGATGCCAGGTCCCTGTGGCAGAAAACTGCGCACACAGGCCCTGCGCCAGCAGGCCTGAGACAGGTTTGAAAGTCTACTTCAATATGTGGCACAAGCAGCGCTGCAGGCCCACTAGTAGCATTTAATTTACATGCCCTGGGTATGGAGATACCACTGTACAAGGGACTTATAGGTAAGTTAAATATGCCAATTAGGTATAAGCCAATCATACCAACTTTAGATGGGAGAGCACCTGCACTTTAGCACTGGTCAGCAGTGAGAAAGTGCTCAGAGTCCTGGAGCCAAAAGCGAGAGGTCAGAAAAACCAGGAGGAAGGAGGCAAAAAGACTGGGGATGACCCTGCGTAAGGCAAAAAGTCCAACACACGAATCACAGGTGCAATGTAAACACTTACAGCATATGGCACTCAACTCTTAGATTGTGCCCACCACCGTTTTGCACCTAAACTGACAGAATGAACATTTAAGCATCTCCAACTCCATTGCTCTGAAAAATCGATGCCAGTGTAAATGAGTAAATGTGGAGAAACCTGGCAGTTGTTTGTAATGTGAGCAGAACATTGTATTGAACATGTGAGTCCATATCACAAATCCCAATTCCCTAAGATGACAACCGAGCACCTTGTAATGTCAGTTTCTTGAGGAATTAGAGGATATTACTGACAATCTCTCCTCTTTTAGTGACATCATCCTCAGCATGTGTACTTCCCCTCGCAACTGAAATCCAAGGAAGGAGTGCATGCACACCCAGAATCAATTCACACACTGGTTCACACGCTGGTCGCTCTCCTTTCATGTGTTATCTTTACAGATGACATAAGATCGAGAAGGTCTACCAGCTCCTCTCCTGGCTTCAATGCATGCACCGGTAAGCATGTATTTTTGAATAATAATAATACCCACAGCCAGAGACCCGCACTATAGCGCAAGCTTTTTTATCACTTGATGGGACTCTGGGGCTAAAGTACAGTTCATCAGTGCATGCGGCCCCCTTAAACTTTGACCACAACTGTTCGAAAGTGCTTGCAGCAAACAGTTACAGCACTGCTCTTTTAGCACTTCGCAGGGCTCTGCAATCCTGCTGCTGTATGCTAGTGAGTTACATTAACATAAGTCCCTTGATGTCCACAGACTGTCACTGCCATCCATTAATGTTACTCACAGTGTACCATAAAGTTGCACTCAAGTGCTTCAAATGACTGTGCTACTCATTGCCGTTTCATTCATCGCCATGAATGCTGCACAAGCTGTAGTTCTGTACAATGTTAAGGAGACCACCTGCATGGTCTGCAGGCTGTCAGATGGTTTGAGACATTGGCCAGGCTCAAGGTGACCACTTTTACTATTTAAACATCTATTTTCCTCCTACGTTTTCCATCTATCTTCTCTTAGTTTTCCACTGCAAATTTTACTTCCTCTTTAATCTTCTGCCACGCGTGGGTTCTTCTCCAGTCATCGTCAGTGTTGTAGATAATGATGGATACTTTGTAGGTTGTGAGATGTAGGTTTATTCAGTTTAGTTACAAGTTACAGGTAACACCCCACCAGGAGCAGCATCCCTGCTGCTCAGCTGACTCTCACCAACTGACCTTCACACCAACAAGGCAATCATCAACATTTTGTGACCTCACACATACACTGGCTGAGCAGCAGGAAACTGGGATGTACAGATACAATTCAAGTCACAAGATACCACCAGAAGATTAAATGGTAGGGGCGTCTGTGGCAGCCGCCCCTCCCTCCAGGTCAGGGACGATACCCAGAGCCTGGCTCTCTATCCCAGGATATATTCCCTTAGGCTGGACAGGGGTTAGGGGTGAGTTCTTCCTCCTCCTAACCCTCCATCTCGACTTCTGCACCCTCTTTTGTGGAGTAGTACTGCCAGCCATCAGAACTGGTTGGATGCTTGCACCAGCCACCCCAAGTTCTCCGGACACTATACAGTCTTTCTCAGTGGAGGATCTTTCAGGGAAAACTATACCCCCTTTCTGGGGGCTACCTTGGAACACTTTCCAGGCCCTGGGGTTTGGCATAGGCCCCCCTGGGATGTCTCCCTCCCCCAACTCTCATCTCCCATCACCCACTCTGAGAAGGGACATGGGACCCTGTGTCCACCCCACTACAAGGGGACCTGTCAGGGCCACTCTGAACCTCCCCTGCCCTTGGTTGGGGACAACCTGAGCCACTCCCTTTAGGATCACTCCCAAGTGCCTACCCAGAGTATCCGATACTCAGAGAGAGGTCTGCCTCATTTGCAAGTTCCCTAAGGTTAGAGAACTTACACTCTAACAGGTTTTGGCATAACCCTGGAAAACAACAATGGAACATGTGTTCTCTAGTAACCAGATTGTGCAGCCCTTCAAAATTGTTTGCTGCACTACCCAGCACCCATTCATCTAGTACTTTGCAACAATCCTCCACAAACTCCTCCCAAGACTGGTGAGGCAGTTTCCTACCGCCCAAACCTCAACCTATACTCATCAGGGGTGAATCCATACCTTACAATCAGGGCTTCCTTCAAGGGGATGTACCTCTGCCTATCTCTTCCTTCTAGGGCCAGTAGGGCATCTGTCCCATCATCAGCAAGATAATTCTTCAGGCCAGTTCCCCAATCCTCCTCAGGGATCCTGTGCACTGTCAGAGCCTTTTCATACTCCTGCAGCCACTGACGTATGACACCCCTTTTCTTGAAGCTTGGTACCAAGTCTGTGGGTATGTGGGTGGTGATCCTAGCACTAGACTCACAATTGCTTCCTCCAGTGGACTCCACCTGCAGTGCTGGTGAGTCCAGAATTCTAGAATAATACTCCCAGGAGAGTTTCCTTCTCCCAAGAGCAAGCTATTCCTTGGCAAAGGCCCTCTCAGCCTTCACCATCCTCTCCTGAGGGCCCTCTCAGCCTCTACCCTTCTCTCCTCTGTAGCCAGCTGTGTCAGCTGCAACCTCAGGTCCCTCTCAGCCTGTCTATTCTTGAGTTCCTCAGGGGACAGGGTATGGGAGGTGACACTGCTCTGGCACCAGACCCAGCAAGGGACTCCCTATCTATGGGGGTTCTCTCTCTCTCTCTCTCTGGAGTCCCCTCCTCCTTAATTTTCTTCAGGGTCTCCCTCAGAACCACCCCCTCCTGGTTCTCTTTCTCAGGTACTTCTAAAGTACCTAAAGGTTGCTTCTACTTTCCCACAGCCCATCTCAAAATAGTCAGGGTTTTCAAAAGGTCCAATCTGTCAGATTCTTCACTCACAGCTAGGCCCCACTCTCTGCAGAACCCCTTTATCTCCTCAAAAATGTAATACTCCAGTTACTTAAGACTAAAGGTTGCTTCTATTTTAGTTAGGTAACAATACTGGTGTAAGCAATAAGAGTCCCAAGTGCAAGAGAAGAAGCAGAAATAAACAATAAAGATGACCAATGAGAGACCAGGAGTAAAAAAAACATGTAATGGTCTAAGTCCAGAGTTTGTAGTGCAACAATGAGTCACTGTGTTATTACATCAACACAAGTCCTACCCTCAACTATGATCATCAAATGTTAGAAATGGGGTTTATGGTTGGCTAGGGCATGCACCAAAGCAGGCAGAACCCAACACTGTAGTCAGGACAAGTAAGTTACACACCAAAGATAACCTGTCCTCCCCCCGGTAGCTCAGAAGAGAGCAGTCAGGCTTAACCACAGAGGCAATGTGTAAAGGATTTGCACAATACACTCACACCAGTGACGCAATGATTACACCACAAAAGAGACTCCACATGTGATTGTATAAAAATCTGATATATATATTAGCTATACATTATAGACCAAAAACGATATAGGTCATACATACTATGCATTTTGTGCAGTTACTGACACAGTACTCACCATCCTGATAAAACAATAATCAACCTGATATGCATCATAACATCAGTGGATGGTTAGAGCATCATATCACGTAGATCATCACAGGTCACCATAATTGTAGGAATCATACAATATCCCTATAAGAGCATAGGGTGCATTGCATCTACAGTCCTATTACGCATGATACAGTAATTAGTGGACAGTGGAGAATCCGCGCATCAACTAGCTGCAGTATGGTAATTTATAGCAAGTCACCAGCAGCAGTTCCATCCTGTGCTCAGGGGCCTCTGATGAGCCTTCACCCCATGATTGCAGAATAAATCAGGCCGATTGAAGATCCAGTGCCCCCACCGTGCGTCCTTCAGAGAAGGAAGGGAAGGCATCACTAACCACTGTGACACCCAGGGAGGCCCTGCCGGGGCTCCTGCTGTTGAGTCCCGAACCGCAGCTGTCCACAAATTCGAAGAGCAGCTGCAATCGCCCAGTACCTGCTGTTAGAGGTTTCACCATATCCATGTGGGCCACCAGCGTTGGAGATCCCAAGAAGTTGTCCCTGTCCTGACCCCATGCTGCTCTGTTAGACTGGATGTGTGGCCGCACCCGGCATTACTCACAATGGCACAGCAGCTTCTCATCAGAGGGAGGACTCTCTTGGATGCCTCGCCACAACACTTCTAATCTGAATGGTTGTATGTTGCAGTCTCCCAGTATTGAGGGGCCACGCTGGGGAGAACACAGGCCCCTGTCGGTGGGGTCAGACATGCTCGCATAACACTAACTGCCGGAATCAGAGCAATTCACAGCACTTCCTAAGTGTTGGAGTTAAAAAGATGAAGTGCCCACCATGCATTGAGATTACAGAGACAAGGAGGTGCACCCAGCACTTGCTTGGCAGGGGTCCTGGGAGAACACTTGGTGGGACCCACACAAGGCGCAGCTGACAGGCAGGTAAGCAAATCCAGGCACTCGGCTCAGTGACAGACCCCACCAACAGGCAGTAGACCAGCACAACCAAGCAGATAGTCCTGATGGTTGTTACTCTTGGTGACACAGCAATCCTTTAGTAAGTTGCAGACCCAGAAGCGTCTTGTTACCAGTCTCACACAGGTCCTGTATAGACCAGGCTCAGGGAGCAGCTGGCAGCAGGGCAACAAACAGAAAATCAATGCGTTTAGTCCTTTAGGCCACCCAGCAGGTAGCAAGTAGCAGGGTAACAGCAGAAAAGCAGTCCAGATGTGTCCTTTGTGCAGCTCAGCAGGCTTTCTGACAGGGGTCAGTCCCAGTTTCAAAAGTGCTCTAAAACATGAGTTCAGAGCCCATATACTTTTGCTTAAAAATGTCTTTGATATAAGGGGTGACTTCAAAGGAACCCTTTCAAGTGTAATACAACCCCTTTTATTTCAGCCTTGGCTCCAGACATAAGTAGGGGGTAAATTTGCCCTTTGGTGAGGGCAGGACACAACATATTTATATGTAAGGTGTGAATGACCTCTTCCTCTCCCAGCCCAGGAAGACTATCAGTATGCAGATGGATTTAGATGCCTCTCCTCTAGCACCCAGCTCTCCCTGTGTTGCTGGCTCTCTGGAAAGCATGCACAAAATGTAGCTTTCACTCTGCCCTAGACGTGTATTGGAATCAGACTGCAAAGTACAAGGAGTTATAAGCACAGAGAAATGCCCACTTCCTAAAAGTGGTGTTTCTGGAATAGTAATGTAAAATCCACCTACACCAGTAAGCAGGATTTTTCACTACCATTCCAAACATACCAAACATGGCAATCCTACTCTTTTCAGATCAGAAATGACCACTTAAAAATATATAAGAGAATTCCCAAAGTTACCCTATGAGGGGAGCAGCCCTCACAGTAGTGACAAAAGGGATATAAAGGTAAATAAAATATGCCAAACAGGTGCAAGGCAAACACACCATGTTTTAGGGGAGAGAGCACATGCACTAATTAGCAGTGCCAAGAGTCCCAAAGTCGACAAAAAGAAGGTAAAAAAACTAGAAGGAAGAAGGCAAAAAGTTTGGGGTATCTTTGCAGAAAGGGAAATTTCCAATGTGCACTCATTACTGGGGAATAGGAGTTAGTTTTCATCATAAGGCTTTACCACATGGCACAAGTGATAAAATGGCAGAACGGTAAGAAAGAAGGTGGAAGAGAAATATAGGCGAACCAGAGACGTATGGAGAAAGTAGGTTTTAAAAAAAAGCTTGCAGAAGTGTGATAAACTGACAGAAAGACTAGGAAGGATGAAGATAGAGCCAAAACATGGAATCAAGACTAGATAACCCTGTCATTCAAAACCCCTATCATTCAGCAGCATTGGCGGTGAGCTCCAAAGAAAAATTCTGTGTCTTTGCATTTTTAAATGGCAGGCTCCAAAGACAAATTCTATTTCCCTGCATTTTTGCCATTAAGAACTAATGACGTCCATTGATCGATCTGTCAGGCTTAACTTGAAGCAATATGTAAAGTATTTATGCAGCACCCAGTGGTAAATTGAGTATCCAACATAAGAAAAATCCCACATTAATTTTGAAGAATAGAGTTAATTTTAATAAATGATTTGACTCCTAAATTATGGAAATCCAATTAGTAAACCTGGAGATATGCATTTCTAGATGCTTTAGGTAAGTATAGCGCCTAAAAGCACAAAGAGACACTTATGTTTGATACCAATTTTACCATGTTTTATTGAGTAAGCACAAGAACTTCAGCGCCGGTCAGAGGTGTAACCAAGGCCCTGTGGTGTGGGGGGGCCCGAGCTCCAGTGGGGCCCCTCTCTGGCCTGAGAGCTCCGGAGTGCGTCTAGTGGGGAGCATGTACTTTGCAGGGGGTCCCACTCACGTTTCGTTACACCACTGGCACTGGTTAGTGGTGGTAAAGTGTCTAATGTCCTAAGGCCAACAAATACAAATTCACCAAAATAGGAGGGGTGAAGGCAAAACGTTTGGGGGACTACCACCCAAGGGTGTAAGGTCTAACAATCTGCAACATTAATAAGCAGATCAGGGCAATCTTAATAAGATAGAACGTGCATGAATTAAGTAAGCCATTTGGGCTGAGGGCGAATAACCACCCAGTTATGTCTCTCTGTATCTCCCCTTATTCACACCACCTTTAGGGTGAAGGCTTCTATTATAAGAAACCAGTGCATGAATAGTCAGGTCACTTTGCGATTTGATGAGCAGCCCTGACTGTACCTGATGAAGCAGAAAATGAAAGTTTTGATTTATTAACGCATAAACGTAGTGTGAAATAATCATGTGTGCCATTAACCGAACTAATAAAGATTGTACGGGGACAAAATGTGCCCTCAGAGTAGTTTGCCAACCTTTATACGCGTGCTTTATATAACGTGGTGTACTAGAATTGCACTAATCCGACATAATCATAAACATGTGCTACGATTTGCTTGTTTGAAATACTTTAGCTTAGCATTACTTTAGCGGAGGCTTTGGCCTAGTGGCCTGGTCTCACGGTTTAGATGTTCGTATTTTTTTTTTCCAATGTGCTGTTAAACGTGTATTTCTGCTTGAAGCTGTACTTTTCCACAGAAACTGTTCACATGCTTATCTTAAAGTTTCGTGCCAGCCTGGCATATTTTCTCTTTAATTCAAGGTCGACTTGCAGGTGCGGACAATGGAGGCTCTGAAAGTGAGCTAATTGGTAGACAATGTTGCGATTTGCGTACCCATCTCCAAGGATAATGTATGCTTAAGTAAAAGCTTGAGAACTGTCGTTTTTGATTGGACAATTTGAAGCTAACCTATGAACCCTCCAATGGAGACCCTACTGGATTCGAACTGTTGTCTATAAAAACCAGGTGCACGAGAGGAAACGCTCTCTATCATCGGACATCCCGCCATTTTGACTTCGTAGCTATTATGGCCCACTTTGCTGCGACGCCATTTTGAAAGAGACTTTGATTCTTTCTCTAATCGAGAGAAAGAGACTTTAAATGATTCTGGCCCTAGAGACTGTAACTTTGATTTGATCCCTTTGCATGAAGTAATAGTTTTACCTTGCCGCCGTGAGGCAATTGCCCCGTTCACCCCTGCCCCTTATGCCCCGTCTCATGCTGATCAAGAAACGGTATCCATGCTGACCGAAGAACGGTACCTGTGAGACGAAGACTTCCTTGATTGCTGATCGTAATTGGTAAATATGAAAGGAAATTTTAAAATTGCATTGTGTTTCTTTTAGGTAACCAACTGCTGATTTGATAAGGTCCCTAGTTAGGAGTTTTTTTCTAAATTAATGTTGCTAAATTGTTTTCGCATGAAGCCCCACATGCCGATGCTAATTTGAGGTTAGACGAGGATTCCATATGTCGCACAATATAATTTGAGATCTTGTTATGCTGACTAAATGTACGCAATTAGTTCATTACAGATTATCGTATTAGTGCTTTGCATTGCCATTATCGAATGCCTTGTGATTCAAATGCTACATAGATTACACTTGTTTCGACGCTATGGACAGCTATTAATGTTCATTTATGTTTATCATTTGGTGTTGAGACACATATATATTGTGCTAGCTTTGTTAATATAGGGAAATAAATTCACTAACTTTGCAATAAACTGGTGTGGTTATTCCTGACTGAAAGGTCAGGGTTCGCCGAAATGTATTCTGGATTAATTGTTAAGTGTTATGTTGATCAAGGTATTGCTTATGTACGTTATTGATTATTGATTTAATGTGATTGATCGATTAAGAGTACAGAGAGTTCCCACTTAGTCAAAAGATTCATCGGCCTAAAGAGCGTCCGAACACAGGTAAATTGTTACTACGGTTCGCTCTATCAGTAGATGGTAGCAGAGGACGGTTCCGTCTTTTGGGACCCTGTACTATTAAAATACATGGTGTTGAATTAACGGTTATGCATTTTGAGGCCTCATTCGAGAAGTTGAATTAGATTTTTCTTGGATAAAACTGATTGACAGAATGATGATGGGCTAGGTCCACCGCGACTTTCCCGGGATCTCGGAGCTTGCGAATGGAGAGAATGGAGGTGTGGATTCGGCGTTGGCGGTACTAGTGATGGTATGAGTGAAGTTAGGGTTTTGCGCTTGCACAGCTTATTGCCGCAGGGTGTGTGAAAAGATTGCGAGGATTTTTCTTTTAGAGGACAGCGGAGGTGCGACTCCGAGTGTAGAAGTAGAGAAGTCGTCGAACTTCATAGAGATAGCGGAGGTGCGACTCCGAGTGTGAGAGTAGGGAAGTCGTCGAACTTCATGTGCGTGTGGCGCTTTGTGCATAAAAAGGTCCACGTGGTTGTTGTTGTTGAGACGGGCCCTGCGAGGTCAAGAGACTCCGGAGTATGTTGATCCATGTTGTGGTCTGGGCGGTTTAGTAGGTTGATCGGGCGTGGTCAACAAATTGGTACGAGTGTTAGGGAGTGAAAGAAACTTCGACTTCGGGCTTTGACAAGATTCTAAGTGCACTAGAATAGATCATTGACAAGTTGAGAGTAGGTCTGCGGGTCAGATTTGCTTGCGAATGTGGGGACTGAGAAAGACGGAATAGCGGCCGAGGCTAGTGAAAGGTCCCTAAGGTCCTGAAGCGACTGTGTTACCCTTCCTGTAGTAAAACCGACAGATCTGTTTTATTTTTGATAGCTCGCGATACATGCAAAAAGTTGTTACGGGAGGAGGTGAGTGAAGGAGGACTAGCCGCGAGGCTTTGTCAGCCGCAGTGTGTGTGAGTGTGACGTCACTAGGAGCCGCGCTGGGATAGGTTGGTTGGAGAGAAGGGTCGCGCACGGATTGGACGCAGTCCGTGGGACTCGTTTGGAAGGGGAAAGGCAGGCGAAGAGTATTCCGGGAATTAAAGTCACCTATTGATTACAAAATTTTGTGAAATAAAAGTCACCTATTGATGATAAACTTTGTGAAATAAAAGACGAGAGAATGAAATTCCTTAAAGCATTTAGGAGCGCGATGAAGGGGGAGTCTTACATCAAAGCGAGCGTAGGAGAGGAGACGCCGCCCGAAGGTACACCAGCTTACATTGTAATGGAAGAGAAGGGGGTAGCTCCGTGTCTTTGGCTAAAGCAATGGCACAAACTGACGGAGAAACATGGGAGCATAGCGTTCCCGATACATGGGACATTCAATATAAGGATCCTAGAGAATCTGAGATTCACGATGTATGACATGAAGGTGCCTCCAAGGCCAGCACAGTTTGAGGCTCTAGCGATTTGGGAACTAATGGCCAGACAGCAACAGCAGAAGAAGTTTGAAACAAGGATGAGGAAGGTAGAAAAGACACTAGCGGATGCTAGGTGGGATAATGCACAGAAGGTGTGGAGGTCAGATGTACTGCAGGGAATAAAACTGTTTCCAGCAATTACTAAGGAAGAAGAGGAGACAGGTAAGAAAGCTACCTGTAAGACAGACAGGAAGTGTTCCAAGGATAGAGAGGACGAGGAAAAGTTGAGAAGAGAAGAGGAGTTAGAGGATGAGGAGCTAATAATGCAATTGCTGAACGACCGTCCACCGCCTTATGCAGAGAATGGACAAGGTCCAAGTACCAGTTCTGCCCCTCCGGCACCGGTACGGAACAGTGAAACCCAGAGTTCAGGAGCGCCATCGGGATCTAAGGACCCGAGTTTACTGCTCACCCCGCAGATACCGCAGGTTAGGAGAATATATCCAGATGTGCCCGTGTTAAAACCAGCAGAAAATTATCAGCCGCAGATGCCAGGGTACTACAGCAGTGACAATAGTGGAGGAATGGTTCTAGATCCAACCGTAAGGGGAGTACAGAATGGTCACAATCCAACAATGACACAGGCTGAATCAACTCAGTTTTTGATGCCCCAAAAGCAGATGCAAGGGGGAAACGCACATGCTCAGATGACGGGGAGTCAGATGGGCATGCCGGCAATGATGACCCATAGTATGGGGATGAACATGCCTCAGAACATGGGAAATGGACAGAACCCAGACGCGATATCACTACCCATTACTGTAGGTCCACCGGTACCTCTATATAGCCAGCCTAACTTAGGCATGAACAGACAGGGATCAATGCTGCAGAATGGGACAGAGAGGAGGTGCATAGAGAACACTCCAGGGATAACTCCGATAGCGGCTCAGCCAAGTGGATCTGGATCCTTGATGGAGTTTAGTCCCATATGTGCTCAGTCTACACTGGTGAGGTCGAGCCCCCCACTGATAATACCTTTAACATCGAATACTGAAAAGTTGCCGCAACCATCAATGGCAGTCGATGTGAATGCCACGCTGATGGGGATGAATGCGCAACAGTTGACACAATGGTTCAACAGCTTGAATTCCACACAAAGTTCAGACAGTGGGAAAGGAGAAGAGTACCTGAATAGGATGAGGCTGAACATGGAAGCCCAAGAATTGGTGGAGGGGAATATGGGTGTGAATAGGTTGGAGTCCTACACGGAAGAGGAGCTGAGGTATCTATGTCCAAAGATCACGAAAGAAGTGAACAAGGTACATAAAAGTTTGCAGGAAGTAGCGGACAGAAACGGGATTGACATAGGCAAGACGAAACACTTGAGCAGGAGCTATAGGTTAGATTTTGGGACCACAGATTTTGAACACATGAGGTCAGCAGGCATGAAGGCACACCTTAGAGAGTTGTTGCAGAGTGCCCAAGTGTGGAGGTGCTTAGACAAGTGGGAAAGCAGGTGGGTAAAGAGGAAGGATAAGAGGAGGGACAGTGCTACAGAGCACAACGAGAAGAGACCACAAAGCAGCGAGACAGTAACCATGTTACCAATGAGGGAGACAGCAGGGGGAAAATTAATACATGTGCCATGGCACAGAAGCGACATTCAGTCATTTACGGATGATTTTCCCAAACTGAGAGAGAAGCCGATTGAATGGTATCAACAGACTGATAGGTTTGTGAAGCTTGCAAAATGTCTCTGGGAAGACCTGAACACTCTCTTTGAGATCGTGGTTCCGGCAGATTTGTGGGAGGATTGTAAAAGAGCTGTAGGTTGGCCGACAAGTGAACCAGAGAGAGATAGGGAGACGGGTGCACCATCACCTATGGTGATGAGTTTGTACTATAAGGTGATTGAGCATTTGAAAACGAAGGTTGCCGCGAAAAATGTGGATTGGCAGAAGATTGATCGAACTGCCCAAGAGGCTAAAGAATCGATTCATAGTTACTATGAGAGGTTGCTGAAGGCGTTCAAGAATTACAGTGGCACGGAAACAATTGAGGCGAAGGACATGCTCCATTTTGTCTTCAGATTTGTGGAAGGGCTGAGGCCAGAGATAAGTCAGATGATAAAGTCGCATTTGATTTGTTGGCAGTCTAAACCGATTGACGAGGTCTTGACTTATGCGAAATACTGTAGCGACGAAATTGAAGTGAAACAGAAAAGGCTGAAAGAAAAGGTGATGATGATGCAGCTTAAGGCAGCTCAGACAGGTTTGCAAGGTCTGCAAGGTTTGCAAGGGATGCAAGGGTTCCAACAGCAGGTACCGCAACTGCAGCCGCAGTTGCAGGGAAACATGGCGTTTCAGCCACAGGCGAGAGGCAGAGGCAGTGGAGGTTTTGTGAATAATGGTCCGGATTTAAACACTGTTGTGACGGGTGTGCAGGCAATGAAGAAAGTGATGCCGTGTCACGTGTGCGGAATTGTAGGTCATTGGAAACGCGAGTGCCCGATGGTGGTGCAGGAAGGTGCAGGTGCAGGTGCAGGTGTTGGTCAGCAAAACAATGATGTCAATGCATTTTAGACAATGAGAGGACCGAAAATGAGAAGTCCAAACCCAAATTTTCAGACCATAAATCAATTGCAGGGATTACAGCCTATGCAGCCGCAGCAGATGCAGATGCCTCGTATGCAGATGACGCAAATGCAGCCAATGCAACAGCAGTTACCCATGGTACCTAATCAGCAAATGCAAATACCTTTGGCACCAATGAGTCAGCAGCAAGTGATGGTTCCTCCACAGGTCTCGGGTCAGGTAATGAGTACAAATGGCACCGTACAACAGTTCCCATTACACAGTGAGAGTGGAATAAACAATGTATGGGAGAGTGAAAGCTCAGAAGAGGAAGGAGATTGTGTGCTTGCAGCATCCTTAGAAGTTGATCAAAAGGGTCCGTACGTAGAGGGAAGAGTAATGGGTCATCGTGTTTCATTCTTGGTGGACACAGGAGCCACACGTTCAACTGTTAAGAGTAGTGAAGTACCAAATTTGCCACTCTCAGGGAGGACAGTTCAAGTGGTGGGAGTAGCAAACAGGCACCTGACGAACCCAATAACAGATCCGGTACCAGTCAGCATCGGTAACTATCAAGGGGTGCATCAGTTTGTGATATGTGACTCAAGCCCAATAGCACTGTTGGGGAGAGACCTATTGTGCAAATTGGGTTGTTCGATCATGTGTTCGAACCAAGGAATAACGATACAGACGAGCAGTGATGGGGAAGAAGAGGATAGTGTAGAGGGAGATGAGATGGAAACGGTAGATGAAGAGTATCCTCTGATTTGTCTTTTCCCGATGATAACTGAAGAAGATATTCCAGCCGAATTATGGGAAACAGTCGGAAGGGAAGTGTGGGATATGACAGGGAAAGAGGTGGGATTGATGAAAGGAGTGGAACCAGTGAAAGTGACTGTAAAGCCCAATGCGATCTTTCCCCAGACCCCATAATACCACATGGCACAAGATACCCTCATGAAAGTTGCTCAACTCATTGACGAATTTGTAAAACAGGGGGTACTGAAAGAAGTGTTAAGTAGTCCATGTAATTCACCGATAATGGGACTAATAAAGCCAAGTGGAAAGGTCCGACTTGTGCAAGACTTGAGGAAAATAAATGACATCATAGTCAAATGCTGCCCAGTAGTACCGAATCCAGCTGTGATAATGTTTCAAATTCCTTGCGATGCCGAATGGTTCTCGGTCATCGATTTGTCACAAGCATTCTTTTCTGTGCCTCTTCATGAGGACAGCCAATTTCTCTTTTGTTTCAAATTCCTAGACAGAGTGTACAGTTGGTGTCGAATTCCTCAAGGGTTTTCTGAGTCACCGTCGATATTCAATCAGATCCTAAAGAAAGACCTGGAAGCACTAGAATTGCCATTCGAGTCAACCCTAGTACAGTACATTGATGACCTACTGGTTGCATCAAAGACAGAAAGTGGCTGCACAGCTGATACCATTGCCCTGTTGAACCATTTGGGAAGAAACGGACATAAGGTGTCTCCTTCCAAATTGCAGTTCTGTCAGAAGAAAGTGAAATACTTGGGTCACCAGATAGAGAAAGGGTCACGGAGAATAATGAAGGAAAGGATTACAAGTGTACTTCAGATGAGTCCGCCCAAGACGAGAAAGGAGGTGAGGAAGTTTTTGGGAATGGTGGGCTACTGTCACCAGTGGATTCCCAACTTCTCGACTCTAGCGAAGCCTTTACTGAAACTGACCCAGAAGGATGCTTTGGATCAAATTGAGCTGAAAGGAGATGAGATGGATGCTTTTGTCGAATTGAAAGAGTGCATGTGCAGGGCTCCAGCTTTAGGTATGCCTGATTACACAAAGCCTTTCACACTGTTTTGCCATGAACGTGATGCATGTTCTTTGTCTGTCTTGACTCAAGCCCATGGTGGCGTAAACAGACCAGTAGCGTATTTTTCAGCTACTTTGGATCCGGTCGCAGCAGCACTCCCAGGGTGTTTGCGCGCCGTAGCAGCAGTTGGTATCAGCCTCACTCAGAGTGAAGGAATAGTGATGGGACACCCAGTAACAGTCATGGTCCCTCACTCAGTTGAGATACTTTTGACCCGCTCCCGAACGCAGCACATGACTGGAGCAAGACTCACAAGGTATGAAACGATAATTTTGGGCTCACCGAATGTGCAGCTGAAAAGGTGCACTACGTTGAATCCAGCAACCTTGCTTCCTGGAGAAAATGTTGAAATTGAGAACGCTGAAGACGTCGAGCATGACTGCCTTCAGGTGACTGAATTTTGCACAAAACCCCGACCGGACATCAAGGATACTAAGCTTGATGAAAAGGACCAAATTCTTTTTGTGGATGGTTCATGTCTAAGAGATGGGATGGGGATTTTGAAAGCAGGATATGCTGTGTGTACTGTAACAGGTGTCTTGGAAGCGGGATGGCTTCAAGGAGTCTATTCTGCACAAGTAGCAGAACTTGTAGCCCTCACCAGAGCATGTCAACTGTCTGCATTGATGAAAGTCACCATTTACACTGATAGTCAATATGGGTTTGGGATTGTGCATGACTTTGGACAACTATGGTCACAGAGAGGTTTCCTGACTTCTTCAGGATCCCCAGTGAAAAACGGGGAGAGGATAAGGGAATTGTTACATGCCATTCAAGTGCCAGCCGAAGTTGCAGAGGTAAAGTGCAGTGCTCACACGAAAGGACAGGACTATGTTTCTCTGGGAAATGCATATGCGGATCAAGTCGCAAGATTTTGTGCCTTGAACTGTATATTACTGAGAGATGAATGGAACTCAATAAGTGAGCCAGAACTCGAACCAGCTGAAGCATTTGCCTTGAAGGTCGTAGATACAATAGAGGAACTAAAAGCACTACAGAATAATGTCAGGGAGGATGAAAGAGATTCCTGGATTAAATCACAATGTATAAAGAGACAAGACGAGTTATGGGTTTCACATGAGGGAAAATTTGTTTTGCCAAACAGTCTCCTATCACAGCTTGCGCGATTCTATCATGGGCAAGCTCACCTAGGGAGAGATGCCATGATAAGATTGTTCAAAACTGACTGGTTTAACCCCAGATTTCGTCAAGCTGCAGAAGCAGTTTGCCATCGATGTGTCACTTGCCAGCAGATGAACCCAGGAAAGGGAACAGTTGTGAACGCGAGTCACATTGGTAGGGCAAGCGGTCCTTTTATTCGTATGCAGATGGACTTCATTGAGATGCCTGTGCATGGAGGTCTGAAATATGTGTTGGTGATTGTGTGCATTTTTAGTCACTGGATCGAGGCATACCCAACACGTAGAAATGACAGCCTTACAGTTGCCAAGCTATTGTTGAGGGAGTTAATACCACGTTTCGGATTCCCGATCTCTTTAGAATCAGATAGGGGAAGTCACTTCAATAACGAGGTGATAAAGTTACTTTGCGAAGCGCTGAACATTGAGCAGAAACTGCATTGTAGCTATCGCCCTGAAGCATCAGGACTGGTGGAGCAGATGAATGGTACACTGAAATCAAGAATGGCGAAGATATGTGCATCGACAAATTTGAAATGGCCTGACGCATTGCCCTTAGTGCTAATGTCAATGAGAAACACTCCTGATAGAAAGACTGGATTGTCTCCGCACGAAATTCTCATGGGCAGGGCTATGAGACTTCCTGCAGTTCCCGCAAATGCGCTTTTGAATATTACAGATGATATGGTGTTAGACTACTGCAAAGGTCTGGCTGACGTGGTTCGCTCTTTCTCTCACCAGGTGGAAGCAACCACCTTGCCACCGATCCAAGGTCCAGGACACGCACTGAAAGCTGGTGACTGGGTCGTGGTAAAGAAGCACGTGAGGAAGTCGTGTCTGGAACCCCGTTGGAAAGGCCCTTTCCAAGTGATCCTGACAACAACTACCGCTGTGAAGTGTGCGGGGGTTCCCAACTGGATTCACGCCAGTCACACAAAGAAGGTGTTGTGTCCCACAGATGAGGAAGTTGAAGCGCTGAAACTGCCAGTGCCTGATAAAACAGTGCTGAGTGCTGAGACAGAACAAAAGCGAACTGAAAGCGAACAAGCAGCAGCAGGAGAAAAGGAGATATTATTGGAGAACGAAGAGTCCGACTCACTTGGGGAAGACCAAGGAGAAAGTGCAGACAGCGACGAAGAAGCTACAGGTGACAAAGAGCCTGAAGCAGCTGAGGGTAGCAAAAAGCCTGAAGCAGCTGAAGGTGACAAAGAACCTGAAGCAGCTGAAAGTGATACAGAGCCTGGCGAAAGTAACGGTGACGAAGGGCTCGAAAAAGGTGAAAAAGCAGGAGAGCCTGATCAGAGGAGGGCTTTCCCAGAAACAGACGATACTGAACAGAAAAGGAGAACGTGATCGATTCCCCTGAAGGAGGGGACAAGGCAGAGCAGAACGAAAAAGTTCAAACCTCTACAGAAAAGGTCGCAAGTCCATCAAATGGACACGGTGCAAAGAGGAGACTAAGTATATCACCAGTAAAACAAAGGTCTGGAGAAGGTTTGAACGACGGAGAAAGGCCAAAAGTAAAAGAGAAAAGAAAAGAAGTGTCTGTCGTGGTACCAACATCGAGTGAAGAAAAGGACTTGACAAAAGAGGAAAGTACCAGCGAGGCAGAATTGAAAAGAGAAGCAAAATTGAAAAGGAAAAGGATACCAAACAGAAGGTATTCCGGTCCAGAATGGGCATATGCAGTCAATGACGATTGGACTGACGAGTTTGTATCTCTAAGCATCGAGAACGAAGAAGAGGAAGAGATACCGATAGAAAAGAAAAGCTTTATGGACAGTGTTGATTGAAGGGGTGATGAATGATATTGCTTGCTACAATCTAACGTGAAATAAACAATCAGCTGAGACATTGCTAAACCGAATTGAGACGAATGCTGCTAACCGATAAGTGACTGGCCTCTTGAAGAAGACGGTGTGAACATTGTGCTCGCTCAGCTTTGTAACTGAATTGCTAAATAGTTTCATTTATAGGTGCTTCTAGCTCTCTAATTCTATACAGATCATGACGCAAAACAATAGAAAGAAATATTGTAAATATGTGTGTATAGGCTTGGTAGTTACATGTGTACTAATAATAATGGCAATTGTACTGGGAATGCATGGAAAGGGTGAGAATGAGAATATTGAGGCTTCTACTATTGCTCCTGTTACTGTCACTGAACTAAACGCATTGAAAAGGCTAGCACTGGATGAGAGACTCTTACATGAAAAGAAAGAGCTTTCGTATAATGTTTTCTATCGCTTACTAACAGAATATGTTGAGACAATGGATGCGAAAGATTGTTATGTGTGTACCCAGATACCGACATCAGTGAAGGAAGGGGTGACATATCACCACATGCCTCTTACATACGGGATTACATGTAGTATAGTAATGTCTAGGTTTTATGGTCAAACTAACATACAGTATTTTTACTCAAATTATGATGTTACTTTTGCTTATGTTCCTATAATAGCGCAGCTAAGCCAGACTGCTAAAGATTGGGATGCTAAAATAATGAGGGAATTTTTCGAGCCAATGCTACCTTTTGAAACGGCTCATGCTCATAGGGAGAACCTTACTTGCTCAGTTTCTGCTGTAGAAATAAGCTTTTTAGATCGTACAGATGATAGAAGGGCGCAAATGAAGGCGAAATTAGAAAAAGAGCTACATAAGAGGACTTCAGTAGATAACTATGATTTTGCTGCTATAAAGACACAAGGGAAGATAGCTTTAGATGCTTGGCATGTAGGGAAATTTTGTATATATCGAGGTGAATCTTATTATGACAATATTTTTGTAGGAGCGAGTGAGTGTAAACATACGTTTATCTTTAAGGCCAAATGGACATTCATGCTGAACGGACTTGACCCTGTTATTCCAGGTGTATATTACATTTGTGGGTATAATGCCTATTATCGTCTTCCAAAGGGATGGTGGGGGAGATGTTATTTGGGTATAGTGTTCCCAAAGGTTTATCAACTGGATGACGTATCGATGATTCAAAAGACATCTGGATCCCATCGTATCCAGAAAAGAGAGACCGCAGCTGCTGTGGTAGGTGATATATTTGGAGCCATGATTCCTTCATTGGGAGTTGTGCTGAATTCCATCAAAATAAGAAAGTTGTCTACTATAGTGGATAACATGTTGACAAAGTTTTCAGGTGCTATAATCCTGATAGATGCTGAACTTGCAGCGGAAAGAGCTATGACTCTTCAAAATAGGCTTGCTTTAGACATTCTTTTAGCAAAGGATGGAGGTGTTTGCAAAATGCTTGGTACACGTCACTGTTGTACCTATATACCTGACAATAGTGTGAAAATTAAAACTATGCTTGCTAATCTAACAAAAGAGAGTGCAGATTTGAAGGAATTGAAAGAACCAGGAGTGTGGGAGAAGGTTGGAAAGGGACTTGCTTCAGTGGGACATTGGATTGGGGGAATTTGGAATGGAATATTATTGAAAATAATAGAAGGAATATTAATAGTAATAATTTGTGTATTTGGAATTTGGGGAATAAAAAGGGGAATAATAATGATTATGGAAAGAATTAAAAGAAGAAAAGAAGAGAAAATTATGAAAAGAATGGCAGAAGAATATAAAGCGCAAACTAGGGGAACTAAAAGGAAAAGGGAACTGACAGAATTTTAATGGAATAAAATTTGTGGGCTAAATTTGTGTGATGACAAGTAGTCATCAGAGGAGGGATTGATGAAGCAGAAAATGAAAGTTTTGATTTATTAACGCATAAACGTAGTGTGAAATAATCATGTGTGCCATTAACCGAACTAATAAAGATTGTACGGGGACAAAATGTGCCCTCAGAGTAGTTTGCCAACCTTTATACGCGTGCTTTATATAACGTGGTGTACTAGAATTGCACTAATCCGACATAATCATAAACATGTGCTACGATTTGCTTGTTTGAAATACTTTAGCTTAGCATTACTTTAGCGGAGGCTTTGGCCTAGTGGCCTGGTCTCACGGTTTAGATGTTCGTATTTTTTTTTTCCAATGTGCTGTTAAACGTGTATTTCTGCTTGAAGCTGTACTTTTCCACAGAAACTGTTCACATGCTTATCTTAAAGTTTCGTGCCAGCCTGGCATATTTTCTCTTTAATTCAAGGTCGACTTGCAGGTGCAGACAATGGAGGCTCTGAAAGTGAGCTAATTGGTAGACAATGTTGCGATTTGCGTACCCATCTCCAAGGATAATGTATGCTTAAGTAAAAGCTTGAGAACTGTCGTTTTTGATTGGACAATTTGAAGCTAACCTATGAACCCTCCAATGGAGACCCTACTGGATTCGAACTGTTGTCTATAAAAACCAGGTGCACGAGAGGAAACGCTCTCTATCATCGGACATCCCGCCATTTTGACTTCGTAGCTATTATGGCCCACTTTGCTGCGACGCCATTTTGAAAGAGACTTTGATTCTTTCTCTAATCGAGAGAAAGAGACTTTAAATGATTCTGGCCCTAGAGACTGTAACTTTGATTTGATCCCTTTGCATGAAGTAATAGTTTTACCTTGCCGCCGTGAGGCAATTGCCCCGTTCACCCCTGCCCCTTATGCCCCGTCTCATGCTGATCAAGAAACGGTATCCATGCTGACCGAAGAACGGTACCTGTGAGACGAAGACTTCCTTGATTGCTGATCGTAATTGGTAAATATGAAAGGAAATTGTAAAATTGCATTGTGTTTCTTTTAGGTAACCAACTGCTGATTTGATAAGGTCCCTAGTTAGGAGTTTTTTTCTAAATTAATGTTGCTAAATTGTTTTCGCATGAAGCCCCACATGCCGATGCTAATTTGAGGTTAGACGAGGATTCCATATGTCGCACGATGTAATTTGAGATCTTGTTATGCTGACTAAATGTACGCAATTAGTTCATTACAGATTATCGTATTAGTGCTTTGCATTGCCATTATCGAATGCCTTGTGATTCAAATGCTACATAGATTACACTTGTTTCGACGCTATGGACAGCTATTAATGTTCATTTATGTTTATCATTTGGTGTTGAGACACATATATATTGTGCTAGCTTTGTTAATATAGGGAAATAAATTCACTAACTTTGCAATAAACTGGTGTGGTTATTCCTGACTGAAAGGTCAGGGTTCGCCGAAATGTATTCTGGATTAATTGTTAAGTGTTATGTTGATCAAGGTATTGCTTATGTACGTTATTGATTATTGATTTGATGCGATTGATCGATTAAGAGTACAGAGAGTTCCCACTTAGTCAAAAGATTCATCGGCCTAAAGAGCGTCCGAACACAGGTAAATTGTTACTACGGTTCGCTCTATCATACCTATGCCCTTTTTCTCTGTCTTCAGGTGGTACTGATACAGCTTCCCTATCCCCCTATCCCGACTTCCCTCACTCACTAAGGGTCAGTGCTTAATTTGTAAATAAAAACGTGCCGGTGCCCAGAGCTCTCCTCTTAAATACACGGCTGATGCAAATAAATGTGCAACAACGGAATACTGACACAGCCTAATCCTGAAGCCATCTCAGGCCCCTTTAATTCATTTAAAGCCACTACCTGACCCTTCAGCTCACTTTTGAAGCTTTCTGTTTTCTCCTATTGTGACCCTTTTTCGTTTTTGTCTTCCTCGTCTTGCCCATAAGTGTCTTTTGCTCGCAGTAAATGCTTGAGGCAGAAAAATAAGCGCCGGCCCTGAAAATTAAGTGCTGGTGCTCAGCACCAGTAACAACAAGCACAAATTAAGCACTGCTAAGCGTAGATCCTCCATTAGCCTCAGAGGGTAATCGCAATAGGCGCCTTTGACTCTTGCACAATGCTGAGACATTCGCCTCTCCCTCTTGCACACGATGCTGAGAGGAAGTGCTGCAGGAACATAACATATCCTATTATAGCAGAACACAAGAGAATGTACAGTCACGGGATTTTTCGTGACATGATGTGTCTCAAAATGGCGCACTGCAGCAAGGCACGCTATATCATATCTAAAAAAAACAACAAAAAAACAGTTTCCCTGTCGAATGGCAGAAATTAATCTGCCAGCCTAGGTTTTCACTTGTCACTTGTCAATCTGAAGCCCAGTGTTTTTCTCACCACCTAACAGCTCAGAAGCCAGAAAAGACCAAACACTTTTCTTTAAAAAAAGAAAGCAGTGCTATTTTCGGGAAAGGGTAAAGAATTTAAAAAATGTCTGTTTGGGCTTTTAAGTTACAGACAGGAGGTAGCCGCTTCTGCTCTCCACATGCCTGCTGTGAAATTAGATTTTGCTCTTTAATACAGTGAAAATTTACGCAGTAGGTTTGGATCGAGCTGTTGAAATGCTGCAGCTCAAAAGGTCAATGGAGAACCTTTATAAACTGACGTTACTGATCCAGTTGTTTACAGAGTCTCCAGAAAAATGCATTTGTGATACAACAGCACTCTGTACCGTCCTTGGCATTCAGATCCTTGGCAGTGTTGTTAACCATACTACACGTGAGTTACATCTTTGGTACAAGTCCCCAAAGGCAGAGTATTATTTATCAGGAGGTCATCAAATACACCAAGAGTCTCTGGGGCAACCACTGACCTCCACCGCATCACTTCTCACTTCCTTTTACAGGTAAACAAACTGGGGTGGGTGGCGGTGTGTCACGGAGAAGGTCGTTTCTTTTCAATGTTTGAAGGTGTAAGGATCCATCTTGTAGAAATGTCTTTCCCACACGTTTAGGCAAAAAGGTATACATTAATGAAGAACCTGGAAATCCCCGCAGGTTTGTTGCATGCCAACATCTTACGTGATGTCTGACTTCCTCCACAGAAGCTTCATTTGTATGACACGAAATCTGGACCTATATTACTTAGCTCTACATGTCCACATCAGAGAAAGTCCACGGGCAGGGTAAAGGCTAAAGGAGTACTTTCACATTTATTTTTGTTTTGATTTACATGGGAAATTATTGTCCAAATTAAAAAAAATATATGTGCTTGTCAAACTTTGCCACACTTTCAATAACAGTAAAACCTTTGCAAAGCATGCAACGTTTAGAACTGGATGACTGCGTGGGAGGTGTAGCAGGTTTAAACTTGTACCTGCTAAATTGTGGCAACGGGGCGGGTGATATTTTCTGATAAAATGAACAATGGGTGGGATCCGAAATTCTTTTTTTAGTTAACACTAAAGCTAAACATAGATAGCAAAACACTTAGGGGCAGATTTATGAAAAGTGGCACTGCAGCTCCACTTTCCTTGCGCCCAATAGCAACCCACTACCACCACCATCTGCACCATGGCGCAGGGTGAGGGGCAATAGTGTCAGAATGTTTTACAGTATTGATGTACCGTTCAGGATTAGCACAGCAGATTTACATGCCTTTTGAGCATAATATGGCCACACTAGCATCATTTTTATGCTAATGTGGCAATATTATGGCAAAAAAACTGCGACAGATGCTTGCGTTGCGCCACTTTGTAACCCTTGCACCACATTATGCCTGCACTAGGCATAATGTATGCAAGAGAGGGGTGTTCCCCTGTTAGGGGGGGGCTGAAAAAATGGTGCAAGGAAAAATAAAAGATTTTTTGCCTCATTTTATTGGCATTTTTAATGCCTGCTATGAGCAGGCATTAAAAGGGGGCACACCTTTAGTTAGAATGGGCTCCTATGTACTGTTCAGGGTTAACACCAACATTTTGGCACTAATCCTGAACAGTACATCAATAGCATAAAAAATTCTGACACCATTTCCCCCTACCCTGTTCCATGGTGAGCCGTATTTTAAATATGGCGCACACATGGTGGCGGTAGTGGGGCACTAAGGGGCAGCACCACATTTCTTAAATATGCCCATTAAACATGCTTTGCATGTGGATTAAAAATGGTGGGCTCTTCCCCAATTTCAGAGAAAACCCTTTTGTACAGGCATATGGAAAACTGGCTTCTCTGTCCTTGGGGCGCTTCAGTTAATGATTACGGCCAGAAAGAAGGAAGCAGGAGGGTAGGAGATTCCAAGAAATCCCTAAACCCGGTAATTTCAGACCCTCTATTTTGACAATCTGAATGCTGGCAGAGTGGAAGTCATGGAGTCACGTCACTAAGCATCCATCCGGGACCCCGTGGATTCCATCCACCCACTTCAGAACTGACTCCATTTGGGGTATGTCTTATTTTTACTTCTTCCGTTAAAACAGTTGCTACCATGGCTGCACAGTTGCACAAAGATTGACAGCTAAATGATACTTCAAATTTATGAATATGTTTACAAACCAAAAGTGTCTTAAATCTTGAAAGCACTTCTAAATACAAACTTAAATCAAAATAGAAAAACATTGGTGAACATAATTGTAATTTATCAGAATGTCTATGTTGCCTTGATTATGCGACTCAATTGCAATCTTTGGTTACACTATGAAAGCATCTGAAAATTTGACAATTCCCTTTCCATGGGTACAGGAAGGGAGGTCATGTCTTGGACTCACATTGTGCTCCTCTCTCAGAGAGACAGCGGAGCACAATTATTTTTCTCTGTCTCCGTGGAAGCGACAATGCACTGGTTTGAATGGATGTGTCCCTGTATAATTACTAGCCCGCAATTTACGAGAACTCTCATGCTCAAAATACTTGAGGGTACTTAGACAAACTGGCACTGAATAACAGGAGCATTATTGAAATGGGCACAATAGTAATGATGCAGTTGACCCAGTGAACTCCACCCGAGTTCTCCATGGACGCACTTCCACCTCCTGGTCTCCCCAATCATTCCTTTCATGTTCCTACCTAAGCATCCTAATCCCCACGTTAATTCCAACACATATATACATTCGTACCTACACACCACCCGTTAATGTTCTTTCACCTTTGTTAATCCTCACTGGCTTCAGGATGTAGGTGAGAGTATATGTTACCCTAAAACCTAATAAAGAGATTTGAATTAAAACAAATTGACAAATTAATACTAAACTGTAGACCAGTGCTGCCTAAACGATTTAGAACTATGATTCACTTTTTAGAACTACAAACTTTCATGACTCACCTAGCGGAAATGGCCATGAAGAGGGCCATCTTTTAATATAACTAAAGCACTGTGTAGCAGCACACTCTCATTTAAGAGTGGGCTTATTCTATTGAAATGGTCATAAAATGTACACAGCCATACAGTTCTACTGCTAAACCTGTGCTAAATACAAATAATATTGTGTGTAAATTGGATTCCAGTGAATATTTATCATTTGTCCATCACCAAGTAAAGTGTCTTGATTTGTTTTGATCCTATTAAAATCTTTGCTTTTATCACACCTCAGAATTGCAAAAAATGTGCTTCATTTTTGCTTTCTTAACTGCTGAATGTTTACAGTTTATTTACAGATATTTACATTTTGTTGTGTTACAAAAAAGAACACCCCACAGCCATTCGCTTCACACACTCTGTACTCCAGCGAGATTGTCCCATATTTTATTTTACCTCTCTGTCTCTGACTTCCAATTGAGAGGAGATTGCACACACCAGTGTCTGTGTTAAAATATAAGCAGCAATTTGTCAGGAGACATAGCCTGACATTTGACCTCTGTCTTTGAATTGCAGCAAATATAGCAAGTTAAGTACCAAGTTTAAAGGCATCTTTATTTATTGTTTGAACTTTCACAGAATATGGGACCTACAGTTTAGGAAACACTGCTGTAGTGATTTGAGGACTTTCACAATCATGTTCCTAGGCTGGAAAAGTAACAATAACAAGTACAATATTGGTATGATACAAAAATGTGTCTCTCAATAAGGCTTTTTGTATAGTGGCTTTTAGTATAATTCAGAGACCCTCCTTCCAGCTTCCATTCGAAATCAGGAGAATTACTGTCACGAGCTGATTGTGCTACCAGCTTCTGGATCATCAGCAATACTGATTTAAAGCTTTCTGCACATAAGTGTTCAATAATCATGTGAAGTATAGTTACCCATCCGTACTTGTGCCATTGAAAATTTAAGGCACTGTTGCTAATTGTTTTTTCACTACTTCATGGTGTTTCAAGGATGGGGAAGTGAAAGGCCCAAAACAGTCGTGGGAACAGCTGCTTATTCGAAAATTTACAAATTCCTGAAACAGACAACCCATGCAGCTGTGAACTGTGTCACAGGTGAGATTGATACTTTGATTGAGGAAGTGAAAATTATTTTGAAAACACAAAAATGTAAATAGAGGGAAAGGGGCAAAAGGTGGGACGGTTCCAGACCTTTGAAAAATAAAATCCAGGCCCCAGAATAATCCAACTATAGCTGCTACTGACTCCTCCAATGATATGAAGCCATTACCTATGCAGGATCTAGCCAATAAACCCACTTCCACACTAGTCCATACGGAAGACTCCCAAGTCCACATCCATTTTGAACAATCAAATAAATGTGTTGTCTTACAGGAGCATCATGTCCTGCCCCCCCCCCCCCATCTACAGACTACTACAGTTTTCTCTTCGCTCAATCCTCCTACTCAGGACACCCAATCCCTCAGTGAAGTTAGTGACCTAATGGTTGCCTTAAGAGTTGCAGTCAACAATCTGAAAGAGATCTTATTGGGCATAGTTGAAACCCTTAGCAATTTGCCAGGAATTCAAACTCCCTCATTGCAGTTGCATGATAGTGCTCAGTTTTCTCAAGCTTTGCAGGGTCAACTGGCCTCAAAATGTTTGCCAGTGGCCACTGCAGTATGTGCTCCCCCATATCAATGGCCTGTTCAAAGTCTTCGAAGAAACCACTTTGAAATTTTGGAATCTTGTCTATTACTAACTCCGGTCTGCTTTCATCTGCAGCCTGTAAGCCAGAGGTTGTTCAAGCTCCTCCAGTTCATCTGATGCATTAATGTACTTGTAGCTCTACGTGGGAGTCTGGTTACTATGATTCACTGGACCCTCTCAATATAGTTCATTATAAGTGCCCTCTTCCTCTAATGAGCCACAGTTTATATGGTAAAAGTTCTGAAGTTGTTCCCTGACTCTTAGATGGGAGCGATTAGTTGACAAACGAGGTCCTTCATTGGATTAAGCATGTCAGACAGTGCCGTTCAATTGTTTACTCTGAAATTACCTATATAAAACACCTTACAGCGCCTGCTGGCCTCTGGAACTCAAGTGAAAGCAACCTCATTTCTCCTGACCTGGCACATGGCTTAATTTCTTTGGACCTATGATCTTCTCCCCAAATGATTTGGAAATAAGCTTAAATATAGTCTGTTTAACTTTGAAATATCAATGCCTAGAGAAGAGGGTGGGAGTGGATGAAGAGTGAAACCAGTCAGGAACATGGGGCACAGTCTGTCAGCCACCAGGACATTGGCCTGGCAGTGATTGGATAACTCCAGAGTCTGTCTGTCCCCTCATCCCTTGCAACCATCCACTTGCTTTCTCCATCTGGATGGGTCTCCAACTTGGGATCCAGCCAAGGGGAGTCCATTCTATTTTTAGCCACCACAAGGGTCTCCAACTACCCTGACCTGACAACTAATCTCATACAGCTAATGTTGACTGCTTCTAGACCTCATCAGGCCCCAAAGAATTAGGCTTCTGCTCTCCACCTACTTTCTTGGAATATTGCTTGGATTCAGTCTAAAATAGAAGATGAGGACTTGGGTTTGTTTATTGATAAATTTGACCTTTGAATCTTACAAGAGACTTGGGCTCTCAGCTAAGTACATAGACAGAGCTCCTTAACATATAGTAATTAAGCTGTTCTGTCGGTAGTACCAAGGACTTCTGCGGGGCTTATCATATGGTGTAACATATCGCTTGAGTGTGCCATCAAGGGAATTAATATTGATTCCTGTAATCTCTTAGCTCTTTGTTTGTCACCTAAGTCTGAAACCCCCTAGTTGTTGATAAATATTTATAATGGGTCAACTCCTTTCATCAAGCCTTCTCACACCTTAAGAATTTTGAAACTCTTTTTAGGAAGACGTTAGCTTTATCCATAATGTGATTATTGCAGTGGATTTTAATACCCATTTACCCCCCTAATGTAATTAATCAAGGGAGAAGATGAATCTTGGGGATTCCCCCTTTTTGTGTCCCCAGGAAATTGTCTAAAATTAGTTCTGCTGGCCTACACATTATTGATATAGTGGCTTATCTTGGGTTGAGGCCATGGATTGGTAGTTTTCCTTCAGATAGTGCTGCTAAGTCAACATTTGTGAGGGGTAATTGTAAACGTCACTTTGATTGTATCCTTTTGGACATGCAGGTTTAACATGAAATGGCAAACATAGCAGTTATAGACCACCATGATAGTGACCACTTTCCTATTGTATTGGATTGGGGGAATGCAGAGATAAGTATAAGGAGAGTCTAACCTCTTCCATACTAGCTAACCTTTGGTGATAAGTGATAACAAGCATAACGTAAAATGGAAGGTTGTCTCTAGATCAAAAGAGGCCATATCTGAAATTTATAGGAATGTAACTGATGAACTGCATGTTTTTTTGAGCATCAAGCCATGGACCCTACCCAGATAACAACTGCACATTTGAATTTCTTTAATAAGTTGAGCAATTTGTGAAAGATTGTAAAAGTGAAAGGGGACTTCGGACAATGAGAGCAAATGAGTTGTTTAATGAATGCTCCAAAACTTCTAGCACAGTCTTGGTAAATGTTCAAAAGAGCAAACAAAGAACAATGATTGGTGAAGCTATACAGGAGTCTACCAGGGCTATCAAAATTAGTAAGGCCCAGTGGAAGGCTAGCGTATGGGTTGATTTGTTGGATGCAGTAAGGCTTAGGGATAACAAGGGTTTTTGGCACTTGGTCGCACATAACAAGTGTAGAGATCCAGCCTCTACCGACTGTTATATTGACCCTGGCGATAACAATTTATGTGATGAGACATCACAGATTTTACCAGCCATAATTTTTTAATCCCTTGGAGAAGAGGTAAAGCCATTTACATTGAAGGAAACTAGTGCTGCAATCGAGGCTCAGAAACCTGGGAAAGCCCCCAGTTTGGACAGATTTCCGGCATATTTATTTCATTGTGAACTTCAGATATAGGGCCCTTATATAAACTCCTTTTCAAATGCCTTGATGACAGGAGCTCCGATTCTGAGCTCTTGGAAAGGAGTGGAAATAATTCCTATTTACAAGAAGGGATTTAAATCTACCCCAGGAAAATACAGGCCCATAAGTCAGTTTGATAAAATACAAAAAGTATACAGTAAGGACATTTTAACCAGACTGTG